>NC_142038.1:51483884-51793571 GCF_982192425.1 Myodes glareolus
GCCAACCCTATCTTGGTGAAGAATTTATTTGGACTATCTTCAGATTCAGCAGAACGCTACAAAGTGGTAGGGTAATCCTCTATTTCCCAGACAGGGAGAACAAGGCTTATGAGAGCTACTAGCCCATAGACACATGGCCACTGAGAGGCACAGGGAGGTTGAGGTCAGTGGCTCCAGCCCAAATCTGCCCTGTGAAGATCTAGAAGACCTAAGAAAAGTGGTTGCTGTCCTTGGTGGAGTAGGAGATCTGGCGAGGCTAACTAACTCTGGAGGATTAATGACCTTCACTTTCTTTGGTCCCTACCCATCTAGAGAGAGAAGGAAATATTTTGAGCACAACACCGGAATGGCTGTCCCTGGATGCTTGTCTGGAGACTGCAGGTAAAGGATTCAGGCTCCTCTGTTTAATTCAAAGTCTGAGAGAGTATAGCACCCTTGTTTGAAGGAACATCTACCCTTCTACAAAGCAAGGGAGGAGCAGGGAGCCTGAAGTGCTCCTCTTGGAAGAGTGGGAAGACATGCATGAATTTCACACACTCCCTTCTCTGTTCCCAAACCACAGCCATCACCTCAGCCCCTGCTGTGCCCTAGCCTGGCTTCCAGGGGAGCAGAGGGTCCAGTGAAAATCCAGAGGGCTGGGGTGGAGAAGGTGGAGGCAAGCAAGAGCTGGTCCTCTGGCCGTCTCCACAGTTCTGAGGCCCAGGGCCTTTCCCAGGACAGGGGGCTTCTGAAGTCCAGCCTTGAGCAGGGCATGTGAGAGGCCAGTGCCCTTGTCACAGATCCAGATGGAGCAGGGTAGCAATTTTCTCTGAGTACTGGCTCTCTGGTATCCCTTCCCTGCAGGCCTCCTTCAGTCCGGTATCCCAAGTGGAGGAGTGAGAGCAAAAGGCCCAGCCCCTGAGCAGCTGGTGGCTCAAGGGGTAGTAGAACATCTGGCAAACCCCACCCTGCCCTGGGCTTGAGAGTTGGGAACACATCAGATCTTTGTCCCCGGACAACCTCATCACACCCATCAGGCTGCCCTGGATACTCAGCCTGTACCAGGTCATGTAGTCTGACCCTCTGCATTTACAAAGGGGTAAACCTGTAACCTGTAGGGCCCTCTGCTCCAGGGCTGCCAACAAGTAGCCACAAGGAGTGGTCCAGGGGAGGCAACTGAAGCCTCACTCGGTAAGCAGGTCTTCCTCGGATCTCCATGGATCTGAGTCCCCCCGGGGCACCTCGTTAAGAATCAAGCATGTTGGAACCCACCAGGACAATCCCAGGAAGGCATGGTCAGAGGTCAGGGCTTTAAGGGGACCGTTCTGAGGATTTTGTGCTATCTCACCTCCTATGGGTCGGCCTAAATCACCTTTCCTTCTTAGAGGCCTTCTTCCTTAGAGACCAGTGACCTCGGGTGTGCAGAGGGAGGGGCGTGCTGACGGACAAGAGTCAGAAAGCACCAAGCCACCTCTTCTAGCTCTTGCTCACTGAGCTCAACTTCCTTGCCCAGGGCCACAACTCAGCAGCTAACTACAGAGACTATAGTCTATGGGCTAGAGCGACAGGAGAAAAGCCTGTGTGTCCCCCGCCTCTAAGGCCCACTGGCCGGTGGCAGAAATCGATAGCCGCATTAACGCTGCTCTTGCTTGCCCAAGCTCTCCCTCCCTCCCTCCCTCCCTCCACCAGCTCCAGGAGCTGGCGCTGCGTGCAGGGCCGGCAGGTCAATTAGAAGTCAGTTCCCTTCAACACAGCAAGCAGCATGGTTCAGGGCTGGTGCTTACTTGCTCAGGCTGAGCTCCTGCTTTTGTCCCCATCCCCAGTCTTTGTATGTTGGGAACAGGCCTTGTGTTCCGTTCATCTCTGGTCCCCGCCTAGAATTTTCCTCATCTCTCACTTGGGTTCTCCCAGGGACCACCTGCTCTCAGTCCCTCAGGTCCTAAGAGGCATACTGAGCTTGGGACAGAAAACGTGATATGTCACCGAACAGGTGCTGCAGGCAGAACACTGCGGTCTGTCAACCCTGGAAACTCGAGGTGGGGGAGGGAGGATACGCACCGGGCCTGGTCACAGGGGCGACAGCCCTCAGACAGCAGATATGCAAAACTAGTCTTCGTGGCTTAGGCCTAGTCCCCAAGCTTCTTCTAAACCTGCCTTTGTGGCTGTTATCCCCTTCAGACCTAGGGAAAGGCTGATGTCCTCCCTGGTCCCTATGGACCCCTGACTACAGGCCCCGTCTGACCTACTCACAGAAGGGAGAACAGGGACATTTTCCTAGGCCCCCGCCTTTTATAGCAGGGCACATAGCAACCCCTCCCAGGCCAGGAAGGGCCTGGCAATACCCAGGCAGCAGGGGAAGAGAGCTGGGGTTGCGTTGAAGCGGAGCGGGAATGAGCGGGAGGGAAAGCTGGCGGGCAGGCAGGCGGCAGCGGCGGGCGCATCCATCATCCGCCCTGCCAGGAACGCATCCAGCCCCCAAAAAGAAATACTGCGCCTGAGGAGGGACAAAGGGCTCCGTTTCATCAGCAATGCGGAGCCAGCGCCCCGCCGCCCTGCCAGCCGCGGTCAGCCCACAAAGGACCCCTTTGTCCAGGCAGGAGCCCGGCGGCCTGGAGCTGGGACCAGGGGCTGACGAAAGAACCAGTCCCCAAGAGCTAGGCCTTAGAGGGAGACAGGTGGTTAAGGACAGAGAACGCTGACAATAGAACTTAGGAACGGGTCAGAGACAAGACCTGGTGGGATGCAGCAGAGTCGTGGTTGGAGGTCAGAGGGTTTTATTAGGGGATCAGGGGTGGCAATGACAGAGCCCATCATAGAGGGAGAAGCCCAGGAGTGAGAATCGGGGACACCTGATGAGGCCATGTCTAACCTGAGCTCGGGAAGAAGAGATGGAAGGATGGCCTGCGGTCACAGCAGGCCATGGAGGTTGAGACCTTGGCTGTTAGAAGGGAAGTCAGAGATGAGAGCATCTGCTAGCACAGGGGTTACTCCTGTCTCCACCCTCTGCAGGCACAGACCTTGCTATCTTCAAACCCAACTAATGTTTAACTACGAACCCCTCGCTAGCTGCTCACACTTACTGAGCACCTTCTGTGCTGTGGTGTGTGTGCTTCATGTTAAGATAGTAACCATGAGACAGGAACTTCTAACCAGTTTCAGAGATGAAGAGAACAAGGTTCCCAAAAGTTCAGGCTGTTGGCTTGATGTCAGCAGCTAGTGCCTAGCAGTGGTAGAACTTGAACTCAGAGCTAAGTGTTGGTCTCCGGCTCTCCGACTGCCTTTGTTCTGCTTGGGCAATGAACGGAACAGCCCAAGGCAAAGCAGCCCAGTTATACAACTGCCCTCCCACCAAATTGTTACCATGCCTGTCACCTCTTCGTGGTCAGGGGTGAGCTGTCACAGGCCCCCAGGGGAGTGCCCCACATGCAGTAGCTCAACTCAGAATGCTAGGCCAGTGACATCATAATGCCAGCTGGCCATGAGGTCACCAGAGGTAGTGGCAGTGGCCTCACCCCACCCTCAGCCCCAGAAGAGGCTGACTGCATGGGGGAGGAGTTTACATCTTGGGAGGGGCTGATGCTCTGTGTGCCTAGGAGGCCTGCAGCTAGATCTCCCACATGTTTAGTGGTACCCCCTTTCCTGCTCCATGTACTGCTATTGTGGAGGAAGGGGCAAGGAGGTCACAGACGGGGAGGCACCAGGGACCTGGAAGGAGACTGAGTGAGGCTGGGGGGCCCGCTCGGAGGAAGAGGTTGCCAAGTAAAGAGCTAAGACTAGGGAGAAGCTATCAGAGGACACGCAGCGGAAAGCCTCAGGAAGGGCTGGGTGGAAGCAGGTGCCAGGTATGGCTGAGTTTTTGCAGGGTCCCAACTGGACAGAGCCTTGAGATCAAGGACAGGACCTTACAGTATAATTCAATGTTTCTTCCCGGGTAGGAAGCCTCCGACAACCCCGGCCTCCTGGGTGCTGGGGGTGCGGGGGTTACAAGTGTTAGCCACCATTCCTGTCACTGGTTCGAAGATTTTTTTAAAGTGCATTTTTAGAACGATCCAAGCACCATCCTGCCTGAGGGCAGGTTTCCCAGGGTGTCAGGCCTCTTCTTCTGCACTAGCTCGAAGACCCTTTTGGCCTATTCTGCCTGTGGAAGGGAGGAGGCCTGCTGCACTAGCCCCAGGGCTCTGGCTAAGCATGGCTTGGTTGGACTAGCTCTACAGAGCACACATACTGGCTTAGAGACCTACTGCTTCTACCTATCTAGGGTACACAGGAGAGCAGTGCTGAAGAGCAGACAGACAGACAGACAGACATGTTGGCAGGGAGCCCAGACCACAGGTTCCAGGGACTGAACTGAGCTGAGGCACTCATGAGGACGGGGTTCTGTCTCCCAAGTTTCATAATTCAGTCTGGGAAGTTTACAGAGGTTGGGAGCCCTCTTGGGCCCAAGAGACATAGGTGTGCTGATCTTGGCGGCAGACCTACAGCCTGAGGTCGTCAGGTTATACACCCAGGATGGAGGGACATCTGTATGGCCATTGCAACCACCCAGGGACCTAGAAATTGGCTGGGGTGAGATACACCCTTGACATCACTAGGGGATTGTTAATAAGACTTAACATTCCAAGACAGTACAAAACAAAACACTACACACACACACAAACAAAAAAGGCAGCAGGGTTTGATGGCACACACCTTTAATCACAGCACTTGAGACAGAGTAGAGCGGATCTAAGAATTTGGAGCCAGCCTGGTCTACACAGAGCTGCATGGCAGCCAAGGCTACAAAGTGAGACTTGCCCCTCCCTCCAAAAAAAAACCAAGTCAAACCCCTCTGGGACTGTGGCAGTCATACCTGTGACTTAAAACGTTCTGCTTCAGATACACAGAGCTCTGAAGAAAGCCACACAGGCCTATTCTTCCCTACAGAATTCACAAGACTACCTCCAAGGACCCCCCCCCCTTTTTTTTTGTTTTGCGAGACAGGGTTTCTCTGTAGCTTTGAGGCCTGTCCTGGAACTGGCTCTTGTAGACCAGGCTGACCTCAAACTCACAGAGATCCGCCTGCCTCTGCCTCCTGAGTGTTGGGATTAAAGACGTGTGCCACCACCACCCAGCTGGGAGGACCTTCTTGGACTGGCACAGAGGCCCTAGCCAGAGTTGTGCTTTGACCTGGCCTCTAGATAGTGAAATGCAGACTTCCTCTCCCAGAACTTTCCCTGGGTTCTTACCCTAAAGGCAGCAAAGGCCCAGGAATGCCCTTCCTCAATTTGTGACTTCAGCACATGGCGTGTCATATGGGACCCCATGGACCAGAGCTAATATGGGCTTAGCCTTTCTTCTGCATGCTTCAGCGCTTACACTCCTCATAGACACTGTATTGCCCTACCAAGAGTAGGCAAATGGTCAGCGGGCTAGAATGGACAAAATGACACTCTCCCCTGGGGTGTCTGAATCTTGAACTAAATGCTTCACAGAGTGGTACCTGCAGACACCCACCTGAGACCTCAGCCCACATCCCTGCTTAGCCTCTCTACCCTGATGAGTCCCAGCACAGGACAGGCAGAGAAAGCTGGCTCAGAGATACCTGAGTCGAGGAGCTAGACGGGGCAAACCGTGCCAACAGAGTAAAGGAGTGCACCGGAGTCCTAAGGCCTGAGCTGTGGCTCTGATCTGGCCTTCCTCCCCCGGGCTTTGAACTAGCCCCTTCCCTATATAGAGCATCTGTCTCCTACCTGTAAAATAGGAAATTTATTCTATTCTGTATGTATGTATGTATGAGTACCTACATATGAGCATATGTGCTGTGTGCACCTCTGCTGTCCAAGGAGACCAGAAGGTGGTGCCAGGAACAGGAGTTACAGGAAGTGGTGAGCGGCTGTGCAGGTGCCAGGACCCAATCCTGGGTCCTCGGCAAAAGCAGCTAGTACTCGCCTTAACCACTGAGCCATCTCTCCAGCCCTGGAGAAGGTTCCTGATCTCACTCTCAATCGCAGGACTCATGCTCCTGGGCTTGAGTGGGAAGGACAGATACACAAGAGGTTTGGAGAGTCGGCTCCCCATCAGCTACCCACAGAGGGTTGGTGACCTAGAGGCTGACAGGAGACTGGAGCTGGTCACAGGATTTGCAGGCGAGAAAGGCTCTGAGGAAGCCACAGAGGGAATTTGGCTTACTGGGGACAAGAAGCTAAAGAAGTCTCCTTCAGCTCTGGTGGCCTAAGGGGACATGACACAAGCCAGGCACTGTGCTAAGCATTTTTCCTGTACTTTGTTTTTGTTGTTGCTGTTCTGAGACAGGTCTCTCCTCTAGCTCCAGAGATCTGCCTGTCTCTGCTTCCCAATACTGGGGGTAAAAGGTGTGCGCCACCACACCCAGCCCTTATAGTTTATTATTAGGTTCTCACCACACCCTTTTAGCTGATGTGAAATACCTGCCTAGGATTACAAGGTCAATAGGTGGCAGAGTCAGGGTTTGAACCTGTTGTCTGCAGGCTTGGCTTTCCAATACTGGCCAGGGGCTTCAAGGCACATGGAGGTTTTGGAGAAGGCTCAGTTCCCAGGAGTCTTTCTGGTGGCTTTGGGGCTCTAGGCACATCACATCAAGCACCACTGCCAGGACAGCTCCAGCTAGACCCAAAGCCCAGGCAAAGACAGGGTAAGGGGCTAGGGGTGGGCCGGACGGGCCCGACTGGGCAAGAGCTCCGGGCATTCCGGCGGCCTCCGCAGGAAGCAGAACGGGGACGGAAACCGGCTCTTGCTGCCTCCCCCAGAATCCTGTGGGCAGCCCAGTCAGGCTGCACAGAGGCCTTCTTTGTGCTGGCCCCAACCCGCCACCCGGCTGGCCCAGGGTTTTGAGTTTCCTGGGGGGGTGGGGGGTGTCCAGCAACCGCTAAGCCTCCAGCTTCTCCCCCTCCCAGGGACAACCACAGCAGTTCACAGCTGGAGGAGGAAGTGAGCGGATGGATGGCTGTGGCTGCCCCAGAGACTCTAGGGGATCTGGACCAGGCCCACATCCCACTCACACCCCCGTACCCCCATATTTACAGACCCTAAACTAGAGGCCGTGGCATCTAAGCGGGCACACTTCCCACCTGTCCTGCTGGAACCCCCCCCACCCTACTGCACTAGGGTGCTCTCAGGCCAGGTAGGTGGGGCAGTGCATCTGCCAAACCACCCGTTCCCATGTTCTGGACATACAGGGCACACCAAGCGGAGGCCACTTCCTAACGTTTCAGGGGACCAAAGCTCCTTGGGTAGGTAATTAAGAAACCTGGGAGGAAGGGAGTGTGATACAGAGCGTATATCCTGAGGAGCAGGGCTATGTGTCACCAGGGGAAGCGTGTCAGACATTTATGCTGGGAGCCTGTGTCTGGTGGGCTGTGGGTGTGCCCAGGCGCAGATGAAATCCAAGGGCCAACCTTTGTGAACTGGAGCGCTACTGTGCACACGGTTACAGACCAACAAAGGAGGGGGTACCTGGACCCTAAGTTCCCAGTGCGCAAGGCGGCGGGGTGTGCTTTCCACACCTCCGAACACACAGCCACCAGTGTTGTGTGCAAGTAGAGCATTAACTATGGTGGGCGGCTGTCTGCAGGTTCTTCAGGTCTGTGTGTTAACCTGTCTTAGCCGTTGAGACAGCAGGGTGTGCGCTGTGAGCCTTGGCGGGGCCTAAGTGTGCCAGGCTGGTGCAGATGGGAACTGGTGCCAGCTGCTAGGGCCCCTACGGAAACAGGAAGCTGCCCACAGGTGTGCCTGTGAGGTGGGGGCTGGGTGGCACCCAGGTTCAGTTTGTCCCTCTGAGAAACTAATTCACTGTTTTGGCCGAGACGCTCAGCCATGAGGGAGGCACCTGTCTGCCGTTCAAGGTCCAACAGCTCTGGTCAGCTTCTAGCCACCTGCCTGCCTGCCTGGCCTGAGCTTGGTAAAAGCTGGAAAACAAAAGCCCCTAGACCGCAGGCCCTCCCTGCAGAGGCGTGGGGGAGGAAGGCAAGAGGCAGGAGACTGAGGGGGGAGGGAAGGAGGGAGGTGTCGTTGCAACCCCGGAACACAAAAATAATGAGGCGAGAGGGGCCATGGGGCCAAGCTGGCTGGTTCCGGAGTCGCTATCTGACCTTGACAGATGCCACAGCTGGGCGCCTGGAGAGGAGCCGCAGCCACCCGCTGCCACTGCGCTGCAGTCTGCCCCCCAACTCCCCCAGGCCAGGGTCGATCGAGGCTCTTACAGGCCAACCACAGGCAGCCCACTAGGGAAGGGAAGGGAAGGGAGAGAGCCTCGGATGACTGGGGGAGATCCAGCCGCTGGGTCTCCTGAGGGGACCCTGAGCCCTCAGGTGTGGCTGAGCGTGAGCAGTATGGAGCATGTCACTGCTGCAGCTTAGCTGTGTGCCTGAGTGTGTGTGGACGGAAGCAGAGGATGACTCGTAGGTGTGACAGGGACAAAGACAGTGCTTGTACGCGTGTGTCCTTGGGGTTGCATTAGACAGGAGGGACGGGCACTGATCACACCCCTACCCCTTTCCAGAGACACAGCTGCCCTGGCCAATGCAAGCAAGGTTGGGACCAGGGCAGGGGTGGGAGACAAAGAGAGCGGCATCCCCAAGCCCATCTCCTGCAGAGGGAGGAAAGGCACCCCATGACTCTTTCTGGGCACTCTTCCCCCACTGGAGCCGTTGTATCCCTCAGCACGCAACGATGGGTATAGAGCTGGGCACTGCCCTTCGGGGGTTGGCAGCAAGGGGCTGGGGTGTACGCTGCAGCAGGGGACGCTGGGCTAGAGGTGGATTAGCAATTCCGAGCACTGGCTGCATAATTAAAAAATCATTACGGCACAGCCACAGCGCTCCCCCTCAAAGTGCTTCCCCGAGGAAAAATCCCACCTGCTAATATAATTATGGAAAAACACAAGCACGGAAATTCTGTTTCAGCAAACAGTGTGCCTGAGTGCCCAGGGCCTGTATGGCCCCCAGCACAGCTAGCAGGATTTAAGACTGGCACTTCTGGTTCACTGCAGTGAGGTAGGACCTCCACCTGCCTGCATCCCCAAACCCAAGATTTTGCATAGGGTCACTGCTGCCAGTCCTGGCAGTGTTGACAGGCACTGGGTGGTCCTACTCATCAATGCAACACCCCATAAGCTCAACTGCCAGCCATTCCCCTGTCCCCAGCTTGCCCTTCATCAATTTCTTCCCAGCCCCTCTGGTTTGCAGGGTGGATCCCAGGCTCCACAACACAGTGCACCCTGGGCTTGCTTGGGTTAAGCCAGGCGGGCAGCCATTCAGCCTGGGAAAGGCGGCCAGCTTTGGGGCACATGCCCCAGAAGGGCAGGCTGAGCCGCCATCACCTCGGGCCTGGAGCGGGCAGCGCAGGAGGGAGCCGGGCCTAATTAGTCGGCCTGGGAGGACGGGGCGGGCGCCAGGCGGCTGCCCAGAGCAGCGCAGGCACGTCCGTGAGCGGCCAGGAGGTGGTGGCGCCCGGAGACGGCCTGGAAAGGCAGGGCTGGGGCCAAGGAGATTCCACAGCGAGCAGAACTGCCGCCCCTCACTCCTCCATGCCACCAGGCGCGGCAATTAGAGGCTTTCAAAGTTTGTCCTTAATTGGTTTCATTTTTGCCTCATAAATGATTCATGGCCCCAGAGGTCTGGGAGGCGGAGGGAGTGGCTGGGGAAATTTGGGGAGGCTTTCGCCTGGGGCCAGTCCCTCTACCTGAGACCAGGAGAGAACTCTAAACCCAGTACAGTGGAGAAGGACTGGGGAAGCATTTGGCGGATGAGATCCTGCAGCAAAAATTAAATACCCAGGCCCTCTCTTTGGAGCACTAATTAGGAGCTGCAACGTCTCTTCTGTGTGGGCCCGGCTCTAAGTCCAGGCATAGCCACAGCAGCTGCTGGGGCCCAGGAAGCATGAATAACACCAAGGTAACAACCTAACAGCATCAATGGTAATAGCCATGGTCACGTAAGATCACTTTAACTGGCAAAAGGCAGGGGCTCTTTTAACCACTCCCTGCCCCAGAATCAGAGGGTGAAGAAGCACTAAAGATCCCTGCTTTCTAAGAAACTGAAGCCCAGCAGATTAGAACCCCTCACTCCCAAGCTCTTAGGGCTCAAGTGACCTTGTCCTCACAGGGCTTTGACACACGTGTAAAACGGGAACAGAGAAGCCCAAAGTGCCTGCGGAGTGCTGGGTCCTAGGATACCGGAAGATGCTATGGACACCACCCTTTGGGAGCTCCCAGTCCCCTGGGGGACACGGAGACATTGAACAGTTTATGCACAACTTCTGTACAGATCCCACATGCTAACATGGCAGGGTGGCAGCAGGGTGTTGGAGCAAGTGGGGACCTCTTTACCTCTATCTAGCCCACAGGATGCTCAGGGAAGGGATGTGGCCCATTTAACCCAAGCCTGGGATCAGAACTCTAAGAAACTTAGAACTACAAATCACACCAGACTGACGGGAGATGCAAAAGCCTACTGTACACACTGCTTAGAAATGTCGATGACATCAGAAAGGTCTTACGACATCTCAGAACTCACGATGCAGGCCAGGCCGATCTCAAACTCAAGAGATCAGCCTGCCTCTGCCTCCCAAGTGCAGGGAGGAAAGCACTATGCCCGGCATGTTTTTAAAGATTTGGAGAGTGTGTGTGTGTATGTGTGCGTGTGTGTGTGTGTGCGTGTGTGCACCCTTGGAGGCCAGAGGATTTGGATCCCTTGGACCTGGAGTTACAGGTGGTTGTTAGCCAACTGATATAGGCCCTGAGAATTGAACCCAGGTCTTCTGGAGGAGAGAGGAATGCTCCTAATTACTGAGTCATCTCTCCACACTAAAATCACTGCAGGCCCCTAGAAATTCTAGAAATGAAGGAGTACACACCGGGCTAACCACCTCCCAGGTTCAGGACTATGGTCTAGTTGCTTGGTTTGGGACCCCTCAGAGACATCATCTTCTCTTGCACCATGTATGCCAGGTTCTGCTCCAAAACTCTGTGCGTGCGTGTGTGTGCGCGCGCGCACAACACAACAAAGCCCCAGAGGACAGAAAACACTTCCGGCTCATTATACCTGTCCAGACCCTACTACAGCTTTCAGAATATACAACCACATACATTTCCCAGATGAGGGAAGTAAGGCTTAAGGAAAACAAGGGGCTCGCCCAAGATTATATAGCCTGGGGGTACACAGGTTTAACAGTCTAGGGAGTCCATGCCCCTTACTCCAGTAATAGGGGTAGGGCAAGGAATATCCTCAATTTCTCACATGCCCCATCCCAGATGACTCTCTTTTCCAGGCAGAGGCCCCACACGTCCTCAGAACCGAAGCATGTGGTCAGTGGCCTGACAGGAGACCTCAAGACGTAGGGAGATTTCTATTATGGCGCGCACAGGGCTGCCGGCCTCCTGGCTCCTTCCAGCTGTGTCTTTTGACAAGTATATGGGACAGCAGGAGAAAGTAAAATGGCATTGGGGTGACAGGCTGTGGGAGGGGAGGTGACTTTGTTCCGCGGACTCCTCACCCACTCACCCAGGACAGGTGCTTGGGGACTCACCTGCTGAGGTATTCATTCCTGGGGACAAGACTAGGCTAGTCTCTGCTCTATCTTGCTGGAGTACTAGCTTAATAACCTGGGTTGCTTGATGGCACAACCATGCCACTCTTGGAGGAAGTGGACACTCGTGGAACTGAGATCGGTGTCCCATGGAAGCAGACAAAGGCCACTACTGCAGAGACAAGCGGAATCCTTAGGACATTGAGTCACCCTCAGCAGACCCGCTGCCCAGGGACCCACCATGGGCCAGGTCACAAGTGTCCTTTGCTCCCATCCACCTACCTGTCACAGGGCTGTCTAGTGGGGTCACTGGGGTCCCTTTTCCCAGCTTGCCCAGCAAGCTGCATGTCTCCAGTGGGTCAGCACTGACGTAAGCAAGGCCAGCCGGGCGTGGAGCTCGCCACCTCCGGAACCACCAATTAATTAACTTTTTCAAATTAATTTCCCAAGCAAAATTCCATAATTACATCTGTCTCCATCAGCCTCCTAGCTGGGAAGGAAAGAGAAAGACCCCACGTTGAGGTAGAACACAGGGTAAGGATGACCATGACAACCTGGAACCAGGCTGAAAAGGACACGGGCTTTGGTTTCATTGTAACAGGGAGATTGCCTGTTGTCCTTACAAAAACTGTTTTGAGAAGAGTGGAACTAAGGCCAGAGACCCTCACCAAAAGTGAAGGGTTCTCAGAGACCCTTGTCCTGCTGAGTTTATCCTGCTGCTGCCACTCCCCCCCCCCCACCTCAATGCCCCAACATAGCAGGTCTTGGCCCAGTAGCAGCACAGGCTCCATGAGGCTGTGAACGCGGCTGCGGTCTAATTTCCCAAAGGGGCTGAGATTAATTAGCTCACACACAGGCGCAGAGAGGGAGAGGAGAGTGGGAGCAGGGGCGGGTGGCGTCAGGCAAGGAAGGAGCTGGCTGGCACTCCCCGCCACCCAACCGACAGGCAGTCAGGCAGCCTTGACAGCCTGGGCGCTCTGAAGGTCAGTGGCCAAGCCGGCTGAGCCAGCAGACTGGCACCATACCCTTCCCAGAATCCTCAAGATCAAGGCTGGGGGGACAGAAACAGGGCTGGGGAAGGGAGCTGAGTTACCACCAACTATGAGAGTCTAGCGGGGTACTCTATTCCCACCATCTTGCTCAGCTTCGCAGGGGTGTAAAGACAAGGGATCTCCCACTTCACAGTGGGATATTGAGGCTCTGACAAGGGCAGTGACTGGCCGAGGCCACTTAAGCTCAGACAGCAAAGGTGAAGCTTTTTATAAACATTGGTTGGCCAACGCCAGGGTCTACTCTGTGGCCCCAGGTCTCTGCGACAACCCGAGGACAGCAGCAGCTCTGGAAACTGAGGGAGCACAGGGCACCTGAGAGGGTCTTCCGCTTCAAAACGGGCAGGAGGAGCCAGTCATTTCAGAGGAACACCAACCCAAATCAGGAAGGGATCTGAGGTGGGGACCAGGTCAACCTAACCTAGGGAAGCTTTAGGGAGCCCCCAATGGTCACGTGGAGTCTGGGCACTGTTTGGTTAAGTGGTAAACCAACCAGAGGATGGGGGACAGGGTTGTGTTTTCATGACTGCCCCCGTATACACAAAAGGAAATGTCTGCTTAAAGGACCTTGCGACCACTCTCTGAGTTTCCCAGAGAAAAGGAGCCCTGCAAGTGCCTAGGTGGTTCAAGGGTAGTGCTGAAATTTCTCAGAACCTGTCAGCAGGGACACCCTGTGGGGGTGCACACTCTCCTTAGGTCCAAAGGGTCACCAGCAAGCATTACTGCGATACCTGTGATTCTGAGGCGGAGAAGGATACCTCCTCTTGGAGGCACAAGTGCAGGCTGGGCTTCGGAGTCAGGATTCCTGACCCTGTACTGTCTAGATCTAGTCTGGGAGATCCCAGATAAGCAGCTGAGGCCTGCTGAGCTCAAACCCTGGTCTGGAATACAGCAAATCACAGGCCCAATGCCCTGGGGCCTGCAGACCACATACCTGAAGTCCTGATATGGGGCCGCCTTGTTATTTTTGTGGCTATCACTTGCTCAGGCCGTGAGTGCCGTGAGTATTGGATGACCGAGGCCCTAGTTTTCTCGTGAGCTGCCAATTCCCTCACACCTATCTTCTGCTCCTCCCAGCCCAGCCCAGCCCCTACACAGCAACTCCTAACCTCTACCTGCAAACCCCAGGAGATAGATAAGTATAAGCATGCGGTTGGGTCTGAAAGTTATTAGGAGGGCAGTACCAGCTGGCTGGGCCCATGCCTCTTCTGACCACAGGGAGAGCCCACTTATGGTCACTTATGGTCACCCTTTCCATGCCCACCCTATGCTGGCACTTCTATGGCAGTGGTTGTGGGACTGCAGCCTCAGGTTCTCCTGCTCTGAACCCGACCCATCAGCAACCCTCACGCCCCCACCTCCTGCCACTCAGTTGCGCTCCCTCATCTCTGCCTTCACCTGAGAAGAGCTCCAGACAGGGCCACGTCCACGGCAATCTAATTAAGGATGTTTCTTAAGGAGTGCGGCCCCCCGGAAAAGTTCTAGCTTTTGGTAGAGCAGATGGGCTCACTGGCCCCAGCACGGCTCAATGGGGACTAAACCCAGAGCCTCACATGCCAGGCATGAGCTGTGATCCCAACCTCAGCTCTCATCACTAAAGCTTTAATACACAGACAGGACTTGGTTTATGTTACAGATGACAAAGATGAAGCCAGGAAACTTGGCAGGCTAGGTGTGGTGGTGCACACCTTAAATCCCGAGTCTTCGGAGGCAGAGGTAGGCAGAACTCTGTGAGTTTGGGGACAGCCTGGTCTACATACTTGAGTTCAAGACCAGCCAAGGTCTCAACAAAAACGAAACAAAGAAAACTGGGACATGACACCACATAAAACAGCCAAAATCCGAGTCTCCAGCTTAGGGAGAAATCTAGTTCTCTAGGTGATCACTGCTGCTGTTTCTTCTCAGGCTTTCAGGGATCCTCTTTATAGAGGGTCCTCTATATAAACCATCCTATATAGAGGAGACTGGAAGGTGGGAGCTGGCTGCACCCCAAATGATTTGTAGAAGTGCTGGACAGTGGCGTCAATGTCCGCCGAAGCTCAATTCTCTCACTTCTTGTATTGAAAATGGTTGTCTCTAGTTCTATGTAGGAGGGACGGCAAGCCCTGTCCCTGATGGAGCTAAGGCTTAGACACCACTGCAGGCAGACTGCCAACCTCACAGCCCAGGCCCTCTCGTCAGCCCAGCGCCATGCAGACTTAGAGGTGTGGCTAAATCCCAAGCCTCACTGTGTAGAGTCTTGGGAACTGAGGGGACAGAGTAAAGTGAATGCCAGGATAGCAGAAGGACAGACTCTCTGGACACAGTTCACTGTGCCAGGAGAGGTGTCCCTTCCTCCGCCAGCTCCTGGGATGCTCCCATCTCTCACAGACCCCACTGTGAATGGGGAGAGAGCTGGCCACTCAGCGCTCCTGGGAAAATGGACTTTCCACAGCACTCCTTCTCCAGCCCTCCCTCCTCCCAGCTGTTGTGCCTCTTTTCCTTGCCTACCCTCTCCTGGTATCCTCTGCTTGAGCTACAGCTCCCTGTGATGAGGGTAACTGGACCCCGCCCCCTGCCCCGAGTAGGGCCTAGCTCACAGAATCGGAAGACAACAGGACCTAGGGGAGGTCTCTCTCTCTCTCTCTCCCTCGTCCCCCCCTCAAGACAGGGTTTCTCTGTAGCTTTGGAGCCTGTCCTGGAGGTCTTGTAGACCAGGCTGGCCTCGAACTCACAGAGATCTGCCAGCCTCTGCCTCCCAAGTGCTGGGATTAAAGGCGTCCGCTCGGCTTGGGAGGCCACTTTTGTGTAAGCCTCAACAGGGATGAGCAGAGTCTTGTGTGTGTGTGCAAGTGTACGGAACAGGCACTGCTGTTGGTGGTCTTGGTCTAGCCCTGCAGCCTCATAAAGGTGTGAGCCAGGCCTACAGACCACTGCCTGAGCCAGGACAGGATGGGGAGATAATCCGTGCCTGCACGCATGTGCACCAGGACTGCCTGGGACTGGGTGTTTCTGAGGTCCCCACACGTATACAACTGAGTCTGGAGCATGTGTGGCCGTGGGTCATGCTGAGGCACGTGGCATTAGGTGTGCTGAAGCTGTACATACCGTGTCCCTGGCTGTGTTGTGTGTGTGGTTGCACCGAGTGTGTGCTCTGCCTGCTGCTGGGGATGGGGTGACTCACGTCTCCTGAGCTAATCTCGCCACCCGCCCGCCCAGCTCACCCTGCTCTGCTGGGCTCATGGCCGCCAGCACAAGAGGTGGGGAGGAGGCGCGGGCAGGCGCGCGGCGGGGAGGCTGGCTTGATAAATAACCTGCTGCTTCCCCAGGCCTCTGAGAAGGGGAGGGCTGCATCAGCAGAGGAGCCGGAGAGGGAGGCCGGAGACACGTCCTTGGCCCCCCAGGCTCTGGCTGCCCTGGCCCCCACGGTCCAGTCTCCGGCTGCGGTTCCTGTTTCATAGAAACCTGATCTGGGAAAAGCCTATCGGGTCATCTTGCCTGCCTTACCGGGTCGCCAGGCCCAGGCAAGCTGCCCCTCAGGGAACAAGCCCACAGCCTGGCTGCCCAAGCCGTGGGTGGGTGGGTGATAGGATATTTCTGTCCAGACTAAATGCAGCTTCAGGCCTCTGTCTCTGCACTAACAGCTGCTCCCAGAGGCTACGCAGCGATGACTAAATTTAGCCCCACCCCACCCCGCAAACCCCAAAGCTCACCTCTTCTCACTGGCTCCACCCACATGGGGATAAAGGGAAGGATGGATGGGTAGTCAGTCACCTTGGGCCAGTGAACGCTTCTCTGGGTCTTCGTTGTGAAAAAAAAAAAAATCAAGTATTTACTCAGCTCTGGGCTCCATCCTGCCTCGCAGGATTTATTGAGGAGATTTCACAAAAGCAACTAAGTGGGGGTCTTTGCACAGTGGTTACAAAGCTTGAGAGGTTCCTTCCCCATAATATAAACTTTAAGCTTCTAAAGACTACTCCCTGCAACCTGCCTTTTCCTTGCTCAGACTGGGCAATACCAATCTCTTCCAATCTACCCAACCGGACTCTGGCTAGGAGACAAGTGTGCCAGGCTGGTGTGTGTGTGTGTGTGTGTGTGTGTGTGTGTGTGTGTGTGTGTGTGTGTGAGAGAGAGAGAGAGAGAGAGAGAGAGAGAGAGAGAGAGAGAGAGAACGAACTATTTCCTGGAGGTGACAGTCGGGCACAACCCGAATTCCTGTCTGGATCTTAACTTGGACCCTGGATAGGATCAGTACATCTCCAAACCCACACTGCTCTAGTATTGGGTTGTGGGGGGGGTCAGTCACTGCCACAGGGTTCAGCAGACCGGGAGGCAGCCACAGCTCCCCTCCTTCTGCCCACCCGCTGCTTCCCCCAGCCCCACATGCACTGAATTCCCCACGTGCCTGTCTGTCTCTGACAGCTCGTGCAAAATACTTGGCTGAGCAGGCGCCCGCTGTTCTGAGCCCGCTGTGCCTCCTCCCCATCTTCCCAGGGGGTTCTGCAGACGTAGCCAGGGATGGGGAGAGACCAGAGCCTACAGTCTGGTGGACAGTTGGGGAAAAGAAGGGGCAGGAGAGACCAGTGTCAGTTCTCACAACACTATCCCTAGTCCCCGGCCCTGGCCATGGGAGACAAGGGAGGCTACTCAAAGCAAGCCAGTCTGTTTGGGTGGCAACTGCCTACATCCCTACTGCTTCCCCAACATCCCAGGAGGCCCTTCCAGGGGTTTCCCATTCTCCTGAGCCAATAAAAGAGCACCTGCCAGCCCCCACCCCCACCCCGCCCCAGGTAGTAGCTCAGGACAGAGCTGAGGGCATCAGAAGGCTTTGAAATCTGGATGAGGGCCCAACCCCTCT
Organism: Myodes glareolus; assembly: GCF_982192425.1. Lineage (NCBI taxonomy): Eukaryota > Metazoa > Chordata > Mammalia > Rodentia > Cricetidae > Myodes > Myodes glareolus. Next base: position 51,501,291 of record NC_142038.1, read on the forward strand.
TGGCAGTCATAGCCCCCCCTTACAGAGCATGAAGGGGTGCGTTCCAGCTCTCCTGCAGTGAGAGGCACACCCACCCAGCTGCCAGGCTGGGATGACTCCATGTAGACCTGAGGGGGGCCTGAGGGAGGCCAAGTCTGCCCCCTACTGCCTCCCATCCAGCTACCCGGGTCTTCCTGGGAGGGCAGCTGGGATTTTCCTCTAGCCACAGCCTAGCTGCCAAGCTCCTTCGACTCTCCCTGTGACCCAGTCACCCCCCTCCCTGCCATTTCTGCTGCCAAGGATCCCCTTCTCCCTGGCATATGTGCCACTTGACTTAAGAGTCCCCAGCACCCAACATATATCCAGTAGAGATGCTGACTTGACCCTTGTGGGATAACACGTGCTCCATTATACAGATGGACATACCAGTCAGGAGGGGCTCCTCCCACCTAGCGGGAGGGGCAGGTTTACCATCCAATCTCATCCTGAGATTCAGGAGTAGGGGGTGGCGGGGGGGGGGGGGGGGAGCAGCATGCTTTTAATCCCAGCACTCGGGAGGCAGAGGCAGGTGGATCTCTGTGAGTTCGAGGCCAGCCTGGTCTACAAGAGCTAGTTCCAGGACAGGCTCCAAAGCTACAAAGAAACCCTATCTTGAAATACAAAACAAACAGAGGGAGAGAGAGAGATTCCTTCCTTATCTACCCCATAAACCTACATTTTTTTTTTTTGCTCAGGAACCCAGTCACCTCTTCCCCAGGCTGCTGGGGAGCCCAGAGTAACTTCAAGGGATCCTTTCAATGCTGGAAGGCTTTCTGGACCATGCTGCCACTCTCCCACAGCCTAACAGTGCCCGTTGTTGCTGTGAACCATACTGTGGGACACAGTCTCCTCTCCCCATTGCACAGATGGAGTTGCTGAGGACCCCAGGGGAGAGGAGCTGCAGGCAGTCATGAGTCAGAGGGGGAGCTGGGAAGCCGCCCGGCCCTGCCTGCTGTCACTGGAAGCAACAGCCTGCATTTCCTCCTCACGCTGGTGCCTCGGGAAGCGTGGGCAGCAGGCGGCAGGCTGCCACAGGGAGGACCCCTCCTGTGCCTGCAGGCCAGCCACGGCCCCTTGCTGCCTGACTGGGCCCGAAGCCCACACGCTACATGCGGATCTGGCCTTTCAGTCCCAGGAATAGGCTCATGTCACTTGAGGTCTCCAGGCTCTGTGACCTCAGGAAAGCCCTCAGCCCCACACCCTTGTTCTCTATCGTCAAACAAGAGATTGAAGCACGGCCGTTCTGCTTCCTTCCTGCAGCAAAACCCACTCCTTGGTGATTCTAGAATCCCAACACGACACAAATCCCGACTTAAAACATCCTTTCTTTGCAAGCAGCCTATGATTCTAGGCTCCTATCACTAAAAATTCTAGACTGCCAAGATCTGGCGGCCATGGGGAGGGACCGTATCCAGTCCACCTCCATCTCCTATGCTGGGCCAGTTAACCAATCTCCTACCTAGCTTTTGGAGAGGGGACTGAGTTTCTTCTATCAGGGTCAACAGGAAATGACATAAAGCTGGGGTATACTATGGGCTGGGGGAGGAACCAGTCTAACCCCAAGGGGACAGGCCACCTCCTCCTGGCACACAGGGTCACTAACGACACAGATGTCAGGAAATGAGCTTGTGGGGGAGCAAGAGTTGGTGGCTGGTGTGTGTGTGTGTGTGTGTATGTGTGTGTGTGTGCGCTCGCCTGTGCTCCCTCCTCCAAAGGAGGGCCCAGCCCACATCAGGTCAACACTGGCCTCTCTGCTTCTCAGGTTCCAAGCCAAGCTCCTGGCTTTATCTTCCTGTCTTCACCACCCACTGGTTCCTGCTTCCCACCACAGTCCCTTCACCTCCCGGGGTTGGCTGCAGTCGAGGCCAGCTGGTAGGCAGCCAAAAAGACTCCAAGTTGGAGCCCAATTGACAGATAGAAACACTAAGGTCCAAGAAGATAGGACTTGCCCACTGGTTCTTCCCAGCAGGTCGCTGGTCTCTGGCCGCTCAGCACCTCCCATCCCACTATACTTCACAGAGCCAGTAGGGGTCTACACACCAGCCTATCTACCTCCACATCACAGTGTACTCTGAGGAAGTTCACTGACACTGCTGGCTCATTCATTCATTTACACACACACACACACACACACACCACCTCATGCTGGGATGATGGGGTTGGGGGAGGGGCTGTGGGGTGGGAGAAACTCAGACCTATGTTTGGTAAACATTTAGGCAGAGTGAAAAGTGCAGAAAACCACACATTGACCAACTCTAGCTGTCCTTAGGGTCCTCACAGACTGTCACAAACTCACTTTCCTCATCTGTAGATGGCTGGCCGCAACCAACACCCAGCTCCCCGGTCTCCTGTGGGTCCCCACAGAAAGCAGAAAAGGGGCCAGAAAGATGCATCGCTCAGTAGGGCTCAGGGTGGGTTTATTATTCTCATATCCACTGGGGGCAGAACCTGACCCAGTCTCATCCTGGGATTCCTGGAGGCAGGATTGCCATTTCTGACTGAGGTAGAGGTAAGAAGAGCCAGTGGCTGTTTTGCTTTTCTGACCTTCAGGTTGAACCCCAGTTTCTGTCTCTGGGTTTTTATTAATCATGCGACAATAACTACACCCTTTGAACACTCACATGGTGCCAGGCACTGGGGTGCTGAGGTACAGAAGCGACTCACTGCCACATCCCACTTGCAAGCCTGGCAAAGAGCAGGCTCAGAAACCTTGCAAGCAACTGATGAATGAGGGAGTCGAGGGCCGGAAGTACAACCTAGCACGTGCTTGTGACTAAGCAGGTCTCACCACACACGTCTGCGTGTGCACACACCTGCGTGTGTGAGCGCAGTGAGGGATCCGGCCACTCTGGCTCGGCACCTCCTCACTCCTGCCCATGATCTAAGCTGAGGAACTATGCCAAGGACAGGGACTAGGCCCAGTGCAGGGAGAGGCTGGGATGATGTTTTTCATAGCTCGGCCAGGAGACTACAGGCCTAGGTTAGGCTCCTGGGTGGGAGACAGAGTGGCTGCTGAGTACTAGGCCTCTGGTACTTTCACTGTAGGCTCATTCCAGCATGGCAGACCAAGAGAGTCTGAGAAGGTCAGGAGAGGTCAGAGGCAAGGGAAGAATTGGTCCCCCCAAAAGCGACATGGGGTCTGCCAGACAGGACAGAGTGAGTCCAAGACTCCCCAGGGGCCACTGGGCAGGCCTGGCTCTGCCCTGTTGAACACAGCAGCTGGAGAGAAGTAAATACGGCATCCCAGCCGCATTCCTGGGAGGCCAGCAGGGCGGCCTGCCCGCTGCTCGAAGCAGAGCGCAGCAGCCAGGCCCAGGGCTGCCACTGCCCTCTTCCCAAACAAACAGAAAAATAAATAAAACCAGCTCTCACGCCAGCCAGCCAGCCAGCCAGCCTGGCCAGAGGAGGGGGCAGGAAGGGGCGGAGGGCACAAGGACAGGCAGGCAGACCAGTTGCCACGGTTTCTGTTCCACTGGGAAGAAGGGACCAACAAAAGGGAAAATGGAGATGAACCGGTCAGAGATGTCCTGAGAGGAGACATCAGACGGGAAGGGAGTGGGTCTAGGTGTCATCCGTAGAGGTGCAGAAGGAAAGACAGGGGTAGTGGCAGTGGTCACAGCGAGAGAAGGCAGGGGCAGCGGCTGGGTCAATAACTCAGTGACAGAGATGCTTGGGCGGCAGACAAAGGGGGCCCTGTGGGCTGGGGCAGGGGTTGACTTGAAGGGCCATGAAATATTAAAGAGCCCAGGCCAGTGAGTGACAGAGGTCAGAGAATTCAGAAGACTATCCAGTAAGAGATAGGGGAGCCTGAGGCTGAGGGTAGCCCCCACCTCTGTCACAGCCTGTCCAACAGAGGACACGCAGAGGGTGGGAGGGACCATGGGGATTAATGATAGGAGAGAGACCTCTGCAGTTCACTCCCCCCTCGGGCTGCGTTGGGTATGGCCAGTCTTTCTGAGCTGCTAGCCACCCCAATAAGAAAGCCAGGAGGCCTGTCAACAAGGTGGCTGCCATGGTGCCTCCTGGGGGGAAGAGGGGTAGACACCTTTTCGGGGGGGGGGGAGGGGGGCAGGGGGAGGTCCAGCCAAGTCACAATGCAGAAACCAGCAGAGAGGGAGGGCTGTATCTCACTGAACAGCTGAAGCAGCAGGCCATTCCCTGGCCCCACTACCAGCCTCACAACCTAGGCCAGTCCCTTGCCCTCTATGTCCATGCTGTTTTACCCATGCCAGCCTTCATGTGAGGAAAGAAAGAAGGGAAAAAATAACATAAAATAACATGGCAACCTGCTGGGGCTCAGCATCCTGAGTCCTGTACACCAATCCCCTCGGTCCACTTTACAGACGGGGAAGGTGATGCAGCCAGGGTCACATCCCTGGGTATTAGAGATACCCATATCCCTGTCCATTCACTAGGAATAGTTCTTGATGCTGTAAAAGACAACTTTTAAACCAAATCTGATGCGGCGTTACATGTCTTTAATCCCAGAAAAGGCAGGTGGATTTCTGTGACTTCAAGGCCAGCCTGGTTTATATGGTGAATTCCAGGACAGCCAAGGCTATATAGAGAGACCCAGTCTCAAAAATAAAAAAATAAAAAACAAAAACCAAAAACTAACCCGACCAACAGCAAAGGAATCAACTTCAGCCAGGCAGTGGTGGCACATTCCTTTAATCCCAGCACTCAGGAGGCAGAGGCAGGGAGATCTCTGTGAGTTCAAGGTCAACCTGGTTTACAGACTTGAGTTCCAGAACAGGCTCCACAGCTACAGAGAAACCCTGTCTCAAAAACCAAAACCAAAACAAAGCTAAACAAAAAAACAAAGACAAAAACCCAACTTCTGTTGACTGTCTGAGGTCCTCCCTCATGCTGAGTCCTTGTATTCAATCTAAAACTGGTCTCAGTGAGGTAGCCACTTACTGTCCCACCTCAGAGGTAGGAAAACAGGTTAGTGGAAATTGTCACACAGTCAGCCACAGGGGCCAGGATTCACAGCCAGGTCTAATGAACTCTCTTTAGTCCTGCCATTTGTGTGTACTTGTCTGGGTGGAGTCCAGGGACGGTACTGGGGATCCAGTAGAAGGCCTTGGTGGTCCCATGAACCCCCCAAAGCATTATGGCTTGGAACAGTTATCAGAAAAAAGAGGAAAAACAAGGCTATGGCTAGAAGTGCTGGGGCGTGCATTTCAGTCCCAGTACATGGAAAGGCAGAGGAAGCAGGGGCTTGGCAAGTCTGAGGTTGGCCTGAACTGTATAGTTAAGATCAAGATGCTGTCTGGAAAAAGAAAAAACACAGACTAAATGGTAACTGCTGTGCTAGGTGAGCAGTAACTGCGACGGGGCAGGAGCTGAGCGCAGTCGATGGAGGCCATGGTCAAGGTACGGCCTACGGGCCTGGCTAAAGGGACCCGCCTATTCTACACGGAGCCCTGTACCAGCTAAGAGACAACCTATTTCTGGACAGAGGGATAGTACAGTTGACTCAAAAGGGCTAGTGGAACCCTGTCTTGCTGGTCTCCAGGGTCCTGACTTTAGCTCTAGGGTCACTGTACCAGGAACTAATCACCCTCCCAGAGTCCCTAGAGCTAGCAGAAGTGAAGTTGGGATTGCCCACCACCCCCCAATCCCTGCAAGCCCAGAGGGAGGCCAGCATCAAGAGGCAGGAAATGAAGAAGAATTTGCAATCTAATTGAGCTGGCGGGGGATTAGGCAGCAGAATGCAATTACAGAGGCTGGAGCAGGGCCAGGGGCACTGACACCCCAAGATGTAGCCTTGTCCAGGTAACTGGGTCCAGCTACTCTCTAAGCAAGAAATATTCAACTAGGCGAGGGGAAAACAGGTGAGCAAGGCTTGAGGCTAGCCCACTCTTCCTTAGAAGACTGTCCGAGTTCCTTCCAGCTCTGAGGGATGCAGGAAGTCTAACAGGGACTCTCTCTCTCTCTCTCTCTCTCTCTCTCTCTCTCTCTCTCTATCACACACACACACACACACACACACACCCTGGAGAATCCAGGACAAGCCCACGATCTCTCATGAGAGGTCAAGGCGTACAGGCAGGCACTCTCACAGGCTCTGCTCATGCGTGCGCACACGTGATTGTGATCCCAGGTAAGTCACACACACTGTTGTTTACCTGCATAGGGACACACTCTAACCTGCAGACACACAGCCAAAGACCTCTGCTGCCACCGGCTCCAGCAAAGGGGAGAAGCATAAAAACACCCATGACCTTAAAATCCTTTTATTCTTATAATCACAGGCTGCCATCGCCGTGGATATGCGCTGTCACCCCGGCCCCAGCCTGTCTCCCTCCACGGCTTCCAAAACTCCCAGCAGGCAGGCAGACCGGGAGGCTGCCCAGTTACTGCTGGGGAGGGGGAGGGGCACAACTGAGCAGAAAAGGTTTTAAGTCTCTCCGCTTCACAAGCAGGGAGGGAGGGACTCAGAAAGTCAGAATGGCAGACAGAGATATAGAAAGAGAAAAGAAGACACAGACACCGGCCACTAACTACTGCCCCTCCCCAACTCAAATATGCCCACCGCTTCAATAGTCACACCACTAAAGGAGTGAATACGTCTGGATTTATAAACCCGTATAAAACAGATACAACAGATACATGCCAGAAGCCAGGAGTGGTAGGGCATACCCTTAATCCTAGAACTAGGGAGGCTAGAAGCAGAGGCAGACAGATCTGAGTTCAAGGCTAACCTGGTTTACATAGTAAGTTCCAGGACAGCCAGGGCTACACAGTAAGACCCTATCTCAAAACAAACACATACAAACACAAAACCCTACAAAATCCCAAGTACTTGAAACATAAAGAATATACACATGCACACACAAGCACACACACACACACACATAGTATGCAGGGGATATGGCTGACGTTCAGACATGCCATTTCAGACTTACGCGCATGAGGTATATGCACACGTACAATGCAGATGCACATAACCATTCACAAAATAACCCATCTTAGACTTCCACATTCTCAGACAGATACAGATATAGACACACCATCCAGATTCTCACACAGGAGATCAACACCGTGCCGCACAAACCCATCTTTGTCAGCTGACACGATCTCCGGGTCTCTAAAGGGGCAGTCCTTTCTCACTGCCAGCAGCCTGGGAAGGTGGGCTCAGCACCGAGGAGGCCGACAGAGTAAGGGGGAAGTTCGAGAATGCAGAAAAAAAACTTTAGTGGGATATTCTTGTTGGGCAGCAGTGCGTGAGTAACGGGGGAGGCTTTTTGTGGTCTGGTGAGTTCCAGCTATGAGTGAGAGTTTAACTATTAATATACTTAAGCGGCAAGGACACTTCGTACACACACACACACAGCTCCAGGATGAGATCAAGCAGCATGGGTAAGAGGGTAGCGGGAAGGTAGAGCCACCAGCTGCACCTCTAGACCAGGGGCAGAGTATGTACCCCCAGAATGGCAAAGTGACCAGCAACTTATATTCCCCGTCAGAGAATGAATAAATGAATCACATGTAATGATAGCAGGTCAATCAGCCCCATCCAGGACCAGTGAAAGCAAACGCAGCAGAGTTAGCTGTGACTGAAGGATCACATCCCAGAATTCTAAGAGCAGGACCAGGTCTGTCCCACCTGTATCCCTCCGGTTCTCTACTTCACCATACACCCTTGGAAATCAATTGGCTTTAGCTCAGTCTAAAGCTCTCTCACTCCTCCTGGGGGTGTCTTCCATCTCATCGCATGCTCTCATGAGTAACTAGGTGGGGACCTTAAAAAGATGGGGCACTTCATCTAACAGAAACAATCATGCCCCACATTCCTATGGGCCCCAATTTCGTACTTGCCAAACGGGTATCAGAAAAGAAACAGCAAAACTGATGGGTCACCATGGGAGCCCTGGGCACATATCCTGCGAGGGGTTTGAGCCCTGGATTCAGAACCCTCCCCTTCCCTTCCCCCATGCAGCCCAGCTCAGCCCAGCCGGGTGGACATTCCAGGCCTCACGTGATAAAGGGGAGGCCATTGGCCCTCCGGTAAGTCAACAGGGGAGATAGGAGGCCCAGGCCAGGGTCACCTGCTGAGCTGGGAAAACGGGGGCCCAAACACACATAAATAAGGCACTAACAAGCCAGCCAGCCAAGGGCCTAGCCGCAGAGGGCCCTCTGTACCACCTTGGAAAAGGGGGGGACTCAAGCTTGGCTAGGGGCTTCCTCTAGAGAGCCCAGCTCCTGCCAGGATGGCGGGGGGGGGGGACGGGACGAGGAGGGGGGGCTGCTACAGAGCCATCCGGGCTGACTGGGAATCCAGAGGCCAACCTCCCTCAGCTGTTCCCACCCCTCTCCGGGGCAAAAATCAAACTGTCACCCCCTCCCTCCTCCCTGAGGAGAAGGACAATTTCCGTTCTGAGTGGGGAGGTGACAGCTGCAAAGCGAGCCACTACCCCCCCCCCCCAACAAGCTCCAGCTTGACTCTCATCTAAGGAACTGCTAAATCAACACCATGCAGTTACAGGCAAAGTAGCCGCGGACAGCCTCCTCGCACTGCTCTCAAAAAGGGGATGGGAAGGCTTTCCAGCTAAAGCCAGGACACAGGAGTCTTTAGGTGCAGGGTCAGGTCAAGCGTAGGCCCCAAGAGACCCCTAACCATCTCATTTAAATGCTTCCCACCGCTAGGACCGTACACCCCGAAGCCCGAGGGCGGGGGCAGCTGAGGTGGCGCCGGGGCGTTCAAACCGCGCTCCAAACAAGTCCGCAGCGACCGATCTCGCAGCCCCCGCCAGGCGGCCCCAGCGGAAAACTTGAAAGAGACTCTGTTTGCCGGCGGCCCTGGGGCGGCTCCGGCGGGGGCGGGGGCGAGGGCCAGCGATCACACGCCCCCTTCCCCAGCGCTTCCTGGGCAAACCCGCCGGGCAAGGGAGGGCTCCACACACTACAAAACCAAGGGCTGCAAACTGCGCGGGGGCACAGGAAAAGGTGGGGAATCAAGGGCCTAATCCGCATCTCGTTTTGGGCACCCCCAACTGAAGGACCCAACTCTCAGACCACCCAGGGTCCCGGGGAGCAAAGTAGGGTGCGGCTGCCAAAGCTTCATTTTCCCCCTTTCTCAGGAGACTAGGGGGATCAAGTCTTTCAAGATGAGTCATTACAGAACCCCCCAAATCTAATGGTACCTCCTTGTAACCTGCGGCACCAACCTAACTCTGAGCACCCCTTACGATTCCCTCAGGAGGAAAAAAAAAAAAGGAAAATTTTCTTGCTTCCTTCCGTTGCACACTAGCTCTTGTGACAGGTCCCCTACTTAAAAATCGGGGTCCCTCACTTTTGATCGGACCTATATATAAACAAAGCCAGGCGCACCCCGCGCTCCCCGCCGGAAAACAGCCCATTCCGGGCGAGGACAACTTCCCCCCAGTCAGAAAATTAACACATTCCTCTCGCGGCGGCTCAGCCCCCGGCTCCAGGGATGCGAAAGGGAGGGGGCTCGGGCGGGACTTCGGGGGTAAATTCGGGGCCAAAGCAGCGTGGCAGGAGCCTGGGATGCCCGCCCCCTGCAGCCTTGCAGCTGAGGAACAACACCCCCCCCCCAATTCTGCGTCCCCGGCTTTGCACGCAGCTGGGCACACGCGGAGAGGCAGTCCGAGACTCCCCAAGGCCGTAGAGGACAGAAGAGAGGCCGCCTGGCCAGCGGAGGTGGGGGTAATATACTTTGACGGAAAAAAGGTCAAACTTGATCAGCCCGCCAGGCACCCTGCAGGCAGCGGGGGCGAGGAGCCGAAGAGAAACACACAGAAGTGGCCGCAGCCTCTTCCAAGTCAAAGGCACGGCCACGCGTGGTCCGTGGCGCTCGGGGCAGTTACGGTCTCCCACAAACACAGGGTAGCGAGTGGGGTCTGATGCGGGGAGTGCGCGCCGCAGATCTGCAAGCAACCGCCCCCGCAGGCGCAGCACCCGCCCTGCACTGCGAGGTGAGGACCCCCAGGCGCCCGCGAGCACCAGTGATCGGGAAGGAAGCGTCCCCCGCAGAGAGAACTCCAGCCCCGCTCCTCCGCTCCCAGCCCGCCGTCCTCGACCCTAAAACCCCTCTTTTTGTCTGAACTCAGTGATCTGCGACCGAGCATACTGCGGCTTGGGAAGGCTTGGATATAGCAGCGGCCACCGAGCGATCACCGGAGCTAGGTCTCCCAGGCCCCGCGGCTCAGGCTGCGGGCGTCCCCCGCCCCTCCCAAACACCGACCCCTCCTTCCCCATCCCTGGCTCTCCGCACCTGAACTTCGGGGGAACCCGCGCCACCAAACTTTCCGCGGACTTGGAGCGAACTCCGGCCCCGGCCGCGCACGGAGCCCCGGGGGAGGAGAGGGAAGGAGGCGGGGAAGGGGAGGGGGCTGGCCTCCCGGGGGGGCCGAGGGAGGGCCGTGGCCCGACACCTACCGGCTCTGCGAGTCGTCCGAGCCGCCACGGTCGCCGCGAGGCCGAGGGGGAGGGGCGGGGCGGGGAGCGGCGCTCCGCTCTGGGCACCGCCGCGGTGCGCTCCGCTCCAGTCGCCCGCCGCGCCCGGGGCCAGAGCCGGAGTCGCGCCGCCGCGGCTAGCCCGAGGCGGGGAGGGGGGGGAGCCTGCAGCACCTGCCCCTCCTCCCCCTCCCCGCGGCCCAAATTAAAAAACAACAAAAAGCAACTAATCACCCCGGAGCGCTGCGCCTCGCGGCGCGGCGGGCGGAGGACTCGGCGTGCGGCGCCCGGACTCAGCAGGCGACGCGCATGGCTAGGCACAGGCTGGGACGTGGGGCCGGGCTGTCGGGGGCGAGGCTCTCCTCTTCTGGCTCTGCTCGGACGCCTGCTCTCGCCGCCGCCTCTACATCCCAGCTCAGGCTCCGCCGCCTCTGCCGCCGCGCCGCGCGCCCGCCCGGGCAGAAGCTCCGAACGCTGCCCGGGGGCTGCCGGCAAAACCCGGACCGGACTAGCGGCTCCCTCACACCCCCCCTCCACCTCGGATTCCCTCCCTCCTCCCGCGGCCTCCCTCCCAGAGCAGCTTTGGCCACTTGGACGCCGCAGGCTGTGAAGCTGGAGCCGCAGCCCCTGCGCCTCTCGATTCCAGCGTCCTGGCGAGGTCCGCCCAGGCTCAGCTCCCCCGCGCGCCCTGTTTCACCTTTTTTCCGTGCAACTTTACAAATAAATAAAATAAATATTCCCCCACCCCCTTTGTAAGAGATGCCTGGACATGGAGACGCACCTTCTGGGGAAAATCCGCCGACCTTCAGTCTCTTGTTCAGCTCTTCTATGGGGCAGCAAGCTACAGGAATTGAGAGGGAGGGTTTGGCTGCCCACCCTCCAGCTCAGGTGCTCGTCGGTCCACCGACTCTCAGTTCAAAGACCGCACCCTTCCCCAAACCACTTTTCCTGCATTCAGTAGATACTAATTCCACCGGAAGAAAGGAGCAAGAGTCCTGTTCCCATTTTACAGATAAAGAAACTGATCAGAGAAAGGACGTTTGGCTTTTTTTTTTTTTTTTTTTTTTTTTTTTTAGGAGACCGGCTCCTGCCCAGCTAGAGTTCTGGGGCTAAAGCATCTACACTGGTGCCCTAGAGCCGTGGCCTGTGAACTGAGAATCTGAAATAGTACTTAAAGCAACAGTCAGATGAGCAGCTAAGAGAGTTAAATCTCAGCCCTGTGTAAGAGGTACCTTGTGAGAACAGCTGATTTGAGCCCCCATGTCTCTGCACCGATTCCATCTGTGCCTCTGCCCTTTGACAATGACCCCTCGTGAATCTGCCCAGCTTGGGCTAATCCTATAGTTGATGTCTTCTCAGAGAACTATAGAATGAGCCCTGGACTCCTATCATCCCGGAGTGATAGTTATGCAGTCTTCAGGGATTCAGTCAGACCACAGAGAAAACACTGCCCCTAGACCCACGAAGGAACGATGAGGTGGGGGGGGGGCGTCAGCTTGGTGCTAAGTATTACAGTCTGATATCAAGTGGGGTCCAGATAACAGGGAGTTAACTGCAACCACCAGGGTGCCTCAAGCCACAGGCCCTGGCCTCTATGGGAGAAGCGAAATCACCTTCCACAGCTGCTTCCTCTCTCTGGTTGTGGGTCTCCCTAGAGCTGGGACTAATACCCACCCTCCAAGCCATCTGTGTATGGACTTAGGGCTTTAACCCAGTTGGGGTCGGGGTGGAATGTCAAAGGGCAGAGCTCATCTGGAATGTGTTACCTGCCCCCCACTCTTGACATCCCAGGCCAAAGGAGTGACTCCCCAGGCACTGGGACACCTCCTCACCAATTGTTTCCTACTTAGTGTCAAATAATGGATCCTTTAGCTGGTTTCTTCATAGTCAACCCAAACAAGCTTGTTGGCTAAGTAAGAAGGTGTTTGCTATAGAAACAACCTTTATTTTTTTAATATTTATTTATTTTATGTATATGAGTTATCTGTCTTCAGGCATACCAGAAGAGGGCATCAGATCCCATTACAAATGTGGTTGCTTGGAATTGAACTCAGGACCTCTGGAAGACTAGCAAATGCAGCACCTGCTCGCTGGAACTCCACAACAGGAGCTAGAAGATCCTGACCCAAGAAGAAAAAGGACCCTCAGGTAGGTGCTTGAAGCGTAGAGCCAGGACAGAGTCAGGCCCTGCACACTGGGAAATGGCTCTGTGCTGGAAGTCTGGCTCACTCAGCAAATAAAAATGCTTTACAAAGCCAGTAGGAAGACCTGAGTTTGATACTCAGAATCTGGGCTTGTAAACCTAATGTTGAAGAGGCCAAGACACAAGGATTCCTGGGGTTTACTGGCCAGCTATCCTAGACTAACTGGGAGCTCCATGCCACTGAGAAGCCCTAACTCAGAGGAGGTGGACAGCATTCCCTGAGGCTTTCAGTTCACACATACCTGTGTGCCTCAGTCTCCCTCCACATATGCACCCATACACTTTGAAAGAGGAAGTTTTTAAACCAAGATCTATGGGGTTTGGGAGGAACTTCATCTTAGGAATTTGCACTTTTTGAGACTCCCTAACCCCCAGCAAACTCAAGAAGCCAGAGGCTCAGGGTCTGCAGCGGAGAAAGCCAGGTGTCCCAGCGGGCTTGACTTCCTCAGGGAAATGAGAACCACCGCCGGTTCTCAGAGTCTTCCCACCTCAGAAACTGGGAGGGGCCCAGGTCCTCACCTGTCCAAGCTACTTGGGAACCAGAGAGAGTACTGTTCCCATGGAAAACACAATATGAACAGGAAATGTCACATGGATGCCATCTACCTATAACTCTGTCAGGAGTGTGAGCACAAGGGGAAGACATCTAGGCAGAGGGAGGCAGGAAAGACACCATTTCTCAAGATGGAGGGAAGCCACCTTGGGTCTGTCCCTCAAAAAGTAATATTTTGGTTTACGTTGTTACTAAGATTTCTACTGAGTTTTTCTTTTTCTTTTAAAATATTCTATTTATTTATTATGTATACAATATTCTGTGTGTGTGCCTGCCTGCAGGCCAGAAGAGGGCACCAGACCTCATTACAGATGGTCGTGAGCCACCATGTGGTTGCTACAATTGAACTCAGGACCTTTGGAAGAGCAGGCAATGCTTTTAACTGCTGAGCCATCTCTCCAGCTCCCTCTACTGAGCTTTTCAAACAACCATCCTGCAAGTCTCCAGGACCTGTGTGGAGGGCAGGGCCCCCATACCACCTGCCCTGCCCTCCAGAGGACCCTAGATTATTGTGTTCCTGCCATCCCCACCCCATCCCATCTAGGTATGTCTTTCTCTCCCTCTTTCCCCTCCTCTCAGCCCTCCCAGCTATCCCAGCCTGATCATGCCCTCTTGAATACCACTGATAATATTTATCATTGGCATGAACTAAGCTCTTGTCCGTCTCATTCTTTTTCTTTCTATCTTCTCCATTTCTCAGATGAAGAAATTAAATAGTTGATGCTGAATTTGTTCTCTAACGCTGTGATTTGCTGTCCCTGTGAGGCTTCTTCCATACAGGTGCTCTGTGGGGCTCCCTGCACTCCATAGGATCTGCTATAATTTCCCGAACTTTACATAGACTTTTCTTCTGTGTAGAGGGGCTGATCCAAGCTTGTCACAGAAGGTCCTCTCCAGCTGTCACTCCCAGCCTGAGTTTGGGTCATCTCTAAAAGACCAGCAGTAGTGTTTCTGATACTTGGGAATGGTGTCTCTTTGGACCAATACACAGTCTTTTCAGTCCATGATAGGTAATTTTAAAAAAAATTATATGTATGGATGTTTTCCTGCATGTATAGTTATGTACCACGTGTGTGAGAGGCCAGAAGAGGGTGTCAGATCCTGTGGAACTGGAGTTACAGATGGCTGTGAGCCGCCATTAGAGTGCTGGGAATTGAATTCAGGTCGTCTGGCAGAGCAGTCAGTGCTTTTAGCATTTGGACCATCTCTCCAGCCCCTAACATTTATTTTAATTTTATGTATATGGGCCTTTGCCAGCATGTATATCTGTGCACCATGTGCATACAGTGCTTGTGAAGGCCAGAAGAGGGCGTCAGATCCCTGGGACTGGAGCTGTAGGTGGTTGTCAGCTGCCAAGTCCACTGGAAGAGCAGTCAGTGCCCTTATCTGTCATTTCTCCAGCCCCACTAGGTACCATTTTTTTGTTGTTACTATTGTTTTGGTTTGGTTTGGTTTGGTTTTTCGAGACAAGGTTTTTCTGTAGTTTTGGTGCCTGTCCTGGAACTAGCTCTTGTAGACCAGGCTGGCCTCGAACTCACAGAGATCCGCCTGCCTCTGCCTCCCGAGTGCTGGAATTAAAGGCATGCACCACCACCGCCTGGCTTAGGTACTGTTTTTTGAAGTGTATATGTTTTACACCTATACTATGGCCTGGCTTTGTGCCATCATTGCTCATAGGCCACTGTGATCACATCACATAGAAATAGTTTGGTTTTTTCTTTTTCGGCTGGGCCAGGGATAAGATTTGCTCAAATAAGGCAGGTATTCAACCATGGAGTTGTATCCCCAGCCCCAGAAATGGGTTTATTTGTTCATGTGGCTGCATTTAGTCATCCACTCCCACCAGCCATGAAAATCCTTTGAAGGTAAGGAGTGTCTCCCACCATCCCTACTCCTGAAGTCTTTCTGAGTGAGCGCTTATATGAATTAGGCACCAAGCTGACTGCTTTCAAAATCTACAGGTTAAATATGCACAGGAAGCAGTCAGCTTGGTGCCAAGTTTACAACCCTATCTGAGGCCTTCCCCGCAACTGCAGTGTCTCAGCTAATGCCCACCATTAACTACACAGCTGGGAGATGGAAATGCCGGATGGAGGAGTGAGCCTCCAATAAAGATGGCCCATTCAGAGCCCAGTTTGGCAGTACACGCCTTTAACCCCAGCACTTGAGAGGCAGAGGCAGGCGGATCTCTGTGAGTTTGAGGCCAGCTTAGTCTACAAAGAGAGTTCCAGGACAACCAGGGCTAAACAGAGAAACCCTGTCAGGGAAATAAAAATGTCCCATTCAGAACCTTGCCTAATGTCACCTCCTTTCTCCTCTAGGACAGAATTCCCTCACCAGTATCACCAAAGATGGAAGGGAGAGAGCAGGAGTGTTTGCAAGCTTGCCTACTGGGATAGAATACAGGACAGACTTTAATGGAGGGCACTCTGGATTATGATTGCAGCCAAAAGCCCAACATGGGCAGAAGAAGTCTAAAAACTCAGTGTGGACTCAAACCATCAATTTGACCACTGGACCTTAGGTCTGTGTCAGCTCCTTCACTTCTACCTCATGACAGCTGACAGAATAAGAAAGCTGTAAAACCAAAGGGAAACATCAAACATGGTCCAGGCTTACTCCTGTAAAATTTGTTTGGTGGCTCACTCTGGCCCTAGCCTGAAAAAACAAAAGGGGACAGAAGAGAAAATTAGAGGGGACCTCAGCCCCAGAACAGAACAGCTCTAGAGGCTGAAACTAGCCCATCTCCCCCAGCCATGCACACAGTTATACACATGTGTAAATAACCACAGACACAGGCCTATACTCTTACCACATACAGGGAGTTGAACATAAATATATGTGTGTGTGGAAGGGGAGGAGAGGAAGGTCAGTCTGGTGACTACCATGCCCCTGACAGTATCTCTTGACTTCTCCCTAGGCAGTCATGGGTCAACTATCTGTCCAGTGGGAATATGACTAAATACCACAGAGACCAAACTGTGGCTTCAGGGCTCCCAGGTCAGGAAGGAGTAACTGAAGGAGAGGAGAGGCCTAGGGGAGGTGGAGGGGAAGGCAGAGTCCTGTACTGGGGGAGGATACCTTGGGTGTTGAGAAGCCCACCTGATCTCTATTTTTTTGTTTTGTTTTGTTTTCGTTTTATTTTTTGAGACAGGATTTCTTTGTAACTTTGGAGCTGTCCTGGAACTAGTAGATCAGGCTGGCCTCGAACTCACAGAGATCCACCTGCCTCTGCCTCCCGAGTGCTGGGATTAAAGGTGTGCGCCACCACTGCCCAGGCCCAGATGGTCTCTAAGTGTCTGCCTCAGGCGTTCAGGCTAGGGTGGAGTAGCAAGAGGGAAACCTGCTGATGTGAGGGGTGGATGACTATCCTCTGGGGTCCTGTCTGACAGAGGAAGAAAGCCAGGTGTTACATGCCCTCCACATTGAGGTTTCCTCTCACAGGGCAAGGCAGCTCCAAGACCCACTCTACACTGTCTTTCTCTTCAGACTACAGAAAATGGGGTGCTCAGGTTGTGCCTGGGGTGGGGTCTGGATGAACTGCTCTTTGAACTGGTGGGACTGGTTTTGTGTCTGGCTGCCTGGGCAGTCACGGGTTGCCTACTGGGCCAAGAAGAGAGGCCTCAGGATGGGGCCCCTTGTAAATCGTTAACTCACAAAGCCACCACTGGGTCCCTTGGGCCCCACCCCCAGTCATGACTCTGGCCTTGAGTGCTCACCCACAGGCCAGAAGCCAAAGGTCAGAGGTCAGAGCCTGAGGTCTCAACACCTGAGCAAGTCCTTCCCCTAACTCTAAAGGGGAGGGGAAGTTTCTGTATGGAGAGCTCTTCCCTCTAAATTCTGAGAGCCGTCATTCTGGTCAGCCCTCCAGTCTGCCTGTTGCAGCCCTGACCTTTGTCTCTAAGGAATTCTGGGTGGACCTCAGGGCAAGTCCCAGCCCCAGCAGCCCCATATAATTCTGCCAGTCCCACCTCCTCAAAGGAGTGTGGGAGACTAGATAAAGAATGGGCTGAGGAAACCCAGCTGACACAGCTGAGAACTGGGGTTGGCCCCTAAAGTCTTTCCAGCTCCAAGGAATACAATAATGGTTGCCTTTTTGTTTGTTTCAATCAGGGTTTCTCTGGATAATAGCCCTGGCTGTCCTGGAGCTCTCTTTGTAAACGAGGCTGGCTTCAAACTCACAGAGATCCGCCTGCCTCTGCCTTCCATGTGCTGGGACTAAAGGCATGTACTCCCTACCCCTCACCCTTGGCTATTTTTACTTTTTAGAGATGGGGTCTGGCTGGTATAGTCCAGGCTGCCTTAGAACTCAGAGGTCCACCTGCCTCTGCATCCAGAGTGCTAGGATTAAAGGTAGTAAGTAATCTTGTAGTGTGTGCAACTATAACCAGCATATTATTTTTGTAGATTTGTTTATATGCATGAATGTTTTGCCTCCAAGTATGTATGTGTACCATGTGTGCACCTGGTGCCTACAGGAGTCAGAAGAGGGCATCAGAGTCTCTGGAGCTGGAGTTATGGTTGGTTGTGACTAAACCTAGGTCCTCTAGAAGAGCAGGTGCACTTAACCTCTATGCTATCTCTCCAGTTCTTAGTATTTATTTATGTGTGTGGTTAAATATGCTAAATATGCTGGTGCCTGCAGGGGCCAGAAAGAGGGCATCAGATCCTCTGGAGCTGGAGGAACAGGTGGTCAACGGTCACCAGCATCTTGATGCTGAACAGGGGCCCTCTGGAAGAACAGAAAGCTGTTTTTTGAGACAAGGTTTCTCTGTAGCTTTGGGGCCTGTCCTGGAACTAGCTCTTGTAGACCAGGCTGGCCTCGAACTCACAGAGATCCACCCGCCTCTGTTTCCTGAGTACTGGGATTAAAAGTGTGCACCACCACGGCCTGGCAGAAAGCACTCTTGTTTGTTTATTTATCATGTATTGTATGTCTGCAGGCCAGAAGAGGGCACCAGACCTCATTACAGATGGTTGTGAGCCACCATGTGGTTGCTGGGAATTGAACTCAGGACCTTTGGAAGAGCAGGTGATGCTCTTAACCTCTGAGCCATCTCTCCAGCCCCCCAGAAAGCACTATTAACTGCTGATCTATCTCACCAGCCCCACAGAACCTGGATTTTGACAGTAGAAGGAGTCTAGCTCATATTTATATTCTGAAGCTATAGATGAGAAGATATAATAAACCCTTTTCCCTGGGTATAATACTGTGGGAATTTCTGATGTGAGAATAATAGGGGACATACTTAGGCAAAAAAAAAAAATATCAGTTGGGTGGTGGTGGCGCTCAGGAGGCAGAAGCAGGTGGAGCTCTGTGAGTTCAAGGCCAGCCTGGTCTAGTGAGTTCCAGGACAGTCAGGGATACACAGAGAGATCCTGTCTTGGGAAACAAACCAAAACTGTCACTATCACCCATGTCTCTGGGGGCTCCGCTCCCAGAATACCCTCAAGTGCTACCTTCACCCTGAAGAAGCCTATTTCAAACAAGCCAATGAGGGAGGTTGATGGTGTTGCCACCCTTTTCACTAGGAAGGCATCATAGAACCGAGGAGACGGGCAAAAACAACTTTTAATAGAGATTCGTAACTGATTCCCTAAGGAAATATGAAGAGTTACTTATGGCATGGCTAAATCGGGCACACTTCAATCGGGCTGTTGAGAAATCATTAAGATATATACATCTACATGAGCTCTGTCAGGACTGGCTATTTTTCCAGCTAGAGAGGGCATCTGGTCTGGGCTGCCTTGGCTCCAACTCAGAGCTAGGGAGAGAGGGAAGAAGCCCCACCTCTTGGCTCCAGAGCCCACTGCCCAGTGGCCCAGAAATTCTAGTAAGGGAAATTGAAACAGGAAGTAGACTTTTACCCCCCTCCGGTTTTTCAAGATAGGGTTTCCTCTGTGCAATAGTAGCTCTGGCTGTCCTGGAACTCACTTTGTAGATCAGGCTGGCCTTGAACTCCAGAGATTCACCTGCCTCTGCCTCCTGAGTGCTGGGGTTAAAGGCATAAGTGACACCATTGCCCGGCTAGACATTCTATTGTTGAAAGCAGTTTTCTCTCTAATAGCTACAGGGTGATGGCTGTTTATCTTGTCAAGAACTAAAGGACAGGCATGGTGACATACACACTTAATCCCAGCATGCGGAAGACAGAGGCAAGCAGAGGGCTGCAGGGTGGCACAGTAGTGCAGCAGCAGAACTAAGTCCACAGTTCGGGTCCCAGCACTCACACATCCACGTGATAGCCCACAACCTTCTGGAACTCCAGTTCCGGGGACTCTGACATTCTCCTCTGGTCTCTGTGAACACTCAGACGTATGTGTACACATGCTTGAATGAATACACATAAAGCCTTTACTCTCAGTACTCAGGAAGCAGAGGCAGTAGGATCTTTGTGAGTTTATGGCCAGCCTGATCTACAAAGCAAGTTTCAGGGCAGCAAGGACTGCACAGTGGAACCCTGCCTGAAAATAAATTGAACAAATAACTAGCAACAACAACAGCAACGACAAAATAATCTAAAGAGAGGGCCCACTTTTTTTTTTAATGGCCTCAAATCCTTCCCCCTATCTCTTGGGTCAGCCTGAGAAAGTGGCACCCTATTTTGGACATGGGAGAATTACTAAAATTATTTTTGTAAAGATTTATTAGGAGCTGGAGAGATGGCTCAGCAATTAAGAGCACTGGCTGTTCTTCCAGAGGACCTAGGCTCAATTTCCAGCACCCACATGGCAGCTCACAGCTGTCTATAACTCCAGTTTCAGGGGATCTGATACCCTTACACAGACATGCATGTAGGCAAAACACCAATGCACATAAAATAAAGATAAAAAGATTTAATTATTTATGCATACATGTGTATGTCTATGTTTCATAGGCACAGATGCCTGCAGAGGCCAGAAGAGGGTGTCAGATCTCTTGCCACAAGCAATTTTGACTTGCCATGTGGCTGCTGGCAATCAAACCTGGGTCCAAGAGAAGAAAATGCCACTGAGCCATCTCTCCAGCCCCACTCCTAATCCACTTTTCTATGAAAGGCAGTGTCTCACTATGGAGCCCTGGTGACCTGGAACTGCCTGCCTCTGCCTCCCCAGTACTGGGATTAAAGAAGCACACCACCACATCTGGCTCTAAACTATAGTCTTAAATCTGTACCTGAGGCCCTGACCTGGACAACGAGACTGGGGAAGGGGTCATTCTCTTCGTCTGCCTCCAGGACAAACAGGATGTGAACATTCTGGGTGAGTTCAAAGACAAGCAGCTTTTGAGAACCCTCCCCTCACACTGCTCAGGTGCTAGGGTTACTGGGGCCTCTTAACTGCTGCCTGTGAGCATGTTTCTGGTCCTTACTTTCCATAGGACTGGTAGGACCATCACCATTGTTGTATACTAAGTAACTTCTCCCTGTGTTTATTCCTGTGACCCAGGACTGACATCAGGCCTTACACGTCTCCATCTCTGCTGAGGGTCCGGCCTCCAGTTGATGCTAATGTTTTTTAGAGGAATGGTCCTGGTTGCTATCTCAGGGATGAGAAGAAAGGCCAGTGAGCTAGCATCTGTTCGGGATTGCAGTGGATCTGTCTTCCCTAAAGCTTATTAGCCTTAGCCCTTCCTTCACTAACTATCAGGGAAGGCAAGAACCCGCGACCCCCCTCCCTGCCCCAGCTAGATAGACCTGGACTCCACATCCTGGTCAGGCAGAGGTGCTATTTTTTTTGGAAATTATTTTTATTTCATGTGCATTTGTGGTTTGAATGTATATATATCTGTGTGAAGGTGCCCAACACTGGAGTTAGAAGCAGCAATGACCTGCCATGTGGGTGCTGGGAATTGAACTTTGGGCCTCTGGAAGAGCAGTCAGAGCTCTTAACCACTCTCCAGTCCCCAAAGACTCCATTTTAAGCCCCAACCTCAGACCCACCCCCAGCCACACTCTCCTCCTTATCCTGGGACCCTGTATATTGGTTTCTTCTGGATTTTAAAAAATTTATCTTAAGTGTATGAGTCTTTTGCCTGAATGCTTGGTACCTGAAGAGGCTAGAAGTATCAGATCTCTTTAAAACTCAAGTTGCTGAGTGCTGAAAATTGTCACGTGGATGCTGGGAGTCAAATCAGTGCTCTTAGCCACTGGGCCATCTCTCCAGGGCAGGTCTTACACTTTTTATTATTTATTTTATGATTTATTTATGTATACAGGTCTGTATGTGCAGGTGTCTGGCCAGAAGAGGGCATCAGATCCTCTGGAGTTACAGGTTGTATGTCTTGTTTTTAAGAAAGATTTAATTATTTTTATTTTAAATGTTGTTTTACTATTGCTTATTAATTCTTCAGGGTTCCTGTATGACTTGCACAGAGACAGCCTGTCCTGTCCCTGTTGTGCCCCTGCATGTTAGGAGCACATCCATGGGAGGAGTCATTGTAACTGCCCGCCCCCCTTCTCTAGCAATGGTGACACTTGAGAGTTCAGTGCCCGGGGAGGCCAGAAGATGGCGTTGGATTCCCCTAGTTGAAGATACAGGTGGTTGAGAAGCACCTGACTTGGATGTTAGGAAAACTGCAAGGGCAGTTAACATTAACTGTCTTTCACTATTTATTCCACGCAGTGTCCACAGACATCACAAGAGGGCATTAGATCCCCTTGAGCTGGAATTACAGATGGCTGTGAGCCACCATGTGAGTGTTGGAAATCAAACCCAGGTCCTCTGCAAGAGAAGCAACTGTTCTTAACCACTGAGCCATCTCTCCACTACCCCACCCCTCCCAAACTGTGTTAATCTCATGTCCATACCCATCTCCATTTCCTCAGCCTTGTCCACTCAGGCAGTCTTATTCCCCCAGCCACAAAGGCACCTGTTGACCTGCATCTTGAGGTTTCCCCCTCAGATGAAGAGTTCTCTTCCCAAGGTGTAAGGTCACACTTTAGCCAGAAGACTGTAGTTCTGGGCACTGTTTCTGCTGGGGTCAGAATAGGAATGATGATTTAGGAAAGAAATGGATTAGGCAGAAGTAGGGACTTCCTACTAGTAAGCCTGCACCAAGCTTTCCCTCCTCTGCCTGCTTGTGGAGGCAACTCCAGAGGGCGCCCCAATTCCATTTCTCTGGTTCAAGGACTCTGGGTTGGCAGTTTAACCAGTACCACTTAGTTAATCCAGTGTCTTCTTCCCTCCTGCCTTCTGGAGCAGCTCAGTGTTCATGGCCCAGCTGACTGTCACCTGGCTGAGCCCACTGGACCCGTGTTCACAATCTCTCACACTCCCAGCAAGAGATAGCTGAGTTCTGCCAGCATCACCATATCCAACAATGACCTTGAGGAAGGAGCCAAGACACCATGGAAAGGAGGTTGATCATCAATGCTGGCCTGCCTGTCCTGAGACTCATCACCCTCAGTGACAGGTTACTGAAGCACCCCAAGTGGCTCTATGACCTACCTCATCTACTCTCCTGCTTCCATAACTGGTAGCTTCAGCAGTGAGGTAATGGCACCAAGTTTGAATAGGATAAGAAGGAATGTCAAAAACCCAGCCATTTCAAGCAAGCAGTTTGCTCCAGCTAGTAGTAGGGGCCATGGACAGAGGGGATATTTCCAGTAACTATGATCTGAGACAGCTGGGGACAGGGCTGTTTTGGGATATCACCCCTTCACTATTGCAGATGTCTGGCATCCCCAAGACATTCTGTTTATCCTCTCCGGGTGTTAGTCCTGAGATTAGATCAAGGCTACTTGGCAATGTTTGAAGACCCACCCCAGACTCCCCCCAATACTGGGCGAGTGTTGAGTTGTCTCTTGTTACTGTTGTTCTGAGGCAGGATCTCATGCTCAAGCCCTGGCTGACCTAAAACTCACTATGTAGACAAGGCTGGCTGTCAAATCCATAGTGAGATCATACTGCTTCAGCCTTTTAGGTGTTGGGGTTATAGGTGAGTGCTCCCTTATCTAGCCCCTGAGAACACTTTGATAGAGTCACACTTTTGCAACTGGCATTTAATAAACAGAAATCATTGAGAGGGATAAATAATTTGGATTTACATCCCCAAATGTCAATAGTGCTGAGGCTTGTAAGCCTGGTCAGAGGCGAGGGGTATTCTCCAGCCCCCCACCACAGGCATAGGGGGCTAAGCAAGGCTCATCACTGTATCAGCACAGGCAAAGAAGGCTGCCGCTCCAGCTTCAAAGGTCCCTTGTGACCTTAGGAATGTGAATTGGCTGCCTGCTCACCTACCCACACACCAGCCTCCAGTGCCCATGATGAGGGGGCCTGGTGAAGTTTTAGCTTCTCAGGAAGATTCACTCATCCCAGTGGCAGGCAAACCCTATACTGCCTGGATCAAAGATTTTGGTCCTAAGGAGAAGACTGGGTGAAAGTAGGAGATGGACATAAAACCACCCTATTTTAAAGTACCACAGTCTGTGGCTGGCTGGAAGCTCTGCCCCGCCCCCCTCTATTTAGGAGGCAGCCATGGTGGCTTAGCTCTTGTCTCTGGTTTCCTAGGGAGCTCTGCTGAAGCAGCCCAGCCTCCGTGAGTCCATCTGTCAGGGAGGCTGTTCCGCCCCATCGATTGCTGTTCCCAAGGGGCTGCGTTGCTCCAGGGACCCAATGTGGCCGCCAGATAGCAGGGAACCACACGAAGAGGCAGGGAGGGGGGCAGCTTGGCAGCAGGAAGAGCCAAGAGGGGCTGACACCACAGAGAGAAGGCACAAAGCTAGACAGGCATGAGAAATGTAGAGGGCCAGGGGCAGTGTGGCAGCAGGCTAGCTGGAACGACCACTGAAGCCAGCCGGCACCCTTAGGACTCAGTTTTGCCTTTGGACATACCAACTTCCCACTTGCAAAGACAACAGCAGCTTACATTTATTGAGCAGGAACAATGTGCCTGGCATTGGGCTGGGGCTTCACACACTCGTGCTTCTACTTGAGGAACTGCCCGTTCAATGAAGGTGCGATTATTCTCCAGCAGGACTGGAGGAGGAATCAGAGAGGCTGCGGCACTGTCTGTAGCCACACACAGGGCTGGAGCTTCTCTGACGCGATTCAGCTGTGCTGTGGTTGCGCCCCAGCTCCAGACAGACAGAGACAGGTCAGAGGGGGAGGAGGTAGTCTTGCTTGGCCAGAAGCCCTGCCCGCCCTCCCGGGGAGCCGCCTCCTCCCCTGGGCTGCGTGACATCTGCCCCGCTTCCCGGCCCCAGACAGCTGCCCAGAGCCACGTCAGCACTTCCACCAGGGAGTCTGGAAACTGGCTCTGGCCCCTGAGAGAGAAGGAGGGGGAGGAATGCGGTCCCCCGAAGGATGGTTTCTCAGAGGGGTGACCCACTCAGCTAAGTAGGAATAAGGGTACATGACCTTGGACATTTACAAGATGCAGTTTCCCCTGCATCTTGTGGATATGTAGTGGGGGCCTTTTGACAAGGGTATTAGTAGTATTCAATGTGGATAGAGCATATATTCCCACGCAGTCCAACCATAGTTCCAGAGATACAGTCAGCTACCCTCACGGCCTACTTAGAGCCATGTGGTCATCTAATAAGGACCCTAGCGGTAAGGAAGTGCACGGCCCAGCTCTGCAACTGGCCGGCTGGGGCCAGAGATAACCAGCGCCTCCCGGAAAATCATTAGCATCTGTTTGGGCCAGTAAAGTTGGCCTACTGGTGCCTCCGCCTACTGGAAACAGCGGCTGCGCCCCAGCCACTTTGGTGCACAAGTCGGCTTTAACTCGAGTGGGGACGACATCTATCTATCCACCCAGCCTAGGAGTGGGGTGACCGGACAACAAGCAGGAGACAGGACTTGTGTTGTTAGGGGTGGGGGCTTCCTCTGCAAAGTTAAGTGGTTCACTCCGCACTCTAGGTAATCCAGGCCGGCTCTTGGAGATGCCCGTGCTGGCAGCAGCCCAGGGAGTGTGTGGAAATGACACCGCCAGGGCGGCGGAGATTCCACCCCCCCCCCCCTTCTGACATTGGCTGGAAAGTGGAGCAGCTCGTCAGGGACAATCAATGGCTATCGATCGCTGCGTGGCGCAGGCGGCCAGCGCGCGGGCGGGAGGTGGGGGGAGGAGAGGGGAGGGGCAGCGCGGCCAGCACCCCTCAGCACCCGTAGCTGAGGTCAAAAAACACAGACCCGCAAAAGGGCACAGTGGGGTCGCATGGATACAAAAACGTACAGGGAGGCATCACATAGTACCACATTACAAAAGGAGGCAGTCTCATCACACTAGTCTCTGACACAAGTCACAACACAACAGGGTTAATGTCTGGTCTTCATGGACATACGATGAAATCAGTCACACATAACTACACAATGATATAGCTTATCACACAACCCACATGACCAGTTCCACCACACACACCACACTATTCACCCACACTATTTGCCAGCATATAAACTTACACTGACTGGTCTCAACTAGACAAAAATGGGGGAGTTGATATGTCTGGATGCACAAGGCAAAAAGTCAGATAAATACACTGTTTATCATACTGCCTCAAATACTGTTTAGTATATATCTCATTATGCATTTTCACTATGGGATCAAGAGGACAAGTGGAACACAACTGGGCCACCCATTACCATAAGATGCACCTCAATAACTAGGAGGAATAAAGTAGCTGGATAGCACCCACCATGAACACAACTTCATCATAAGGAATGCCACCCCCTCCCCAAATAAACACCAGAGCACAGGCAAAGTGAACGAGCATTAAGTCACAGTTCTGACAGTACCACCATGTGATGCAGCATGGCCCAGGCACACAAGAACTTTACACAGGTGTCTTGGGTTGTGAGTCAAGAACCTACTAGGGGGTTGAACCACCCCTTCACAGGGGTCACCTAAGACCAGTGTAAATCATATTTACATTATGATTCACAAGAGTAGCAAAATTAGTAAGTAGCAACGGAAATAATTTTATGATTGGGGGTCACCACAAGTAGCTGTACTACTGGGTCACAGCACTAGGAAGGCTGAGAAGCACTGTGTTAGTAAGTCCTATCTATACAATGACTGATGCCCCGACAGAGCTCAGGGAACTTGACCTACCACAGCAGCAAAGAAAACTTCTGTCACTACATCTGGAAAACCCAACTCACATGGCTGTTCACCCAAAGAAGCCACACTCTTACCTCCATCCCACTGGATGTATCCTAGCACCAGGGTGAGCCCAAATAGTACTCAGGTTCTGGGACCTTGGTGGGGAGCCACCCCCCAGCCTCTCACCAGGTGAGACTCAAACACTGCTACTGATCTTACTTTCTGTTACCTTCACAAGCTTTAGAAGACAAAGTTACCCCATGCAAATGTCTCCCAAATTCAAGGACTTTCTCTACTTAAATCCACTCTCTATCCCTTTATTTTCCCCAAGAGGAATAGAAGTGTTGGTTATAGTCCCAGAATGCTAGGCATGGCTGAATACACCTTTGAACCCAGCATTCTGGTGGCAGAGGCAGGTGGACCTCTAAGGTCAGCCTGATCTGATCTAGAGTGAGTTCCAGGGCAGCCAGAGCTACAGAGAAACCATCTCCAACAACAACAAAGCCCCAGAGAGGTTCTTTCAGTAACACGTGAACAAGCAGAACAAGGCCAGCCCTAGGTCTCAGCAATAAATACCCCTACCCCCATCCTGAGGAAGCACATGTTTTTGGGAGCAGGATCAACATCTTCAGTCCCACAAACACCCTTTTAAGACCTCCGCTGTGAGCTAATGCAGGTCAGCTGGGCTGAAGCCCTATCTTCATGTTCAGACTTGGGCCCACCCAAGGACTTTCAGGAATCTCTTCTAACAAGGGAGCTCTCCACAAAGGAAGGTCATGCCTAGAGTGACTCCCAATACTCCCAGTTAGATTTTCTCTAAACTTTCTGTGACTGGCTCTCAGGTCTCACACACTGACCTAACATCTCTCCTAACACAGAGGCCTTCCTTGATTAGAGAATGAAGACTGTTTTTGTGACCTGGGATAGGAACAGCAAGGATCTGGCCATGGTGGCTGTTAACAACCAATTCCTTCCCCTTCCAGTAGAACTGAGAAACACATGTGGGAAGAAGAGATCTGATCTGCCATTAACACTCTTTACTCACAGCTGAAGGCAATTCTCACATTACTCCTCTCCCCCAGGCTTTATATCCATCAGTCAGAGGTGGTTGACATGTACATCCTGGTATATGCATGCCCGCTAAGGGACCCAGTCTATACAAGGTACTGGTCTTGCTCAAAGGTTTGCCATGAAAACATACAAAACAAAACAGGGCATATGTAAATTGTTCAGAGTTACTTCCTTGAACCCGGTCCACAAATTTTGTTTTGTTTCTTTGTGTAACGGCTCTGGCTGTTCTGGAATTCTATAGAACAGGCTGGCCTCAAATGCAAGACATCAATCCACCTGCCTTTGCCTGAGTGCTGAAATTAACCAAGTGCTCATTTTCTATATGAGAAAAAAAATATCAAAGGACATATAAATTATTTGCCCCAAATTATATGACTGAAGAGCCTTTGATTCAAACCCAGATCTAATTTCTCTTTTAAAGGTTACAGATTTAGGCTCACGCCCATATACATAAACACTAAGGAATGTCCATGCTCACAATCTCAAAAGTTCCTGACATGAACAGCCCCTCCCGACACACAGAAGCTGTCCTATGCTGTCCCTTAGTCTGGAGCCAGTCACATTCTCCATAGCTGCCGTTCAGGGAAGACAGAGAGTCTACATTCCCAAGTTTCTGCCCTGACCCTGACCCACTCCCCTTCCCCACCGGAGCACAAATTCTTCTGCTGCAGCCAGATAACCAGCCCCAGTGGGAAAGACGTGGTAGAGAGCAAAGCATTCTGGGGGCCAGTCTGCTAGTCCTACTCAGGGATGCCTAAGACCCAGATCTATTGCCTGTGTTTTATAGCAAGCCAGCCTTTCCTTCAGTTAAGTCTCTATTTTTTTCTAGTACAGCTACAATCAAGGCCTCCCTACTTATTACAGGGACTTTCCTAGGTCCAAAGTTTTCTTCAGATGTAAAAATCCTTCCCAAGGTTAGGAACTAAAGAAAACTCAGGGAGTCCCCTAGACTTCCCTCTCTAGAGGTAAAGAGAACAGGTTATAGTGTCTTAAATCCCATCCCTAGCCCTACCAAAACTATCAAAGTGCTAGGTCTTCTTTACCACGTGTTCCTCTAGTCATCTCTGTATTACATAAACAGCTTCAACACTAGGCTTGTCCACTTGGCTGTGTTCATTGTTTCATATGAACAAGGGGATTCACGTTTCTGGTGCCCACTGTTGTGGGCCAAACCCTGACTTCCGGTCAAAAACAACCCCTAGAAGCTCTCCCAATTTGGGGATAGTAGTGATTCTCATAGCTCTGCCTGGGTTGCAGCTACTTGGTAACTTCAGCAAATCTACAGTTATTTGCATACCCAGATGGCCAAGCCTAGAATTTCAAAGAATTCCCAATGAAGAGGCAGCTGGCTTCCGGATGGTGGCCTTGGAGGCCACAGCTGCGGCACTGGAACACTAGAAAGCCTGGGGTCCCCGATCACAAGAGAGATTGAAAAGAGTATTTCTCAGGTCTCACCACCAGTGCTCTGCTCTTCTTCCCGACCCTCCATCTTTGGGTCTAAAAGAACCATGTCATGGCTGCCCAGCTCACGTAGGCATACAAGTGATAGTGGATAGCTGATAAGGGTACAGGGACTATCTGTTTTTGAGAAAGACAACAGTGGGCACCAGAAACGTGAATCCCCTTGTTCATATGAAACAAGTGGACAAGCCTAGTGTTGAAGCTGTTTATGTAATACAGAGATGACTAGAGGAACACGTGGTAAAGAAGACCTAGCACTTTGATAGTTTTGGTAGGGCTAGGGATGGGATTTAAGACACTATAACCTGTTCTCTTTGCAGTAAACCTTTCTGAGTACTAGACTGAACTAGGTACTAGTCCACTTACTTCTAAATACATCAAACAAAAGCCAAACCTAAAACAAGCCTCCATACCCCAAACAAAAGCCTCTCAGGCTCTGTCCATGCACATTCACTGACCTCACACACCTTGTAGCTTTAAAAGCTACGGGTCATCATTGCCCTCTGCTGGCTACAGGGGAACTAGCACCCAAACAGAACCCCTTTACCTGTAGGCACAAAAACTGTAACCCTAGTTAGCTAGCTATCTGTTCAACCATGAGTTAACAGGGAACAGAATGGGTAGAAAGAAACTAAGGTAGAAAAACGGTGTGTGTACGGGGGGTGGAGGGGGCAAATATCTCCCACTCACAGAATAAACATCTGTAGAACCCTAAAACCCCACCAGACTCTCCTATCTTTTCTCATGTCCTTGCCCCATCTGCTCCAAAGGAAGGCTGAGTGAAAAAACCTAGAGCCACACTTCTAGAAAATTAAACTTTAAAGGAAGTCTGGGGGCAGTTTTGTTTCCTTTGCCACTCTGCAGCAAGTGCCTGGAAGTTCACAATATCCTTTTACAATTGGCACAATATTCTGCAGGGTAGCTACATCTTCAAAGGTGGCTGTGATGTTAGCTTGGGGACTGGGGTGTTCAAATAGGTGAAGCCAATGAATTGTACATTTTACTACTGGGGGAAAGATCTAGACACCAGAATCACAGGGTAAGTAACCCAGCTTTTGCCAATTACTTCAAGCACAGAACCCATCTCTTCTGAGCTAGTGCTGACTTTAAAGCCCAAACTGATTATCCTTTGGGATGTCAAGAACTACCTTAATTTCTAGGGAGAACAGAGAAAACTGGCAGTGTGGGGAGATGTTTCCTTCAACAAAATCTTCTCCTTACCTACTGCAAAAAATTTTAAATTCAAGATTTGAGGACCAAACAAGATGGCTCCCCAAGTAAAGGCACTATTAGCTGTCAAGCCTGACAAACTGAATCCAACCTTTGGAACTGACATGATAGAAGGAAAAGTCTCCAGAACCTTGTCCGATAACCACACACATATTCACACTAAATAAATGTTTAAGCATTTTAAGACTTCAGTGTGTCTGGTAGGACAGACCCAGTTTTTGTGGAAGAGGCAATGATACCCCAAATTCAAAACCAACTCAGGTAACTTGAAAAGCAAAATGAGTGGTTGGAGAGATGACTCTGATTACAAGTACTTAACGCTATCCTATTGCCAAGTATGTTCCCAGTACGTACACAGTACCCCATAAACACCACTAACTTCAGTTCCAGGGATTCTGATGTATCTGGTGCCCTAGATATGTGCATGTGGTACACATATATTCAGGCAGGTTCACAACACATACACATTAAAATGGAAAAAGAAAACTTGCAGAGCGTGGTGTCACATGCTTTTAAACCCAGCACTGGGGAGGCAGAAGCAGGTGGATCAAGGAATTCAAGGCCAGCCTGGTCTATGTCACAGAGAAACCGACTTGAAAAAATAAAAATAAAAAAACAAAAAAAAAAAAAAAAAGAAAAGAAAAATCTTAAAACAAAAATCGTTGGAAATATCTTTAATCTTAGCACTTGGGAAGCAGAGGGAGATGGATCTCTTGAGTTTGAGGCCAGCCTGGTCTAGAGAGCAAGTTCCAGGATAGCCAGAGCCACACAGAGAAACCCTGTCTCCATAAAACAAAAACAAACCAAAAAATGAAACGGGGCCCTTGGCTCAATTCCCTGCATTGCGTAATTGGGTATGAGGTATGTGATGCCTGTTAACTCCAGCATTTGGGAAGCAGAAGGATCAAAAATCTCAAGGTCATCTACAGCTATAAGTTTAAAGCTGGTCTGGGCTACATGAGACCTTGTCTCAAAAATACAAATATTTTTAAAACTGAAGTGATGCAGCCTATGCTTATAGCCCCAGGCCACAGGAAGAATTCAGCTCAGAAGTTCAAGACCTGAATAAGTAACAAAGTTGAGACTACATGTAAAAAAGAAAACTCAAAGTTTCTAATTACTTCAGAAAGAAGCTCAAATAGGAGATTTCAAGAATAAGATACGGAGGAAGATGGTTCTACCTTTGAAAGCTGCAGCAGGCATACTGCATACCCTCACAGGGTCGAAAGCGAACATTTATTAAGGCTCCTGCTGTTTGAGTATTTAGTGGCGTCGTGCTTTTTTTCCTAAAGTGATCAATCATTTGCTTTCAGAGTACAATGTAGGAAATTCTACAAATAATTTACATAGGTTAAAATCAAACAATGAAACACTAATCAAAGACTGTTAAGCTGCTGTATTAGTACCAATGGAATCAAGGTTGAGGTAATGGGGACCAAATCCAGGGCTTTGTGCATCCTACACAAGTACCCTACCTCTGAGCTACACCTCCAGCCTATTAATATAGATTTGTATCTGATAAGAGGTAAAACTCTATGAATAATTCAAAGATGAAAAGTGATCCCTAGCTACTAGTCAAAATTTCTAACTTTGCCTCAATTACCTAAAAAGCAGTCATCGAGAAGGCAAGCTAGGTGGTGACTACACAGTGATTACACAGTCTCAGAGGTCAACAGCTTTCAAGACTTTCAAAAACTGAGCTTTCCCATTTACACTGAATAAGGTAAAACATAGCAACAATGAATTGGTTCAAAAACTATCAAGAACACAACAGTTTTGTTTAAGTAAGGGTATAGTACCGAGAGAAAGGCTTTAAAAAAAAATTAGACAAGATCTCATATATTCCAGACTTTCAACCCGTAAGCCCGTACTCCCAAAGTGTTGGGATAACTTATGCTCAGTCTAGACAGACTTTTATGAAAAGTACAGAGAACATGGAGAAAGTCAGTTTTCACATAAGAGCATATACAATACAGGGGAACAGGAACCTGCACCAGGGGTATGCTGTGGGACAATGGTATGTATATACCCTGTCACTTGTATTTTTAAAAAATGCTGATTGGCCAGTAGCCAGTCAAAATGTATAGGCAGGGAGACCAGGCAGGAAGTAGAGGCGTGGCAATGAGAATTCTGGGAAGAGGAAAGTTTCAGTCTACAGTTGTCACCCAGACACAGAGGATGCAAAAAAGGTACCAAGCCATGTGGCTAACAAGAATAAAGGGTTAATGTAAGATGTAAGAATTAATTAATAAGGGGCTGGAGAGATGGCTCGACGGTTAAGAGCATTGCCTCTTCTTCCTGAGTTCAATTCCCAGCAACCACATGGTGGCTCAAAACCACCTGAAATGAGATCTGTTGCCCTCTTCTGGCCTGCAGGCAGACACACAGATAGAATATGGTACACATAATAAATAAATAAATATTTAAAAAAAGAATTAATTATTAAGAAGTTTAAGCTAATGTAGACCTCTGTGTATTTCTTTGGAACTGAATGACTGCAGGACCTGGCAGGATAGAAATCTCAAGTCAACCGGGGTATATTCCACAGTTCTAAAAGTCAAAGTAGTAGGAGTGAAAAGGAAGACAAAATACATCTATAATTCAGAAGAGCCAGGAACAGAAGAAAATTCTATTGAGACTGACTCACCTCCAGTAAGAGTTAAGGAGTCCTATACTGAGTCAAATCAGAATTTCTCCTTAACTATAGACAAGCGGCAACAGATAAGCATTCTGATTATAATTTAGAAATAAAATATTTCTCCTGGCAATCTGAAAGCTCAAAATAATTGGTTGAGGCAAACAAATGGCTCAGAAAGTGGGACTGGATGAAGAAAAGAAATACTTCTACCATTAAGTCAGTGCAAAAAAGTCTTAGTCCCTGGTCATATTTTCCTTTTTACCATAACCTTCCTGTTCCCCATCATCACCATTATAGCCCTGCTAAATCCTTGTCCTAGACAAAGTAAAAGCTAGCAGGACAATGATCCCTTTGACTACTGGCCAGTAATAAGAGTGTGCAAATATCTGAAATGGTCTTACCAAGATATTGCTCTGAATATAACTTGACAAAACTGTCTAAACTATTAAGACCCAAACAGAAACCTGTAACTTTGACATGCCTTTGTAACCACTGCCTTACCAAAATAAAGTAAACCTTTAGACACCAGAGAAATCTTCTGTGAATCCTGAGTGACGTTTGTATTCTTATAGTGAGATGGGATTCACAAAACAAGTAGACCAAAAGTGTCTCATATTCTAACTACATTCACTGACCTAATATTGTCTGTGACCATCCAAACATTTCATTTGGCACTTGCACAATAAGATGACAGCTTTTATTTAGCACAAAAATACTCAAAGCACTCTTATAAAAATTACCCACACTATGACCTAATAAATGGTAATCAGCTAGCAGCTCTCTGAGATGAAAGGTAAATAAGAATGGGCTTTCAAGAGCTGTGCAACTGAACCCAAAGTAAGTAGCAGTGTTAATAGTAAAAATTGGATACAGTCAATGGCAGAGTAACTATTACGTGCAAGGCAAGGGGCCCACTGAAATAGACAGACACACATAGCACCCAAAAACTGAATTTCCACCTGCCTATAATAGCAATTATACATGGTGATTTCTGGTTAGAGTTCAATCCTAAATCTTTCTCTCAGCCGGGCAATGGCGGCGCATGCCTTTAATCCCAGCACTTGGGAGGGAGAGGCAGGCGGATCTCTGTGAGTTCGAGGCCAGCCTGGTCTACAGAGTTGAGTTCCAGGCCAGGCTCCAAAGCTACAGAGAAACCCTGTCTCGAAAAACC
Organism: Myodes glareolus; assembly: GCF_982192425.1. Taxonomy (NCBI): domain Eukaryota; kingdom Metazoa; phylum Chordata; class Mammalia; order Rodentia; family Cricetidae; genus Myodes; species Myodes glareolus. Next base: position 51,535,088 of record NC_142038.1, read on the forward strand.
AAAAACAAACAAACAAAAAATCTTTCTCTCACAACCAGTAATACAGCATTCCTGAAATGTTTGTAAGCTGCCAGCTGCTAACCAAGAGATTTTTAGCAGGCAAGTTGAGATGGAGGAACAGTGACACTGAGAGATAAGACAGGGGAACAAGTTTAAAACCAAAAGCAGTGGACATTTATTCCTCATTTTTTGTGCAAGAGTGTAAAGATGCATTTCAAAGAAGCTGATGACTAGAGAGCATCAGCCAGGGCCTTCAGGCTGGCCGGGTTTACAGTTAGGTTAGGAAAGGGGTGAGGGCAGGTAACTTGCCTAGTTCACACGAATGTTTCTGGGTAACAGTTTACAAATTTCAAACTACATTTTACTAGAGTCAAGGGAAGACTTGAATAAGCCACATACAGTACAATTTAAAACCAATGAACATCCTGCAAATGTTAGTGCAAAGTAATTATGTAGACTCTCCAATACAAGATTGTGCTCATGTTTCCCAGGTTTGGTCAGTTATTCTTTTATGATTACAATCACAGAGGCTTAACTTATCAAACAGCAACACTGTTGTGTTCTACATCCTATGTACCAAGAGACTATCACAAGGTTTTGGTGAAATGCTGCTCAGTTTCATAACAAAGCAAATTTATTTAGTTTAACAGTCATGTTCCTGGAATGGTGCACATAGGTTTCATGAAAATGCCTTTAAGCTTATGCCTCTATCTTATTTAATAAAATTACTCTCATATCTTTTTTACTATGTAAACTGGAATTGTTTCATGATTTTGAAATGCAACAAATATAAATGAAAACATTTCAGGGATGAGGAAAAAATCCACCACTAATCTTAACTAGACAAACTTTTAAAATCAAAAAGCCTATTCACACAAAATTATATGTAATGACTGTAGTAATCAGTTTATTACACAGATTAATCATTCTTGAACGTACAAGCTCCAGAGGAGCAACTGGGTCTTTAAATATACACAAGTATTTCCATCAAATGAATTTTCACCCTTACATCGAAATAGGCCTAAAGCAGTTAAAAACATAAGAAAAATAAGAGCTATTAGCTATGTATTAACTGAGAAACCACATACAAACCAGAGATTATGGAAAGGGGCTAAAAGGAAGAAGGCTGAAAGGGCAGGGAGATGTGAAAGTGTTGGGAACAAAGTCCACCACACTTTATGTACTAACAGCTCCAGTCCATTTAAATGTTGGTCAGTCAAACTCAGACCTTAAATACAGCGTGTAGGCAGAGTCTAATCTGTTTGGTCATAACATTCACCTAAGTTGTAGGTCCTTCAGGGTGAAATGAATACAGAAACAGCTTCATGTTCTTCACCGTGCTTTTTATGACTGTTTGAGATTAGATGGGTTCCACTTAAAAACAATCTCCTACGGGTCACTGGAGCTTTTTTCCTCCCATCAAGCAAACACTGTGTACCCACTACCCCTCACATCTTGCCATTATCCAAATTTAGGTCAATAAGGAAAGCTTTTAGTCTCACACCTAGGTTATGCCCGGAGAACTGGCTTCTCACACACACACTTCTCTGCTAGGAGGCAATGTTGGTACAGAAGTACAGTATTTCTAGTTTGTTGTTCCAAGTATGTACAACACGCAGCACTGCTGTGTCAGGTAAACATGTGCACAGGGGAAGATGAGGCGTGGGCTCATAGAAAGCAGTCAAATGGAAATCAAAAGGACTTTCTCTTTCAGAGTTCCCCTAGCTTTATTTGTAGAGGTTATCCAATAATTTCTTTAATTACATCGCATACTTCTGAGTCCATTCCCGAGCTATTCTGTTGTACCTGTACACACACAAAGAGAACTTGGCTTAAGATAGGTAAGGAGTCAATGAGCAACACATTTCATTCATTATCCCAATTAGTAATTTTAGGGCAATAACTGAAAACACTAAAGCAAAATCACCTTTCCCCCTCCAATTTCTTTCACACATACTCCCCTTACTCTTTCAGTCCCACCCCCCTTTTTGAGCTAGGGTCTCACTTCAGAGCCATGGCTGGCCTTGGACTATCTAAAACTAGGATGGATGGCCTTAAACTTGAGGCAATCCTCCTGGGTGCTGCCATTACAGGGATGTACCATGACCTAGCTTTACCTCTAATTACAAATAAGCCTATATTCATAATACAGTGAGATACTGCTGTAAAAGTCAAAACGATGTCCTATAAATGCAGTATCTAGAGGATTCAAGTCAAGTTTAGAATTTGCTGATATCTTTTTTTTTTTTTTTTTAATTCCCGAGACAGGGACTCTCTGTGTAACAGTCTTGGATGTCCTGGAAGTCAATTTGTATATTTGTAGACCAGGTTGGGGAACTCAAGAGATCTGTCTGCCTTTGCTCCTGAGTGCTGGAATTAAAGTCGTGTGCCACCAACATCTGGCTTCCATCCTATGTTTCTGACTGACCTTCAACTCAGTGCAGCCAAAGGCAACCTTAAACTTGTAGTCATCCTAGCTCTGGAGGGCTATGGTATGTGCCAAAACATCTTAAGATTTTTTTTGACTATGTAATTCTACATTATATGGTTCTTAAAATCATTTAACAGTAATTTCCAAAAATTGTCTCAAACAACACATAAAAATAAAAAAAAGAATGAGACCAGCCTGTACTAATAGACTTTTGTCTCACAAAAATATAATAAGGGAGCTAGAGACTTGCTGTTAAGAGACTTGCTACTCTTAAGGAGGAATTCATTCTGTGCCTAGCTCCTGCATGGTAGGTCACAACTATCTGTAACTCCAGTTCTGGAGATCCAACTCCTTCTGGACTCTGTGAGTACCAGGCACCCATGTGGTACATACACATATATGCAAGCAAAACTTTCACCTATTCATACACATAAAGTAAACATAAAAAATTACAATGAAGTTTGTATGGTGTTGTACTTCTTTGGTTCCAGCACTTGGAAGGCAGAGGCAAGTAGATAAACCTGTGAATTGAAGGATACCTTGGTCTACACATTCCAAGCTGCAGGCCAGCCAAAGGTACACAGTGAGACCCTGTCTCTAAACAAAACCAAATAAAACCCTACAAAAAAATAGAATGACACAATATCATCCTTTATATTAATAAAACAATTATTTGGCATGGTTTACTTCAATAATTTATATAATAAAAATATTGCTCCATAAAAACATTTCAGTAACAGGGAAGACTGTAAAAGTCTAGAAGGATAGTACTTAGGGTAAAGACAGTTAAACAATGAATCACGAGGCTAGCCTCAGCTACATGGGACCATCACAAAACAACAAAACAAAAAGAGAGGACAAAGGAATAGGAACCAATCACTAGGCATGATAGCTCATACTTGAAAATCTGGCATTTGGGAGGCTGAGACAAAAAGACAGTGAATATGGCGGCAAAGGCTACAAAGCTAGACTGTCTCAAAATGTGTACATATGTGTGTACACAGGTTTGACAAGACATCCTACAGCCCCAGCTACCAAAGAGACTAAAAGGCAGAAAGGTCATTCTATTACAGGAATTAAAAGCCAGATTGGACTGCATAGTGAGACTCTATCTCAAAAACAACCAAAACAAAACAGTAGGCAAATCTGTGAGTTCGAGGACAGCGTGGTCGACAGAGCGAGTTCCAGGGCAGGTAATAAAGCTACACAGAGAAACCCTGTCTCAAAAAACAAACAAAAAAAACCCACACAAAACCAAAATAAATTTCATTTTAAAAAAGATGAACATCAGCACGATGAGGACTTAGGATACCTTTCTGATAAACATCCATAGCCACAATTTATACAAAATGGTTCTCCAATCAAAGCATTCACTTATGTATAATATCCAAAACAAATAAATACTGCAGCTAATGTTTGGGGACATACACCTTTAACTACAATATTTGGGAGGTAGGGGCAGGTATATTTGTCAGCCAAGACTTTTTAGTGAAACTCTGCCCCAAAAATAAATAAATAAATAAAAATTAAGCTGCAGGGCCTGGAAAATGGCAGGCAGATGACTCAGCAGTTAAAGATCACCAGCTGCTCTTCCAGAGGATCATTTACATGGTACTTTACACCCATCTAATGACAGTTCTAGGGAATCTGATGCCCTCTTCTGGCCTCTGGACAAACATGCAGGCAACAAGCATACACACAATATTTAAAATTTTTTAAATTCTGCCAAAATACATGATTATAGATGCTACTCAGACATAAAACACTTTTAAGAATTAGTGCCAGAATCCCCCATTCCTGATGTAGCTCCATTAATATCACCATCACCAACAAAACCCAATCAATCATCTACGATTTTTGTTGTTTATGATTTGTTTTTTGATTCTGTTGTTTGAGATGGGTATCATATTCACAATTCTACTCCAATATTTTGCCTAACTATATCTATGAATTTTCTAATACAACATATTTTAAGTAATCATGTACTATTTTGTTTCTAATTAGTTAAGAGATAGGGTTTTACTCAAAAGAGATCTACATGTCCCAGCTTCAAAGAACTGAGATCAAAGGGATGAACTACACAGTCAGCTATTTGTTTAAGGGGTTGTTACTTTTTGTTTTGTTTTGACAAGACAGGGTCTCTTTCTATAGCCCTGACTGTCCTGGAACTCACTCTGTAGACCAGGCTGGCCTCAAACTCAGAGATATACCTGCCTCTGCCTACAGAGTGTTCGCATCAAGGGTGTGCGCCACCACCGCCCACTGGCAGACAGATCTCTGTATTCAAGGCCAAGCTTGTCTACAGAGCCAGGGTGGTCAGGACTACAGAGAAACACTGTCTCCAACGTAAAAAATAGAACAAAACATAAAGCATCTAAGTTCTCCTATATGATTCCAATCATAATCTCACTGATATGATACATAGAATTAAAAAATGATGAGTTCGAGGACAGCCTGGTCTACAAAGCAAGTTCCAGAACAGTGAGGACCATTACACTGAGAAACCCTGTCTCAAAAAAACAAACCCTGTCCCAAATAAAAATAAAATCCTTTCATGTATTCCTTGTGGAGTTTATCTTAAACATTCAGTCCATACACCAACGTTATAAGGAAGTTTTGAGACAGCTCCAACCCGCACCTGACAGGGGATACTTACTTTTCTCTATCTGTTTTGTAGATCCGAGCAATCTCAGGCACTAAAGGATCATCTGGATTGGGATCACACAACAGAGAACAGATGGACAAAAGTACTAGGGTATTAAAAAAAAAAAAAGTATATGTTAGTAGAAGACCAGAGCAAAGGGCTTAAACATGAGAAGCTGGGCAGCATCAGGAGACAGGGATAGGTAAAGAGATGGATCTCTGAGAGTTCAAGGCCAACCAAGGCTGTATAGTGAGACCCTGTTTCCAAGGGAAAAACAAACAACGACCCCCCCCACTGTCAACCTGAGATGCTAACCAATATTAAGAATAGAACTGAGAATGCAGATAACTTAATGATGGAAAGCTTGCATAATGTGCATGAGGTTCTGTTCTGAGTTCAGTTATTAGCAGAACAAAAGCTCTTCTAAACCCTAGATTGAGAACATTTGTCAGTGCCAGTGAACTTCAATTTTTAGAAGCTCAAGTTTAGAGAAAATCAGTTGTCAAATTTCCAGCAACAGACAAGATTAGTTGTCTGACATCACCCACCAATACAAGGAAACTTCAAGGACAGCTCAGGATAGAAGAAATTGTCTCAAAAATGAAATAACCCGCACTGTAGAAACTAAGGCAGGCACATTGCCACAAGCAGAAACCAGTCTAGACTACAGAGTAAAACATTGTCTTAAACAACCTACCAACAGCAAAAATAATCAAACAGGGCACCAGTGAAATGGTGCAGGTAAAAAACTTGAACAGACTGCCAAGCTAAGTTTATTCCTGGAACCCAAAAGCGGAAGGAGATAACAAAATCCATGAGTTGTCCTTTGATCTATATGCAGTTATGCAGTGCTTTTTGCACCCCACCCCACAGACATTAATAAGTAAATAAAGTCAAACAATCACATCATTCACCTTTTCAGTGGTAGTTGGCTTATTTACACTTTTAAGGCAGTACTTCACTCTATATCAAGTTAGCCTCAAATTTGCTATGCAAGAATAATTTTGAACACTAATCATTCTGCGTCCATTTTTCAAATATAGAATTACAGTGTATATACACTATAACAGGCTTCTACCTATTCTTGAGTATCACAATCAACAAGTTGGCCATTATACCAAGGAATATCTATTCTTGAAAAATCAACCCCTTGGGGGCTGGAGAGATGGCTCAGCAGTTAAGAGCACTGCCTGCTCTTCCAAAGGTCCTGAGTTCAATTCCCAGCAACCACATCGTGGCTCACACCCATCTGTAATGAGGTCTGGTGCCCTCTTCTGGCCTGTAGGCATACACACAGACAGAATATTGTATACATAATAAATAAATATTTAAAAAAAAAAAAATCAACCCCTTTCCACTTGTATCAACAAATACTACTACAGACTAATGAAGATTGGCTCAGCAGTTAAGAGCACTGACTTCTCTTCCAGGGAAGCCAGGTTCAATTCCCAGCACCCACATGGCAGCTAACAACCATCTAACTCCAAGATCTGACACCCTCACACTGACATACATGAAGGCAAATAAAATTTTGAGAGAGAGAGAGAGAGAGAGAGAGAGAGAAAGAGAGAGAGAGAATATGAAACAGGAGCTATAAAAAATAAAATAAACTGGGGCTGGAAAGACAGCTATGCAGTTAGGACCGCTGGCCACACAGGACCCAGGTTCAATTCCCAGTACCCCAATAACAGGTGATTCAACACTCTCTTCTGGCCTCTGGGGGAACCAATACCAATACCAATACCAGGCCATACATACATTAATGCAAAACACTCACACATAAAGTAATTTGAAAAACATATAATTTTTAAAAAGATAAACCAATAAACAATAAAATCAATTATTTCACCTTGACATCAAACAACTATTCCATTACCTTTTGAAATAGTTAGTGCTGGAGACCACTGTGATCGTAGAATATCAAGACAAATGCTGCCATTACTGTTAATATTTGGATGATAAATTCTTGTTGTAAATGCAACCTAAAGAAAAAGAAATCCTTATGATTGATTTACTAGATTCATACAGAGCATATTAAAAGCAATTATCATATTCCAAATACCTTAGGTGGTTTGAAGGGGTAATCTGTTGGGAAATGAATTGTCAAGAAAAACACTCCACCTTGATAGGGGCTGTCATTCTGTTGATGATAAGAAAGTGAGATTTAAAATAAATAAATTACATAAAGTAAGTATTAAGGAATTAAAGTGAATACTTACTGGCCCCATTATTGTAGCCTGCCAATGAAACACTGAAAAAGAACAAGAAAAAGAAAAATATCATGTTAAAGGTATTCACATCACACCTATACTGTAGAAACCTATCACGACTACCTAATCAAAGTTCATTTATGCCAGGCAGTTGTGGCCCACGCCTTTAATCCCAGCACATAGAGGCAGAGGTGGGTGGCAGAATGGTCTACAGAGCGAGTTCCAGGACAGCCAGGGCCACACAGAGGAACCCTGTCTGGGGGGAGGGGGAAGGAGGGGAGGTGAAATGGGGTGGTGAGAGACTACAACAAACACCAAAGTTCATTTACAAACGTATGATAACGACCCACCACCACCACCATAGGGTTTCTCTAACAGCTTTAGCTGTCCTCAAACTCACAGAGATCCATCTTCCTCTGCTACACGAGTGCTGGGTTTAGAGGAATGTACTACGCCACTGCCTGGCAATAATGACTATTTTCTTTTTACAATTTACTTAATTTTATTTTATGGACATGGTGTGAGGGTTTCAAATCCCCTGAAACTGGAGTTATAGACAGCTGTGAGCTGCCATGTGGGTGCTGGGAATTGAACCCAGGTCCTCTGGAAGAGCAGTCAGTGTTCTTAATGCTGAGTCATCTCTCCAGGCCAATGACTGTTTTCTACGGGCAGGATGAAGACTAAACCAGTTGTGATCTCAAACTACTGAAAAATACACACACACACACACACACGTAAATAAAGACAGACAGACGAGCAGGGTGCCTTTAATCCTAGCACTCAGGAGGCAGAGAAGCAGGCAGATTTCTGACTTAGATGCCATCCCGAGATCCAGGACAGCCAGGGCTGTTATAGAGAAAGCCTGTCTTGAAAAACCAAATGAACCAAATACATACACTAAAACAAAACAAAAACGGACAGCCAATTTAAAAATAGGTGGAGAGGATAGAGAGATGGTTCGGCGGCTGACCATGTACACTACTCTTGTAGACCAGAGTTTGGCTCCCAGAACCTGAATCAGGTGGCTGCGCCAGAGGACCCGATAACCTCTTCTGGTCTCTGAACACTTACACTTGTATACATACACACCAAGCTCACACCACCACGATCGAAAACACAATAAAATCACCAACAACACAAAAGAACCCACACATTTTTCTTGAGGCCAGAAAGATGGCTCAACAGGAGCTATCAAGCCTGACATGAGTTTGATTACCAGGACTCCCAAGATGTTCGTTGTCCTCCACATATTCCATCAGAGGATGTGCACACACATTGGAACTAAGCATGGTAGTATAGTATACCTACAACAACAATGCTATCAAAGCTGAGCCATGATGCTAAATCTAAGTTTATCCTTGGCTAAAAAGATTAAAGAGTAAAGAGTTTGAGGCCACCCTGGTCTACACAGTGAGTTCCAGGTGAGCCACAGCTACATGGTCATTCTATCACTAAAACCAAACAACTAACTTACCAACAAAGGAAACCTGTTTCAAAGTCACACCTGGAAGATAAATTTGTTTACAAAGTCCAAAGGAAAGTTCGTTTCTTTAAAAAATATATATTTATTTATTTAGGATGTATGCAATATTCTGTCTGTGTGTATGCCTGCAGGCCAGAAGAGGGCACCAGACCCCATTACAGATGGTTGTGAGCCACCATGTGGTTGCCGGGAATTGAACTCAGGACCTTTGGAAGAGCAGGCAATGCTCTTAACCACTGAGCCATCTCTCCAGCCCCCAAAGGAAAGTTCTAAATGCTATTTCAAAAAATGATTTATTGAGTAGTGGAGACACATGCCTTTAACTTTAATCCCAGCACTTGGGATGCAGAGGCAGGCAGAGCTCTAAGAATCCAAGGCCAACCTCATCTACAAAGTGAGTTCCAGGACAGCTAGGGCTATTACACAGAAAAATCTTGTATTAAAAAATTAAAAAATATATATGTACACACACACAAATATATATATATATCTTTGCTTCCAAGACTTGTCTTTTTTTTTCTTCCCCACTCCGAAACAGGTTCTGTGTCCTGGCTAACTTAGAACTGCTCTGTAGGTCAGGCTGGTCCCTAACTCACAGAGATCCACATGCCCCGCCCCCTCAGTGCTGAGATTAAAGGAGTACATGGCCACCACCACTTGGCTACTTCCAAGACTTAATCATTCTTCAATACAATTGCATAAAATATACTTAAAAAATAATGTTGGTATATTACAGAAAGGGTTTAAATACCTCAAATTAGGAAAAACTATTTTCAAGTGTGCATGTGGTGAATATGTCCACATGCATGTGTTTGTGGGAGTGTTATCTCTGTGTGTGGAGATCAGAAGTTGACTTTGGACATATTCTTTACCTTACTTTTATTCTAGACAGGTTTTTTCACTGAACTTGAAGCCGACCTTTTCAGCTACAAGGGCTGGTCACTGAGTCCCAACCCACTTGTTTCCACATTTCGTATTCCAGCACTGGTTACAGGTACAAGGCTACACATCCAGCCTTTTCTATTGATGTTAGGTATATTAAACTATGCTTGTTTGCATTCTGTACAGCAAACACTTGACACACTGGGCCATCATCTCAACTCAGAAAGATAGCTGTCTTTTTTAATTTTTCCTTTTGTTTTCAGTGGGGAGTAGAGGAAATCCTGAATGAGTGAACTTCTGAGTGGAATGTGTCTTGTTGACGTGCATACAACCACGTCAAGAAATAAAAAGCTTCAGACCCATGGGAAAATGGCAAAGCCTTCCCCTCTGGATGAGGCTCAGAGAATTGGCAAAGCTCTTTTCTGGCCAGTGTGCAGACTATAGTGTGTACAGAAAGTGCCCACTGGAACTTTCTCTCCTGGATGATTACAGCTCAAAGACCACTCCCCACAACTATTGCTCCTACAGAGATTAACTAAACTTGCTTCAGTGTTTGCTAGTACACCATAAATTTTGCCTCCTTGCTTATCTGTATATAACAGCCCTGCCTTCTTCTTCAGCTGTAATAACCCCATTTTCCATTTTAACTATACAATGAACACACAGAGTACTGTGGTTTCTGCATCAGTAAATTCAGTGCACCCAATCTCAGCTTTTCTTTCTTTTCTGTTTCCATATGTTTGTATTTTCTTCATTTAACACCCCAGTCAGGTACAATTCCTAAAGCCCTACAAATATGTGGCACTGGGTGTTTTGTCTGAATGTATGTGTGTGCACTACATGTATGTGGTGCCCAGGAGGCCAGGAAAGGACACAAGATTCCCTGGACCTGAAGTTGCAGACAGTTGTGAGCTACCAAGAGGGTTATGGGAACTGAATTTCAGGAAGTGAAACAAGTACTATTAACTGAGGAACCATCTCTTCAGCTCTAAATATTTTAACATTTTCAGACAGGGTCTCATGCATGCCAGGCTGGCTTGAAACTGCAGAGGATGACCTTTCCACCTTTATGATGGCATGTGACACCACAACCAGTTTATGTAGTCCTGAGGTTCAAACCTAAGGCCCTGTGCATATTACATAAGTACTTTACCAACTGAGCTACATTCCCAGCCACAACAATAGGTAATGCATTGTGGTGGCACTTACCTTTAATCTTAGTACTAAAGAGGAAGGGGCAGGAGGATCTTTTTGACTTTGTTAAAAAACTTTTGATACAAACAACTAATGCCAGGCCAGTCAGAGTTACACAGTTAAGACCCTGCCTCAATTAAAAAAAAAAAAAATTAACGGGCTGGAGAGATGGCTCAGTGGTTAAGAGCTCTGGTATTCTTCCAGAACCAGGGTTCAATTCCCACACCCACACGGCAGCTAACAAATGTCTGTAATTCCAAGATCTAACACCCTCACACACAGAGACATACACAGTAAAAAGCCAACTCACCTAAAATAAGAATAAGTAAATTTAAAAATTTAAACAAAAAATCCAATACCTATAAAGCTTAAATCACTATCAGGTAGTAATAATCAAATGAACAACTAGATCTGTTTTAAGTTATACCCTTCTACATAATCTTCTTATGTAATTTGAATCTGTCTATCGTGGTCCAGGTCAAGTTCCAAGAATCAGAAAATAAAGCACTTAAATAAGAATTTCAAAACACTGAGGTTTCAAGCATAAAATTTTCCAGCAGCTAAGTATTAATTCTTTGTTGCTAGCCTTCTGAGAGCAATCCTTTATTCTTGCTAAAAATCATACCAGATTTAAGAAGAAATTAAGAGGCTGGTGCTGTGGCTTTAACGGTAGAGTACTAGTCTGGCAGGTGCGAGGTTATAGGCTCAATCCCTAGTCCTGCTACACACAGGAAGAAGGGAGAAAAGGAAACAGTTCTGATGGCTCAGCAGGTGGGAGAGGCTCAAGCAGAAAGATTACTCAAGAATTCAGGCTCAACCTGAGCTACCAGAGGGAAAAAGTTTCAAGACAAAAACATAGCCAGCAAGAGAGTTCAACAGGTGAAAACACCCGTCACCAGGGTTGACAATCTAAGTTTGATCCCCAGAACACAACAAGGAAAAAGAACCAATTCCTACAAGTTGTCCTTTTTACCTTCAAGTATGTTCAAACACCCACAACCACTGCCTATAAAATCAATATAATATAAGACTTGAGAAAACATAAATCAGAACAAGTTTCTGGCTAAAAAGATAAATAGTTCTTTTATGGTCAGTGTTATTTTATGCTTTAGAATCAAATCTATGAAAAATAAGTAAAACAGAACAGAAATGGCAACAGGTTGGCAACCAGAACATTTTCAATTATGTAAAGAATATTCTTTCTAATAGAAAAGGGAAAATATCAACATTCAAGTAGTACTGCTGTCTTAGTATTCTACTGCTGTAAAGAGACACTATGACCATGGCAACTCTTCTAAAGAAAAACATTTAATTGGAGCTGGTTTACAGGTTCAGAGGTTTAGTTCATTGCTGTCATGAAGGGAAGCATGGTGGCACACAGGCAGACATGATGCTGGAGATAGCTGAAGAGTTCTACATCCAGAACCTCAGGCAGCAGAAAGAGAGCGAAACTGGGTCTAGTTTGAGCTTCTGAAACCTCAAAGCCCACACCCATGACACACTGTCTCCAAGGCCATACCTCCAATACACCTACTCCCTGAGTCTTTGGAGGTCATTTTCATTCAAATCACAATTATGTCTTTCATATCCATACTCTAGTGAAGACACTATAGTGTCTCTGAGAGGGATTATACTTTTAAGAACTTTAACAATCTTAATATTATTGTTGAATGTGTATGAAGTATGGAAAGTGTGCATGTGCCACAGTGTATGGAGGAGTGGAGGCCAGAAGACAACTTTCAGAGAGATTAAGTTCACTCCTACCACTATGAGTTGGAAGACAAAACGTAGTAAATACTTTCTTTTACCCACTGAGCAACTTACTAGTCTTGTTCTCAAGAACCTTTACAGCAACAGCAGTAGGAATACCTATTGGAATCACTAACAGGTTTCCTTCTTTTATACTCTTGGTTCTCTTTAGGTAGTAAATATGAATGAGGAGAAACAACAGCAATATAGTATCTAACCATGAGTCAAATGATATCAAAACAAAACAAGGGTTTCTCTTTGGTGGTACTGAACCATGGCCTCATGCATATTAGACAAGTACTCTATGACTGGGCTACATACCCACCCCTAAACAACTTGGACAATAAAAAACAAAAAAGTGACTACTATTACAATTTTGGTTTGATGCTGTCAAATCAAATTACAGAAACTGAAAGCTACAATCTGTTGGATAAGCTTTTAAAGGTGATCTTCACAGCTCAATAATTTCTTTTTAGCACTACAGATGAAGGCTTGCAGTTAAAACAGATAGTAAGAAACATTTGTTAGTTTGCAATTAAATCTTCAGAGACCTATGTCTGAACACACACAGATCCCAAGAGGGTCACTTTACCAAGTTCATAACAAAATAAAGTAGATTAAATATCTTCAGCTTACTTCAAGGGGAAAAAAACAGAGCATTAAAATTTGAATCAAAAGCACTGGACGTAGTGATGCACATCTTTGATCCTAACACTTCGGTGGCAGAGAATAGTGAATCTCTGGGAGTTCAAAGACAGCCTGATCTATACAATGAGTACCTGCCAAGCCAGGGTTACATAACGGACAGTTTCATAAACAAAAAACCCAAAACCAAACCAAAACAAAAAAATAAAACACAAAACACAAACAACTGACAAATCTCTCTCTTCCTACTGCCCCCTCTCTTAAGTATGTGTGTTTGAGTGCTGGGTATAGGCCAGAGGATTATATCAAGTGTTCTCTTTTTATCATTCTCTGCCTTGTTTTTTTTCCCCTTGGTTTTTCGAGACAGAGTTTCTCTGTTTAACTGTCTTGGCTGTCCTGCAACTTGTTTTGTAGACCAGGTTGGCTTCAAACTCACAGAGACTCACCTGTCTCTGCCTCCATAGTGCTGGGATTAAAAACAAGTGCCACCACCGCCCAGCTCTCTGCCTTGTTTTAATGTATTCTCTCTTCCTAAACCCGTAGCTTATGTTTTTCAGTTAGAATGGCAAGCCAGTAAGATCCAGCTACCTTGTCTCAGCTTTCCATAAAGATGGAGGCTATAGCTATCTATAAGCCCAGCCAGGTGAGACTACATCTGACTGGTTACATGGGTTACATGGGTTCATAGGTTTGCATAGTAAATGCTCCGACTGAACCATCTCTCCAGTTCCTACCCTATCTTAATCATTTTGTTGTACTTAGCCTACGTTGCTTCAGTATCTTTTTTCAGACTGAGTTTCTTTGTGTAACAGTTCTTTCTGATTGTCCTGGAACTCAGAGATTGTTTGAGATCCTCTCATTCAATTTCTCAAGTACTAGGATTATAAACCTATTCCACCACACCGAGTTTCTACCATGTTCCTCTCTTAAATAGGGTCTCACTAGCTGGGGCTGTGATGGCATATACCTTTAGTCCCAGCACTTGAGAGGAAGAGATGGGAGATCTGAGTTCCAGGCCAGTCAGGCCTAGAGAGAAATTCTCTCTTGAAACACCAAAACAAAAAACAACCAAACAAAAAAACAGGAGTGGGTGTCTCACACTGTAACTGCTGCCTCTCAATTATTGAGACTATGTGGGTCCACAGCTGGCTTTTTTTTTTTAAGAAACTTTTTAAAAAATAATTTTATGTTTCTGTGTGTGTGACATGCAGATGCTTGGGAGGCCAGAGTAGGGTGTTAGAACTAGAGTTACAGGTTGATTTGAGCTATCCCTGGGTACTTGGATCTGAACTCAGGTCTTCTAGAAAAGCAGCAAGCTGAGCCATCATCCAGCCTTTTTTCCCCGTTTGGTAACTTTGGTGGCATCTCATAGTTTTGTTTCTTGAGACAAGGTCTCACTGTATAGCACAAACTGGCCTTGGGCTCCTAATTTTCTTGCCCACACTTCCCAGGTTCTGGGATTACAGACATGCCACCACAATATTCAGTGTGTATTAACTCTTTCTCAGTGCTATCATTTGTAGCATATTAAGGTGTTTTCTTGGATTTTTCAAGACAAGGTTTCTCTGTGTACCCCTGGCTGTCCTCGAACTCAAGAGATCCTCATGCCCCTGCCTCCTGAGTTCTGGGATTAAAGGCATGAGTCACCATCATCAGGCTGCTTCCTTTTTTTGTTAAAATAAATGAAGTCTAAATAGTCTACTTTGAAAAATTATTTACCCTTTGAGGGTACCTAACTTTACAGGACAGCAATTTTTGCTCAAAGATAAATGTAATAATGCAAGCTACAATAGCAGCAAAGCAAAAATCAATTATTTTCACATGCTTAAAACACTTCCTACCAGGCTAATCCTAGCACTCAAAGGCTAAAACAAACATATCTCTGAACTCAAGACAAGCTGGTCTATACCGTTCCAGACTAGGCAGAAAAACAGTGAGAAAAAAAGAAAAAAAGGGGGGGAATAAGGGAGGGGGGAGGTTGGACCAAAAGAAAACATTCCAAATCATCTGGGTTTAAAGACTCACACCTGAGCCATCTCACACCTTTAATCCTATCACCTGACAGGCAGAGGCAGCCAGATCTCTGTGAATTTGAGGCCAGCCTGGTCTGGAGTTCTAGGACAGCCAGAGCTACACAGAGAAATCCTGTCTCAAAAAACAAAAACACTCACACAATGAATCCTAGCATTGGGGAGGTTGGGACAAGAGGATTGCATGACAATGAGTCTACTTTTTTTGTTTTTAATATTAAATTTAGTATTTCTGTATTAAACTAGTATTAAAATGTTAGTAGGGCCAATAAGCAGGTAAAGACATTTGCTGAATCCTGACATTCTAAGTTAACTCCCCAAGACTCATAGGGTAGGAGAAACTCCCCCCAACACATAATAAACAAACAAACACATTTTAACTTACTCTAGCTAGGAATGTTTCTCAGTAATACACAAGCATACACAAGGCCCTGGATTCAACCCACAGTACTGTAAACAATTTAATAAATATATCTGCCTTCATACATATAATCCAGTAGAATATAGTTAAATACAAACAAATACAATGATTTTCTTAGAGAGCAAAATAGCCAAGTGTAGGTTAACAGCTCTTTTATCCCAGGAAAATATCCAAAAGAAAGAACAGGTAGAAAGAGACCAGAGCAACCACAAAGATAACGTTGCCAGAAGAAGCTCAAAATATAATAAGATGATTAGGTATACTTAAAACAAGTTCTGTTCAAGTATAGTGGTAAATGCCTTTAGTCCCGGCACTCAGGAGGCAGAGGCAGGCAGGTACATGTCTGAGTTTGTGGCCAGCCTGGTCTATACAGAGAAAACCCATATAAAAAAACAACAAACAAACAAAACCACACAAAACCAAAACAAACAAGCAAAACAACACCAAAACATATTCTGTCACAGGAAACTATGAGTTAAAACTCCCCTTTCCCTCCTATAGCAAATGACCTCTTAACATATAACAGTAAGAGGGCTGACTCAGCAGCTGAAGTGCCTGAAGCCAAACTTGACCACCGGGGTTCAATCCTGGGACTCACATAGTGGAAGAAAAGAACAAACTACAAGTTGTCCACTGACCTCCACATGCAAAACTGTGATGCTTAAACTGATACTCTCACACTCTCATACACACACCCCTACCCCCAAAATAAAGAGAAAGTCTTGTTATGCTGCAGCTCCATTCAGATACTTACTATCATCTCCAACAGGACCTGCTGAACACTGTGCTGGAGGATCTCGGGCCAGGTCATTCAATTCCTTAAGAAAAAACAAAGAGAAGAAATATAACTACATAGTTTCTAAACTTACCTTATTAACAATGCTCTCTGCCTCACTAGCGAAGCTTTTATGATTATTCGTCTCTTCAGTCAGTTTTTTGGAAGGGTGGCTCACTATATAACCCTGTTGGCCTTCAAAGACACACCTTCCTCTGTCTTTCCAACACTGGGATTAGGTATGCACTATTATACCCTGCAAAGCTAGTTTTATGTTTTTCTTTTCTTTCTAAAGGTATTTATTGTATCTTACAAGTGTTTTGCCTGCATGTATGTATTACATCAGAAACTGTCAGATGCTAGATCCCCTAGAATGGATGGATGGCTTGGATGGCTGTGGGCATGGATGGCATGTGAATGCTAGAACAGAGTTCTGGTCCTCTAAAAGACCAGCAAATGCTCTTAATGGATGACTGATCTCTCCAGTCACTTGAGCGAATTATAAATGTAATCTAATTGTGCTGGCCACCTACTTCTGCTTCATCCTCAAGTTGTCATAGTTGCTGGGTGGTGGTGACGCACACCTTTAACCCCAGAACTCAGGAGGCAGAAGCAGGCGGATTTCTGAGTTCAAGGCCAGCATGGTGTACAGAGCAAGCGAGTTCCAGGACTGGCTCAATAGATACTGAGAAACCCTGTCTTGAAAAACAAAAACAAGGGGCTGGAGAGATGGCTCAGAGGTTAAGAGCATTGCCCGCTCTTCCAAAGGTCCTGAGTTCAATTTCCAGCAACCACATGGTGGAACACAACCATCTGTAATGAGGTCTGGTGCCCTCTTCTGACCTGCAGGCATACACACAGACAGAATATTGTATATATAATAAATAAATATTTTTAAAAAACAACAAAAAATCAGACTCTTGGTTCAGTCTTATATAATTTTCTTACACAAATGGTTATAAGCATCATCTCTCAATTTCACTAAGATATTTTTCTCCTTTAAAAACAAAACAAAAAAGTTAAAGCCCAAAACAATGTTTTTGTTGTTTTATTTTATGTGTGTGTACAGCAGAGGACAACTTTGAGGAATCAGTTCTCAACCACTTTTGTTGTTTGTGCCACACTGTATACTTCAGGCTCTGTGGACCATGAACTTTCAGGTAATTCTGTCTCTGCCTCCCATCTCACAGGAAGGATGCTGGGATTACAGATGCATGCTACCACATGTGGCATTTTACATGGGTTATGGGGACTGAACTCAGGCCATCAGGATTATAAGGCAAGCTGAACCATGTAGCAGACCCTATTTTTTGTGTTTTGAAAAGGAGTCTATATTGTTCAGATGGTAGTGCTAGCCTGGGCTCCAATACTCTCATGTCAGCATTTTCCATGCTGGGACTAGAGGAAGGCACACCACCAGCTCCCCAAAACTGTTTTATTGCTTAGTCCAGGTTAACCTTGAATTTATGGCAATCCTCCTGCTTCACCCTCTGAATGCTACCACCCTAACCTATTTTAAAGAAAAGTCACTATTTTTCTTTTATCTTTTCTCCCTCTATCCCTTTTTGAAATGAAATCTCCTTCTGTTGTCCAAGCCTGGCTTCATTAAATTTGTGATCCACCTGTCTCAGACTTTTTTTTAAAGACAGGGTTTCACCCTTAGCTTAGCTGGTCTGGAACTTCCTTTGTAGATTAGACTGGCCTTGAACTAAGCGAGCCACCTATCTCTGCTTCCTCTTTAGCTAGGATTAAAGCTGTGTGCCACTATGCCCACCTCAATGACAATTTTTATATCACAAAACTGTTAGAGCAGCTCTTAAAACTCATAAAAGGGGGGAGGGTGGCTCTGAAACTACTCTAGACCACCTCAACAAATGCTGACATGTTTTCAGCTGATGTCATAGCACCAGTGTGCCAAACAGAAAACCCTTAAAAGGATGTGGTACACTCTAGTCAGATGGGGCAGGTATATATATCGGCTACTGGAAGAAAGTGCAATATTAAGGCTGCCTGAATTATGACGAAGTTCAAGGCTGGTCTGAGTACCTCCATGAAAGCAAAAAAACAACACAATAAAACAAAAACAAAAACCACAAACCACTAAGAACTAGAGATACAGGTCAATGGTAAAGTAACTATATATCATGTTAGTCCTAGTGTCAATCTACAGAACTTCCAAAGAGAATATACTATAAAGGCTTACTGAGACTGATTTATCTATAGTATTGGCTCCATAGTCACATGTCAGCTTTTTAGCTATTTTAACACAAACTTGGAACCTGGAAATGAATAGTGATATTTGGAAAACTATATGAAAGAAATTATTCTCTTTTCTTTCTCCTCAGCTTGTTTTTCATGTTTTCTTTTGTAGTGATGCAGATCTAACTTACAGTCTGGCATACACTCAGCAACTGTTAACTACAATCTTTGGCTTGGTTTTAAGAGATCAAAAAGCTGTTAGGAAGAACTAATTTTAGAACATATTTTAAAAGTACAACAGTAAAAAATAGTAAAATCCAACATTAAAAAGTTGTACATTTTTATTTTGTGTGTGGGTTTTGTCTGTATATGTATGCACACCATTTGTGAATTAAGTGCCTGCAGAGACCGGAAGAGGGTGCTGGAGCACCTGGAACTGAACTTGCAGTTATGAGCTACAATGTGGGTGTTGGGAATTGAAGCCTGCTGAGAGAAGAGTCAGTATTCTTATCTGCTGAGCCACCTCTCCAACCCCAAATCTAACTTTTTTTTGGGTGTGTGTGTGTATATGTGTGTGTGTGTGTGTGCGTGCGCGCACACGCACGCACACTTCTCAAGACAGGGTTTCTCTGTGTAGCCCTGGCTATCCTGAAACTCACCTTGAACTCAGAGAGAGCCCGCCTTTGTCTCCCAAGTGCTAGGATTAAAGGCATGTGTCAGCACATCCTGGTTTAAATCTAACATTCTTAAATTATGAAAAAAACATATTTAGACTGGAGCAGGGTGAGGTCACACATAGCTTACTTAAACTGTTCTCAAACTTATGTAACCAAGACTGGCACTGAAGTCCTGATCCTCCTGCCACAGCCTTCTAAGTACTACAAGAATACACCACCTTATTATTCTACCATTTCTGTTCAAAATACTTTAGTATGTTCCCATGTATTATTTTTCCTATCATTGTTCACTTGGGTACTCTACATAAACTACTACTGAGCCCTTTAGCTGACGAACTGAAATTATTTTACTCTACTTGTGATGCTTTGGTAAATAACCTTGTTTTTCGTGTGTATTGTGCATGTATGTATGTGTTTGTGTCTAAAATGAGCTTCTATAAATAAATAAATTTGGGTCAAAGCCTCCAGAAGGCCACAGGCTTAGATGTCCTGCATCTCTGATCATCTGCTGTCACTGAGACTCCAAGGTTATAATAAAGCATTTTTTAGCATTACCCAAAGTAACCCTTTAAATTAATTAGAAGTACTCTGCCCTTCAAAGTATTTTCTTACCAATTTAAATGCTTCACACAATAAACTGTTTGCCATTAATTAAGCAGATGTTTCCATTATTATAAAATTTACTTACAAAGTCACCATTTTCTAAGTTTATTAAAAAGATATTCTCTACGTCTTTAAAGGCAACAGCAAAATAAAGGTTTTCTAAATCTTCATACATAATGTTCTCAATATTATGCTCTTAAGAAGCTTTAAAGATTGATTTACTTGGCCTCTTGAGATGAGTTTTCATACCTACATCATGACTGAAGTAGAAATTTATAAAGTATAATAAAGCCATTGATTTAAGAATCAAATAATGCCAAGCAGTGGTGGCGCACACCTTTAATCCCAGCACTTGGGGGGCAGAGGCAGGAGGATCTCAGTGAGTTCGAAGCCAGCCTGGCCTATAAAGCGAGTTCCAGGATAGCCAGAACTGTTTACACAGAGAAACCGTTTCGGAAAAAAACAAACTGAACTAAAACAAAAAACAAAAACAACCCCCCCCAAAGATTCAGATAATTAGAAAATACTGTATCCTCTGTGTGTGCACACATGTGTACAGTATCTGCACCAGTGTACATGGGGTTAACAGACAACTTACAGAAGTTGCTTCTTTCCTACCATGTGGTTCCAAGGATCACATCTGGGTCACGAGCCAGGCACAGTTCATACCTCTAATCCTAGCACTCAAAAGGCAGGGATAGAAGGATCTCTTTTGAGTTCTAGGCTGGCATGGTCTACAAAAGTGCCAGGACAATCAAGACTACATAGAGAGAAGAAACCCTGTCTCAAAAAACACAAAAATTAGCTGGTCATGGTGGTGCATGCCTTTAATCCCACCTCTCAGGAAGTAGAGGCAGGTAGACCTCTGAGTTTGAGGCCAGTTCTGGTCTACAGACTGAGTTCCAGAACAGCCAGGGCTACAAATCCTATCATGAAAAACCTAAACCAGGGCTGGAGAAATGGCTCAGAGGTTAAGAGCACTGGCTGATCTTTTAAAGGTCTTTAGTTCAACTCTCAGCAACCACATGGTGGCTCACAACCATCTGTAATGAGATCTGGTGCCCTCTTCTGGCCTGCAGGAACGTGTGCAGGCAGAACATTGAATACATAAAAAGTAAACCATGAACAAAACACCTTGTTTCAAAGAAATGTAACAGGAGTTGGGATATATATTAGGTGGTAAAGTGCTGGCCTAGTACATACAGAACTGTGGGTTCCATCTCTAACACTTCATAAACCAGACACAGTGCAAAACTGTGATCAATCCTAGAATTCAAGAGGATCAGAAGTACAAGCTCATCTACTATAAAGAGAATAGGGAGCTCCAGGCAGGTAAGCAAGAGAGGGAAGGAAGGAGGGAGGTAAAAGAGAAGGTAAAAGAGAAGAGAGGAGGAAAGAGAAAGAGCAAAGCCTTAGAACTTTGTCAGGGCTGGAACTGTAACGTGGAAATAGCAAAGTACACAAGCCCAAGTGTGTGTGTGTGTGTGTGTGTGTGTGTGTGTGTGTGTGTGTACATATACATACACCTTATTTTACTGATTTATATTATGTATATATGTATATGATACACAGCATGAAAAGCTTAAATACATACACTGAAATGGCTCACTGCCTAATTAATATATTAAGTATCATCTAACATCTATTGTTTTATAACAAGAATACTTAAAAACTACTCTAGCAATTTTCAACAATACATTATAACATTAATGCTCCCATAACACAAAATATAAGAAAACATTATTAAAGAACGTTTTAAAAACTATAAAACTATATTATTATGATGATGATGATACATGTGCAGGGGCATAATGTGTATGGGTGTGTGCACGCGTGCATGTCAACTGTAGCATACAGGTAAAAGCCTGACAACAACTCCATGGAGTCGTTACTTCCTTTCACTCTCACATGGGTTCCAGCAATCAAACTTGCATCTCACTAGATTTGAATGGCAAGCACCTTTACCCACTGAACCATCTCTCCAGCCTCAACAGATTTATATTTATTCCTGGCCAGGGGCTCAGTGGATAGGAACACTAGCTCCTCTTCCAGGACCGAGGCTCAATTCCCAGCGTCCACACAGCAGCTTACAAATATCTGTAAATCCAGCTCCAATACCCTCTTCTAGCCTTCCCTGGACACTTGCACACACATGGTGCACAGACATACACTCATAAACTAAAAATAAATTTTCTAAGATCTTAAACAAAACAACAAAAAACTTTGACCAACTTTTCTCCACCCTCAGACCCCTTGGAGACCCCCATTCTACTCTACTTAAATGAGTTGAGTCTGAATTTTTAGGTTCCATATTCAAGTAAGTTCATATCACGGTCTGTCTGCATCTAGACTAATTTAACAGTAAGTATTCCAGATTCTTAAGTATTATTATGAATAACAGGATTTTCTTTTTAAGGCTTTTTATCCTCCTGCCTCAGCTTCCAATATGTTAAGATTACAGGTCTGTGGCATGATGAACAGCTTTACAACTTTTAATATATTACCCCTTACTCTCTTTCCACTTGTTTATTGTTAAGTATTATGGAAAACTCAAGTTTATAGCTAAGTATAGCCCAAATTTTTCTGTGGTTATATATTGTCTATAAACCATAACAAATAGGAAGGAATCTGATCTCTAGCTTTTTGCACACTGAAGTCCATCCATGGGAACTGCCCAGTTAAACATCTGTGTAACATATAGCTGAGAAGCTAGAGAGAGGGCTCAGCAGTTAAAGAGTACTTTACTTGTTGCTCTTGTGGGGAATCTTGGCTTTTAATTCCAAGCACCCACATGGAAACTCACAACTACAACTCCAGTTCCAAGGGACCCAATGCCCTCTTCTGACCTCTCTGGACACCAGACACTCACATGATACATAGTTACACGTGTAGACAAAATACTTACACCCATAATCTTATTTATTAAATAAATAAACCATATACTTGAACTATATACATACATACATATACATACATACATACATATATATATATACACACTCTTAAAAAACCAAATCAATTTTTAGAATTAAGTGGTAAAAGTTGGAATTTATTAAATTATAAAGTGTAATGGTACAGGTCTATAATACCAACGTTTGGCAAGTGGGGGTAGGAATGAGTTCAAAACTAGACTGGCTATGCATAGCAAGACTGTCTCAAGAAAAAGAAAAAGAAAAAAAGAAAGAAAGAAAAAGGAAGGGAGGGAGGGAAGGCTGAGGAAATGCCTCAGTGGTTAAGAATAAGAACTCAGTTACAAGTACCCATACTTGGCAGCTCACAACTCCCTGTAAATCATACCCAGGAGAACCCTCTCTTCTGGCCTTGTGGGAACTGCATTCCCATGTGTACCCCTCCACACACACATATTTAAAAACAAATTAAGTCAGTCATAGTGGCACAGGTCTTTAATCCCAGCATTCTGGGAGGCAAAGTCAGGTGGGTCTCTGTGAGTTAAAGGCCAGCCTGGTCAACAGAGAGTGCCAAGATAGTCAGCGCTACACAGAGAAACCCTGTCTAGAAAAATCAAAAGAAAAAGAAAAAATATTTTGCCAGGTAATAGCAGGTTATGTCTTAATCCCAGCAGTCAGGAGGCAGAGGCAGGTGGATCTCTGTGAGTTTGATGCCAGTCTACAGATCAAGTTCCAGGACAGCCAAGATTGTTACAAAGAGAAACCCTGTAATAAAAACAAAACAAACAAAAATAATAAAGCGGATATGGTGGCTCACATTAGAAAAAAGAGGATCATGGCTGGAGAGATGGCTCTGAGGTTAAGAGCATTGGCTCCTCTTCCAGAGGTCTTGAGTTCAATTCTCACTAACCACAATGTGGCTCAGCCATTTATAGCGGGATCTGATGCCCTGTTCTGGCATGCAGGTGTACAAGCAAACAGAGCACTCATTGACAAATAAAAATCTTTAAAGAGAGGATCAGAAGAGTTCAAGGACAGCCTAGACTACATTAAAAGGGTTGAAGATGTCACTTAGTAGTGCTTAGCATATACAAAGCAGTGGGTTGGATCCCCATTCACAGAACCATGTGTGATGGCACAAGACTGATCTCTGTCTCTGTCTCTGTCTCTCTCTCTCTCTCTCTCACACACACACACACACACACACACAGCTGGAGAGTTGGCTCAGCAGGTTAAGAGCACTGAGCTGCTCTTGCAGAAAACCTAGGTTCAAATTCCAGCATCCATGTGGCTCTAACCCCAGTTGTAGGGCATCCAATGTTCTTGTTTCATCTTCTGGGGCAACAGACCAAGGTACACATACTTAACACGCAGGTAAAATTCAAATACATTAAAAAAATTTTTCATTTCCACAATCTTGGCACCTGCAGAGGCATGCTAGGAAATGAAGTATGTTGTGGTTCAAGGCCATTTTTACTAGCTGTGAGTGTGCTTCTTAAAACTGAAGATATTCGGGGCTGGAGAGATGGTTCAAAGGTTAAGAGCACTGGCTGCTCTTCTAGAGGTTCTGAGTTCAATTCCTAGCAAATATATTGTGAATCACAACCATCTATAAAGAGATCTGGTGCCCTCTCCTGGTGTGCAGGCAGAATACTGTACACATAACAAATCTTTAAAAAAAAAAAAAAACTGAAGATATTCATGCCTAAGGTGAAACTGAATTCTACTTAGGCAAGAGATGTGTTCATATGCATAAAGCAAAAAACAAAACAAAATGAAACAAATAACAACGCAAGGACTCCTGAGCAGGCAAACAACAAGACTAAAGCAATCTGGCGAAAGGAAGCTCAAACCTATGCAAACAGCGACATGGTTCATGAAAAATTCCAAAGCAACCTTCCTACGAAGGCAACTGGACACAGAATTCATGGGTTTAAACTAATAAAATAAAAGTGATAATAGGTGCCTGCTATCATCTTCATTTTTTCCTTCTTCAAGGAATGTTTAAAAACCATACAGTGCCACTTGTGGGTTCTAAAAGCATTTTCCGGACAAATACAGAAAAGGTAGCAAGCAGAGGTGTTCTGTAGTATAACAGAAGCATGAAAATATAATGTAGCCACGCACAGTGGTGGTGCACTCCTTTAATTCCAGCACTTGAAAAGCAAAGGCAGACAATCTGAATTGGAGGCCAGGTTGGTCTAGAGATTCCAGGGCAGCCAGGGCTACACAGAAACCCAGTCTCAAAACAAACAAAATATTACAATGCATCCATATGAGGGCTCACAATAATCCCTCCACTTTTCTGAACTCCATAGGCACCAAGTACATACATGGTGCACATATATCATTCACACAAAACGCTACTGCCTCCCCTTCTCAAGTGCAAGAATTGCAGGTGTGTTGTCACCATATCCAGCATTAGAATTATTTTTAGTGAATCCAACAAAGCAATATTATAATATAGTATAAGGTCTTCAGGACGGCTAAGCACAAAAGATGCTTCCCATCAAGCCTAACGACCCAAGTTCTCTCCCTTGGATCCACACAGTGAAAGAACAAAACTTCCACAGGTTGGGGACTGGAGAGATGGCTCAGAGGTTAAGAGCATTGCCTGCTCTTCCAACGGTTCTGAGTTCAATTCCCAGCAACCACATGGAGGCTCACAACCATCTGTAATGGGGTCTGGTGCCCTCTTCTGGCCTGCAGGCATATACACAAACAGAATATTGTATACATAATAAATAACTATTTAAAAAAAAAACCTCCACAGGTTGCCTTCTAACTTCCACGTGCACTTTGTGGCACATGCATAACTCCTTGCACCCACATACAATAAATTAAATAAAATATAATTTAAAACTTTAAAAAAACCTCTGTGCTCAAGTGTTGTGGAACAATCCTTTTTTACACTATGTATATGTATTACTCTCACTGGCGAATAAAAATTGATCAGCCAATAGCCAGGCAAACTGTATGGGTGGGGCGATCAAATTGAGGATACAGGGAGAAAGAGCAGAGTCAGAGAGATACCAGACATCCACCAAAGAAGCAAGAGATGCTAGAGGACAGATAAAAGCAGCAAGTCACATAGCAATACATAGATTAA
This sequence comes from Myodes glareolus, assembly GCF_982192425.1. NCBI lineage: Eukaryota > Metazoa > Chordata > Mammalia > Rodentia > Cricetidae > Myodes > Myodes glareolus. The sequence continues at coordinate 51,561,049 of NC_142038.1, forward strand.
TAGAAATGGGTTAATTTTATAAATTAATTTTATAAATTAAGAGTTAGCTAGTAATAAGCCTGAGCCATTGGCCGAGCATTTGTAATTAACATAAGCTTTGGTGTGTTTAGGCAAATGAATCTCTCTAAGTTCATGGCCAGCCTGGTCTACAGAGGGAGTTCCAGGACAGCCAAAGCTACTAAACAGAGAAACCCTATCTCAACACACATACACACACACACACTTTAAAAATAGCTGGACAGTGGTGGTTAATATGCTTTTGATCCCAGCATCCAGGAGGCAGAGGCAGGCAAGTCTCTGAGTTTGAGGCCAGTCTGGTCTATAAAGCAAGTTTCCAGCACAGCCAGGGCTGTTACAAAGAAATCATTTCTTGAAAAACTAATAATAATAATAAAATCTTAAAACTTAAATATATATATAGTACAAAATTAAATTTATAGCACATGATTGATAAAAATTAAGATGTTAAGATAATGATCTAACACATTTTATATGTATGTGTGTACATATGTTTACTTAATGGTATTTTGCCTACAGCGGTCAAGAGGGTTACAGATCTTCTGGAACTGGAGTTACAGACAGTTGTGAGCTGCCATGTGGGACTTAAGAAACAAACCTAGGACCTCTAGACTAGAATAGCAGGAAGAGCTCTTAACTGCTGAGTCATTTTTTTCAGCTCCTACATTATATATATATATATATACATATATACATTCTTCAAAAAGTTACCAATTATTTCTTCCTTCTCCATAAGTACTCTCAGTTTTCCAGCAGTAGCATCTACTAAATAAAATGCAGCTAATAAATCACTATCAGGATCAGCAAGATAGCTAAGCAGTTACTGTTTTCCTAGTAGGTGTCAACTGATATCCTACAGTCCTTGTGATTTGTGATCTGCTTTTTGATAATGCATAATGGTGAAGATAGATACTAGAACTCTTATAATAGCTGACAGAACTATAAACAATTGCCCAAATTGAAACAAAGTCTAGAATCCATTGCTTTATATGCATACAAGAGAGTACATGCATTTAAAAATCAATATTTTAGCATAACTGTTACTATCTAAAGCTGAAGACTAAACACAGGACATTTAAAAGGTCCTCTTAAAGTAGGAAGGTTGGAGAGATGGTTTAGCAGTTAAGAGAGTATATTATTGCTCTTGAGGAGGACCTGAGTTCAGTTCTTAATTCCCTAACCACCCTGCACTCACAAGCACCTAACTGAATACATACATGTAATTAAAACTTCAAAGCTGGGCATGATGGAACATACCTTTAATCCCAGCACTCAGGAGCTACCTAGCTATAAACCATTCTCAGGTTCCTGTATGAAGAAGTGTGGTATATTTTAAACAGTCACTTTCTTAAGTGGCAATAGATAGCTAATACAAACAAGGTAACAAGTATTTATAAAATGGGAAAATGACAGCATACCAACAGACAGGATGCAATGAAAAGCAGCCAACTAAACAAATCATCTGCCACCTAAGGTGCAGAGATATACAGCACTGAGCTTCAAAAACATTCCTGTCCAAGGCAAACAAATTAAATCTAATATTTGGAAATATGAAAAAACCGGGAGCAGGAGAGATGGCTCAGCAGTTAAGAGCACTGCCTGCTCTTCCAAAGGTTGAGTTCAATTCCCAGCAACCACATGGTGGCTCACAACCATCTGTAATGAGATCTGGGGCCCTCTTCTGGCCTGCAGGCATACATGCAGACAGAATACTGAGAATACTGTACACACAATAAATAAATAAATCTTTAAAGAAAAAAAAGCCTAAACTATCAGAACTAAAGAGGCAAGGTGTATATTCCTTTAATTCCAGCACTCAGGAGGTAAAGACATGAATTTGAAGTCATCCTCTGCTAGAGAGACAAGCCTGAGTCCAGCCCAGAAGACAAGACCCTACTTTGGAAAAAAATAAAACTAGGGATTGCCATGGAATCACATCAGCAGATTCCTCAGAAACAGCTAAAGAAAAATAACACTAGATTTCTAATTTTTCTATAGGCCCGAGTTTTGGGTTTTTTTTTTGTTTGTTTGTTTGTTTGTTTTTCAAGACAGGGTTTCTCTGTAGCTTTGGAGTCTGGCTTGTAACTAACTAGCTCTTGTATACACCAGGTTGGCCTCAAACTCGGAGATCCGGCTGCCTCTGCCTCCCGAATGCTGGGATTAAAAGCATGTGCCACCACCAGCTGGGTAGGCCTGAGTTTTAAATTTTCCTAAAAATTTAACAAATGAAAAAGCCCAAAGGCTGATAAGGCAGTTACTTTATTAAACTGTGGATATTAAATGCTCTATTGTTGTTGGAGAGACTGGAACTGATCTGGTTCCCAGCACTCACATCAGGTGGCAGAAAATTGTAACTCCAGCTCCAGGGATTCCAACATCTCTGGCCTTCTTAAGCACCTACACTCATATGCATAAGCCCACAAGCAGAAAGACAAACACAGGGTCTCTCCATGTTGTCCTAGCTGCTCTGGAAACTTGCTATCTAGACCAAGCTGACCTCAAACTCACGGAGATCCAACACCTGCCTCTACCTTCCAAAGTGTTAGAATTAAAGGAATGTGCCACTCAGGACCCAAAAATAATTTTTTTCCTTTGTTTTGTTCAAGACAGGGTTTCTCTGTGTAACCGTAGCTGTCCTAGAACTCAGGGATCCACCTGCCTCTGACTCCTGATTGCTGGGACTAATGATGTGTACCAACAGTGATGGCCCCCAAAAAAATAAATCTTAAAAAAAAAATAAAAATTTCAAATAAGCTGTGCTTTGATGGCTCATGTTTGTAACACAACTAGCACTTAGGGAACTCGAGAGTTAAAGGACAGACTGAGATGCTGAGTGACATGTCTAAAAATCAACAAGCAAACAACTCAATACAAGGGTTAGGGCTATAGTTCAGTGGCAAAGGAAATGCTTCATATGCTTGATGGCCTGATGCTGCTCCCTCTCCAAAAGGAAAATAAAAATATTTAAAGGAAATTTTTATTTTATTATTACTATTATTATTATTTTGTTGTTTTTAAGACAGGGTTTCTCTTTAGCCCAGGCTGGCCTTGAGCTCAAAAGATTCACCTGCCTCTGTCTCCCAAGTGCTGGAATTAAAGGCCTGCACCACCACTGCCTGGCTTCAAAGGAAAATTTTCAAAGTATCTTCAGGAGGCTGGAGAACAGGCTCAGCAGTCAAGAGCATTCACTGGCTGTTCTTCTAGGGTTAGATTCCTAGACTCACTATGTAACTATGTTCCAGGAAATCGATCATACACCCTCTTCAAGCACTGCAAGCATGTGGTCTGGCACACAGCTGTAAATGCAGGCAAAACACCCATATACATAAAATAAAAAAATCAAAAAGGAAAGAAACGCAGCTTTCCATCAGTCAGAGGTTTGGGTTTTTTTGTTTGTTTGTTTGTTTTTAATGTTTTAAACTGGGTAGTGGTGAGCCTTTAGTCCCAGCACTCAGGAAGAGGTAGGGGGGCTCTCTGTGAGTTCAAGGCAGCCTAGTGTACAAAGTCAAGTTCCAAGGCAGCCAGAACACTGAGAAACTCTGTCCCCCCCCCCAAAAAAGTGTTTTGTCTATATGTATGTCTGTACCATGTGTGCCTGAGACTGTAGTTACAGACAATAAAAGTTGCCACGTGGGTACTTGATGGGGGAGTACAGCCAATCACATTCTGTTCGTGGGGCGTGTTGCCCTAAGGCAAAAATTTACCTATAAACCTGGCGGGTGCGCTTCCCCTCGCTTGGCTCCTGCGTTCTGGAGGGACCGTTGGGACTCTGGTGTAAGTTTTCCTTTTGTTTATTAAAGCTGTATCTTTTGTATTAAGCTAGTCTTGCTGATCTTTAATTACCAATCAACCTCGCCCCTTCAGGTACTGGGAACCGAACCCTGGTTTTCTGGAAGAGTAGCCAGTGCTTTTCACTCTGAGTCATTCCTGCAGCCCTTTAGCTCTAGTCTTATTAATCAAGTCACAGAGTCTTGTCAGATAGTAGTCCTGGAATAATGCTGCAGTGCTAGTATTACAAATCTATTACATGGCATCTCACTTGACTCTCTAAACAGAACAAATGGTATTTTGTTTCCTTACGCTATAAACTATCAAAACTTAATTTTTATGGAAAAAGAAAGGATACATCTGCATTTCCAACATGAGGGCTGTAATGGTTCTGTCAGCAACAGGCTTCAGTCACGAATTCCTGTCCTGGAACTACCTAGGATATTTCAGCAGTCATCTCTCTGATTACAATATTAAGAATTGTAAGATCAAAACTACCCCTTAGCACTCAGAGACACACACTAAAAAGAACTTTCTTCCAAAACTTCTTATTCCTTAATAAAATAATTATATGGTCCACACCTTTAATCCCAGCACTTGGGGAGCAGAGACAGAAGGATCTCTGAGTTCACAGTAAGTTCCAAGACAGTCAAGACTACATAAGAGACCCTGTCTCAAAAAAAAAAAAAAACCAAACAAAACAAAGAATAGTACACTAACGAGACTTTTCCTGTTGCAGATAGGCATGAACCAAGCACGCACTAAAAATTTTGCCTATGCCCACAGTTGTTTTATTCTAAAAAATGGGCTCTTAATGTTTCCCACATTGGTCCCGGACTCCTAGACTCAAGCAATCCTCCTGCTTCAGCTTCTTAATTTAGCTGGGAATATGCCCATATAAGAATCTTTGTCTAATGAGGGGGGACTTTCCAGAAAACTGTTATCATGAACTTTATCTTTTAGAGTAAGCTATGCCTGCTTTCCAAGGCAGTAAACCAACCACTTATGCCAGTATTCAGTATTCTACAAGAATATTTGTAATTTGTTTCATCATTTTGCCAAAAATTATTCAACCCTTACCTCTATGAATATTAATTTAACACTCAGCACACATTTCTAGTAGTTACCATTTTTATTTTTTGAGATACAGGAGATTAAGTGGAGTGGCAAACATTTTACCTTGAATTATTCTTAATTCAATGGCCAATACTATTTTTAAATTTAGTAATATTAGGACTCAGGACAGTACTACCCACCTTTAATCCCAGCAACATTTCAAGGGAGATCGGTAGCAGATGCCCTATTTTCTAGCACCCTCATTCTCCTTGCTTACTTTATAGTTATCTGTCTTGAGTTCAAAACCTTTTTTTAACTGAGAACTTTGTCTCCTAAGAGATCTTAGAAGTTTGCCTTAGATATGGATCAATGATGGCATTACTATATTTCAAAGCTATGTACACAAACCTTAAACTATCAAGACACCATTAAAATATATAGGGAATTATTGGGCTTTAAAGTACTTATTAAGAAAGAATCTTATGTACCCAAGACTGCCCTCAAATATAATTTGTAGCTGAGGACGACCTTGAACTTCTGAGCCTCCTGTCACCATCTTCTCAGTTCTGGGATTACAGAAGCACCCAAAGTGCTAGAAATCAAACAGGGCTTTGCAAACTAGTCAAGCACTCTCTCTACTGAGCTTCACCCCCAAGACTAAGTACCTTCTCTTTTGTCAATCTACAACTCCTGGAGGAATCAAAATATTCAACCTGCTAACCTTCTCAAAAACAGAAAAATTAAGCCTGTATTTCAACAAGGGCACCTGCATCTTTACAACTAAAGGTAAAAGGAAAAACAGGAAGTCAAAAAGGTCTTTGATCAGTCAAAGAGACCATACAGTTCAGAGAACGCATGAAACCTTCTTCACTCAAAGCCTACTGGATCTTATTTTAGACACAATTTTAATAAGCTCTGTGATCTGGTTTCTTAGCTCACAACAGATGAGATGCAGCCAACTGGAAAAGGGCTGGGGGTGGTACTAGAAGAGGCAGGCAGGCCTCAAAGCATCAAAACCTATAAAGTCAGCAGAAAACTAAAACACAGAAGGTCATTTGGTATAGACACAGACACACGGACATGAAGACCTACATGCGCACACACAATTAAAATCCGTGCTAGAACCATACTATTCATAATGTGTCTCCATGGTAAATTTTGGCTAAAGACTAGCTAAGGAATCTCTAAGATATACATCAAAATAATGCCCATCAAAAGTTTTTTCCAGGACTTGGGGTAGCTCAGTAGTGTGGTATCTGCTGAGAATGTACGAGGCCCTTGGTCTAATCCTCAGCAGTGAAAATAAAAAGTGCTGTAAATTTGGCCAAAACAGACTACGTATTTATGAAATTCAAAGAATAAAAAATACATACCAAAATTCAGACAAAAAGTACCAAATTCAGACAAAAATTTGTATTATATATCAAAGAAGTAAGATAATGAATTCTTATTTTTTATTTTTGGGAGGCTTTTAAGGCAGGGTTACTCTAGCTTTGGAGCCTGTCCTGGAATTTGCTCCGTAGACCAGGCTGGCTTAGAACTCACAGATATATACCTGCCTCTGCCTCCCAAGTGCCACCATCCAGCAAAATACTGAATTTCTAAAGATGCCTCCTGTCAAATGAGGTAAAATTTTAAGAATTCTATTAGAACCAGATAAAACACTTCATGATGGGCTGGAGAGATGGCTCAGAGGTTAAGAGCACTGACTGCTCTTCCAGAAGTACCGAGTTCAATTCCCAGCAACAACATGGTGACTTACAACCATCTATAATGAGATCTGATACCCTCTCCTGGTGTGCAGGCAGAACACTGCATACATAATAAATCTTTAAAACAAAAGGAAAAAAAAAAACACTTCATGACATTTGAGGTTGAAGGGATATTTAAGTAATAGCTCTTTTCAGAGACTGACAATAGGAAAGGCAACACTAAGACTGATTATACAGACCAAGCAAGTCTTCTTGGGATTCCAGATCAGATATATTGGACGGAGGATAAGATAGGAATGGTTTTAACTGTACCCATTAAGCCAATGTAAACTATATATGCCATGCGAAAAAAAGTTTGAGAAACACAACTTCTGCTTGTTTTCACAGTAATTTTGATGAAAATAAAAAAGGGTTTTTCTAGTCTTTAGCAGTCTAAGAAAAGTCAAGCCATACTTGACTTCAACAAAGGTTCTAGGTTACTAAATGGGGATGGAGAGATACATATATGAATTAAAAATACTGAGCTAAGAATGCAGCTCAGATGGCGGAGTTCAAACTCTGGGTTTGATTCCAGGGCCACTTAAAACTTAACAGGGTGGCACATGCTTACAGTCACAGTATTCAGGAGGTAGGGGCTGAAGGAGCACAAATTCAAAGTCATGCCCCCCTACATAGTTTCAGGTCAGATTGGAATTCATGCTAACCTGTATCAGGAAAACAGCTGGGGGACTGAGACAGCTGAGCTGTTAAGATTATTTTTGTTCTTGCTGAGAATCCAGATTGGATTCCCAGCTCCCGAATGGTGGCTCACAACCACCTCTAACTCTATTTCCGGGTGATTCAACAGGCATATACAGTGAGCACACAGATGCATGAAAGCAAAACATTCACAAGTAAAACACATAATTTTTAAAGGTTTATTGAAACAAATAGCCAAATGATAGTTGTACACATCCTTAAGCCCAAAACTCAGGAGGCAGAGGAAGGTAGCTCTCTGTGAGTTCAAGACCAGAGTGGTCTACAAAGCAAGTTCCAGTACAGCCAGGGCTACAAAGAGAAGCCCTAAACAAAAACTCAATCTCTAGGACCCATGGAAAGGTGTAAAATAGTTCAAGTGAGGGCTATGGGTGAAACACACACAAATATTTTTAAGGTCAAGTGATCATTTCTAAACCTGATTTTCTTTTTAAAGATTTATAAGAACTGGGAATGTAGTTCAGTGGTAGAGTGTTTGCCTTAGCACACATAAGATTCTGGGCTCAATCCCATGTACTGTACAAAAAGATTTAAAGTGAAGACATGTGTGGTGGTACCTGCCTGCATCCCAGTACTGAGAATAAATACCAATCTGAACAGTGACAGCCTATCTCAAAAATAGCTGGGGGCAAACGTTATTTTAAGACTTAAGTGTATGTTTTGAGTCAGTGTTATCGCCCTCTCTGAAGAAGTCTCTATAGCACAGATATTAATACAAACACTAAAAGCTATTAACTTGTTGGTTTAATCTCAGCACTCTGAAGATAGAGGCAGATGGCTCTTGGAGTTTGAGGCCAGCCTAATCTTCACCACAGTAAGTTGCAAGCCAACAGAGCTAGGAAGACCCTACCTTAAGGAAAAAAAATTAAGAATCTTTGAAAATTATCACATCAAACTCACTTTATCTCCCAGCTTTGGGGGATCTTCTATAGGTATAACTCAAATGGCAACTCAAATTGATAACTTCCCACTAGACTCTATAAGGCCCTATGACTGCTAAAGTCCTTAAAATACATACACATGCTGGGTGGCAGTGGCAGGTGCCTTTAATCCCAGCTCTTGAGAGGAAAATCTCTGAGTTTGAGGCCAGCCTGGTCTACAAAGAAAGTAAGTTCCAGGACAACCAAGGCTGCTACACAGAGAAATCCCGTCAAGAAAAGATAAAGAGAGAGAGAGAGAGAGAGAGAGAGAAGATACATACACATTACTTGGATGTTTATCCTTTACATGGTTTTTCAAGAGATCTTTCACTAAGCTCATACTTAAAAAAATTATTTATCTTTATTTTATGTGCATTGGTGTGAAGGTATCAGACCCCCTGTAACTGGAGCCACAGTTGTGAGCTGCCATGTGGGTGCTGGTTGAACATGGGTCCTCAGGAAGAACAGTCAGTGCTGTTCTTAAACGCTGACGCTGAGCCATCTCTCCAGCCCCAAGTCCATTCTTCTTTTAGCAAAGATCATGCTTCATTTTAGTACAAGACTTATTGCTAAAGCCCATCCTTTGATTTCAAAAAAAAAAAACAAAAAACAAAAGTTGGTAAGGTGCTAATTCACGGTAAGAAATGGAATTAATTCCACATTCCAAGTCTTGAATAAAGAATAAAACGAGGACCAATTGCTGAACTGTGGTTTTCCATCTTTCAATCTGCATTTTGACTTCGTTCTCCATTCTTTGTGACCCCATCCTATCAGCCCTTATGGGTAATCCCATGCCCTACCACTTACTAATAAAATACCAAACAAAATTCAAAGTGGGTGACTTCTTACGTCCAAAGAAAAAAATAATAGTGACACCGAGAGGTTAATATTGGGGGCACTAAAGTTTACACGAAGCCTATGCTCTCCTAATACTAAATCTTAATAACTAAATGGCTAACCTCTCGTTTAGAAGAACTAAGAAATTATTTCTAATCAAAAATCGAGTAAAATCCCTTCTAAATTAGGTCTTTACGAATATACCGTCTAATTTTAGCGTTAAAAACATTTTGGGAGAAGTCTGTGAAAGGAATTTTCTCCGGCGGTTTTCAACGTTCGGTTTTCGGAACTGCCTGGCTTCACCCTACCAGGTAAACAGTTGTTCCACTAGCTTCAGTCCTGCAAAACTGAAGGGTTAGTCTCCGACGACATGCGGCAACCCCGAGGAACACAACGCTTCTCCACTTAACCCCCTCCTCCCTCCGGAGGGGCATTTTCTTCCCTCTGACTTTCCAGACCAGTAAGGAGGACTTCAGCGTGCTGCCAGCTGCCCAAGAGTTAAGTGAACTCAAGGAAACAGTCATGGATCGGGCAAAGGGACCCTCCGGTCGCCCTGTCTGGGTGTTCGATCTCAGGGAGCTCAGGGTAGGGCGCCCGAGTAGGGGGACAGAGATTGGACAAGCCGCCCTATCGACCTCAAACCATAGGGCCGCCCAACGCCCCAGTCGCTGCCCCCCACCCCCCCTTCCCGCGCCCAAGTCCCCTTCCCAGGCGGACAATAGCCCTAGAGAGCACCAAGTCCCAGGCTGCAGGGAGGCCTGGAAAGGCGTCGGGGTGGACGACTGCGAGAACCGGAGCAACTTCGGCCTAACAGGGTCCCCGCGCTCCGGCCTTCGCGGGCGCCATCTCTGGGAGTGGGGTGTGAAGGCCGCCCCGTGGGGCCGGCGCCGGCAGCGGGAAGCAGACGCCGCGAGCCCAGCAGAGGCGACCGCGGGAAGTGCAGGCCGCAACCTACTCAGCGGGCTCTCCCAGCGGCCCATTCCCACAGCAACACCTTGGCCGCTTACCTTGTGGATTCTCTTCAGAGCCATGGTGGGAAACGGTGGCGACGGCCCCCGGGGCGGGGACGGGGACGGGGGAGGGACGGGGAAGGGGCGAGGGGGGCCTGAGACCGCCCGAGCGGTCGCGAGTCGGCCGGAGAAGACCGGGAGCTCCGAAGCGCGGATCCGACGAGCTGAGGGCCGAGGCCCACTCAGCTACTGGGCCTGCCGCAGCGGTCACCGCATCACCCGGCGGCGGCCCCTTTATGCGCTGCTGCCACAGCCGCCGCCGCCGTAGCCGCCTCTTCCTCGTAGGCTCAGTGCCGCCTCCTCAGCCGCCGTGGATCCCTCCGCCGGGGAGGAAGAGCCCCAGACCCCGGGCTCGCCGAGCGCCTTACGGTCGCGGAGCCTTGGAAGCCTCCTGGCCTGCCAGATGCAGGTGGACTAAGAGACGCGCGGGCGGGCTGGCGGGCGGCGCCGCCGGGGTGGGGCCGCCAGAGCGCGGGGTGGGCCCAGGCCGAGGGGCAGGTCGGGAGGCTCCGGGATTGGCGGGCCTGGGAGGGAGGGCCGGGCCGGGCCGGCGGCGGAGGGATACGGGCCGCCCCTGCGAGGACCTTACGCGCCGGCGCCGGCGCAGCCACGGCCGCGGAGGGGATGACGTCGCGAGGCACGGAGAGGCAATCTCGCGAGAGTTTAGGCGCGGGTTCTAGATGCTCCTCCGCCAAGGCCCCAAATTGGACCCCGGTACCTTGTGAGCGTGGCGCTTCGAAGATCAACAAACGCTTAAAGGGACGTGTTTCCCACATTGTTTAGTCCCCAGCAAACTCAGAAGGAAGTACCAAATCCCACTGCTACTTTCCTGAAAGAGAAAGGGACTTTCAAGGTCACACAACTCTTCATCTATTGGCAGTTTTAGGGTCCTAGAGCTTGCACAGGGAGCCTTGAGGCTGGCCATCCAACCAAGACCCAGCTGGACATGACTCGAATGTTGTTTCCGCAGCCACCGGCCTGTTAGCCTTAGGAAATATGCCATGTAGAATAAGAAAATATGGAAAGGATTTTTGTTTTGTTTTGTTTCTGTTTTTTGAGACTTTGTTTTATTTGTGTGTGTGTGTGTGTGTGTGTGTGTGTGTGTGTCCTGGAACTAGCTCTTGTAGATCAGGCTGGCCTCAAACTAACCTGCCTCTGTCTCCCGAGTGCCATATTACCGCTGCCCCATTTCGATTTTTATACTTAATTTTTCATATATTGCATATGTTTTACATTTGTTTGTTTACTTACTTACCTGTTTATTTTAATTAAAAAATTTTAGCACAGTAGTGGTGAATGCCTTTAATTCCAGCATTCAGGAGGCAGAGGCCTGCAGATCTCTATGAGTTCGAGGCCATCCTGGTCTACACAGCTAGTCCAGGACCTGACTTGAAATCCTGTCTCAAAAAAATTATTATATATATGGGTGTTTTTCCTGAATGTATGTCTGTGTGCCACAAGCGTGCCTAGTACCTGTGCCTAGTGCCGGGGAGGTCAGAATAGGGCGTCCGATCGCCTAGAGCTGGAGTTACAGATGGTTGTGAGCTGCCATGTGGGTGCTGGGAATTCACCTGGATCCTCTGGAAGAACAGTCAGAATTTTTAACTGCTGAGCCATCTCTCCAGCCCTTATTTTACTTACATATTTATTTTTATTTTTTAAAATTTTTTTATTTATTTTTATTTTTGAGACATTATCTTACTCTGTAGTCCTGGTGGCCAGGAACTGAGTATGGAGATCAGGCTGGCCTTGAACTCGGAATGCTAGGATTAAAGAAGTATATTAGCACACCAGACAATTCTTTTTTTCCTCTCTCACTTTTTAAAGATTATGTATGTATGTATGTATGTATGTATGTATGTGTTTATTTGGTTTTTCAAGATAGGGTTTCTCTGAGTAGCTCTGGCTGTCTAGAATTCACTTTGTAGGCCAGACTGTCCTTGAACTCAGAGATCTGCCTGCCTCTGCCCCCGAGTACTGGGGTTAAAGGTGTGCACTACTATGCCCATCTTATTTTTATTTTTTAGTGTGTGTGTGTGTGTGTGTGTGTGTGTGTGTGGTATACTTGTGTGTGGTGTGCTTGTATGTGTGGTGTGCTTGTGGGGGGGAGTGGTATACTTGTGTATGTGGATGTGTGTGTGTGGTATACTTGTGTGTGGTTTGGGTGTGTGTAGGGGGGTGTGGGTGTGTGGTGTACTTGTGTGTGGTGTGTGTGTGTGGTGTACTTGTGTGTGGTTTGGGTGTGTGTTTGTGTGTGTAGGGGTCTGTGGGTGTGTGGGTGTGGTATTGTGTGTGGTGTGTGTGGTGTACTTGTGTGTGGTTTGTGTGTGTGTGGTGTGTGTAGGGGGCTGTGTGTGTGTTGTATACTTGTGTGTGGTGTGTATGTGTGGTGTACGTGTGTGGTGTACTTGTGTGTGGTTTGGGTGTATGTTTGTGGTGTGTGTAGGCGCTGTGGGGAGGGGTGTGGGTGTGTACAAAAGCCAGAGGAGTACTTCATGTATCCTGCTTTATCACTCTCAACCTTGTCTCTTGTGACAAGGCCTCTCAGTAAACCTGCTACTCCCCATTTTTTGGCTAGGCTAGCTAGACAAGGCCCAAGAGATTAGCCTGTCCATTTCCCCAGTACTGGGGTTACAGTCACATATGACCATAAGGCTCTTTAAAAAAGAAGATTTAGCTGGGTGGTGGTGGTGCATGCCTTTAATCCCAGAACTCAGGAGGCAGCGGCAGACAGATCTCTTTGAGTTCGAGGTCAGCCTGGTCTATAAGAGCTAGTTCCAAGACAGGCTCTAAAGCTACAGAGAAACCCTGTCTCAAAAAACCAATAATAATAATAATAATAATTAATAAATCTTTTTTTTCGAGACAGGGTTTCTCTATACCTCTGAAGCCTGTTCTGGAACTAGCTCTTATAGACCAGGCTGGCCTCAAACTCACAGATATCTGCCTGCCTCTGCCTCCTGAATGCTGGTCTGGTCTTGCTTTTTAATTAATTTTTTACATTTATTTATCTTATTTTATATGTATAAGTATTTTTGCTTACATATATGTGTGTGTTGTGTGCACATCATGTGCTTGCCTGGTGCCCACAGAAGCCAGGAAGGGCATCAGATCCCTTGGAATTGGAGTTAAGGGTTATTGTGAGCTACTCCGGGAATCAAACCCAGTCCTCTGTGAGAACACCAAGTACTCTAAGCCACTGAACCATTTCTCTGATCTTTTAAAAAAATAAAAAATAAAAAAATTAATGAGGGACTCAGAACAATTTTATTCAAGTTGAAAACAGAAACTCAGGGCAGGAAAGGCAGAAACTTGAGCAGGTGCGCAGAGGACTATTGGTTAAAAGGAAAAGAAAAGGCTGTGCCAGGGAGTGAAGGTGGCACTGAAGCCAAGCACATGGCAAGAGAGGCGCTTTGGAGACAACGAAGTCCAGCGGCAGGGAAAGCCTGCTCAGAAAGGGAATCTCTGCGAGCCTGTGGCTCTGAAAATGACTTCATAGGGCTGTGCTTTCTGGGAAGGAAAAGTACATTACCTCCCTGAAGGTATAATTATTCTTCCTATCTCTTCAGTCGGGCTTAGTGTAAATCTACCTTCCTGAGGATACTCCCTCAATCAGGCGATTGTCTAGCCTAACTGGAATGTTAGGTCTCCAAGCAAGCCAGAAATTCCATTTTCTTGACCAAGAGGAAAGAACTTTCCTTCAGTGGGCCTCAAGACTGCTGTAAAATCACCATGTGGTCCAGACTTGCCCCAAACTCTTGACACCGCTCCTCCTGAAATTACAGGAGATTGTCTCTTTATCTGTCATTTATCCCCACACCATTCCCTGAAGACAGGGTCCCCTTGAGTAGTCCGGATGGGTCCTCCAAGTCATGATCTTTCTGTGTCAGCCTTCAGGGTGCTGTAAAGCTATAAATATGACTGTCCTCTACTACACAGGGCCAATGTATCAGTGGAGGCTCTGGTGCTATTGGTCTTCTTCACATTTTTTGTTAGCATATATTGTACAAAACAATGCATTTCTTTGTGGAATGTTCATGCAGGCACACAGTATACTTTGACCATATATAATCATCTGTCCTGTCCCTTTAAGATACAAGCCACACCCACTCCCTCCCCGTGTCTGCTGAGGCAAGCTGATCTTCAGCTTCCAACCTGAGTCCTTTCCTTTCCCTTTCTCTCTCTCTCTCACTCTCTCTCTCTCTCTCTCAGAGGCAGCTTCTATCTCTCCCTTCTCCCCTTCTCCCCTTTCCCCCTCTCTGTTTCCCCCTCTCTCTCTTCCTCTCTCTCTCTGCTCTTTCCCCTTCTCTCCTTCCCCTCTATAACCCACTAAATAAATATGCAACTTCATTCTACATGGCCTGCCTATCCATGTCTCTGTCTCTTACCCGCCACACAGCTTCCTACCTGGGGCCCGGCTGTCTTCATGGCCTGCCATAGTCCAACACCACAGCTGGAGAGATAGGGCTCAGTGGTTAAGAGCATTGCCTGCTCTTTCAAAGGTCCTGAGTTCAATTCTTGGCAACCACATGGTGGCTCACAACCATCTGTAATGAGGTCTGGTGCCCTCTTCTGGCCTGCAGGCATACACAGAGACTGAATAGTGTATACATAATAAATAAATAAATAAATAAATATTAAAAAAAACCCATTACACCATATTTACCTCCACACTATCCTCTCTAATTCTACTCCCCTGAGCCCCTTTTCTTCCCTAATAGCCTCCCCTTAGCTTTACTGACAGTTTTTGAGAGATCCTGGAACTCGCTCTATAGACCAGGCTGGCCTTGAACTCAGACAGATCCGCCTGCCTCTGCCTCCCCAAGTGCTGGGACTAAAGGCATGTGCCACCACCACCACCCAGCTTTAATAACATGTTTTGAGACTCCATTTATGAAAAAAAAAGGCGACACTTCTCTGGAGTCTGGATTATTTCCTTGAAAACAATGACCTCGTTTCACCACTTGTTCTTCGAAAGACACAGTTTGCTTCTTCTTTCTGGTTGAATAATATTTCGTGTTATTATTCTTACAGAACCTCTACAAAAAACTAACCAGAACTTCTGTACAAGCTACTCATGTATCATTGTCAATTGTGAGAGAAATCCCTCCTGCAAATTAATTTCGGTTCCTCTCCCTGGGGTGTCAGTTCATGCATTCGAGTGTTTCAATTAGAGAGGCCTTTTTCTTTCTTTTTAATTTTATGTGCATTGGTGTTTTGCCTGTGTGTATGTCTGTGTGAGGGTGTCAGGTCCCCTGGAACTGGAGTTACAGACAACTGTGAGTTGCCATGTGGGTGCTGGAAATTGAACCTGGGTCTTCTGGAAAAGCAGTCAGTGCTCTTAACTGCTAAGCCATCTCTCTAGCCCAAGAGGTCTTCTGTTATAATGTTTATTTATTTTCCGTTTGTTTATTTGTTTGAAGCAGGGTCTAGTCCTGGCTGCCCTGAAACTATGCAGAGATCACAGAGATCTGTCTGCCTCTGCCTCCTGAGTATGGATTAAAAGTCTGTCACCACACTCAGTCAGAGGCCATTCTTGTTTTGTTTTTTGTTTTGTTTTCTCTTTTCTCTTTTTTCTTTTGGTTTGTTGAGACAGAGTTTCTCAGTAGCTATGGAGTCTGTACTGGAACTCACTCTGTAGTCCAGGCTGGCCTCAAACTCAGAGATCCACCTGCCTCTGCCTCCCAAGTGCTGGGATTAAAGATGTCTGCCACCACTGCCTGACCAGAGGCCGTTCTTTTTTGTTTGTTTGTTTGTTTGGGTTGGGTTGGTTTTTTTTTTTTTATGGTTTTTCAAGACAGGGTTTCTCTGTAGCTTTGGAGCCTGTCCTGGAACTAGCTCTTGTAGATCAGGCTGTCCTCGAACTCACAGAGATCCCCAGCCTCTGCCTCCTGAGTGCTGGGATTAAAGGCACGTGCCTCCACTGCGCAGCCAGCCAGAGACCATTCTTAAATGATGCCTGTAGTTGAAGCCTGTCTTTAATCCCAGAACTCGGGAGGCAGAGGCTGGGGATCTCTGAGTTTGAGGCCAGCCTGGTCTACAAGAGCTAGTTCCAGGACAGCTAGGACTGTTACACAGGGAAACCCTGTCTCGAAAAACCAAAAAGAAAAAAAGAAATAAAAGGATGCATCTTTTACACCTGGATCCAGAAACCTCCGTTAGAGTTTGTGGGGCAGCAATGAAGCCTGAGAAGGGGGCAGGACCTTGAAGTCTTTACATACCCAGCTGTTATCTGCTGGCAGTAGAGGTGGGTGAATGGGCAGGATTACATTCTTCTCTGGCCTGAATTTGGTGTGGAGCTGTTCTTAACCTGTCCACCTTCTACCTCCAAACTTTGCCACACCCCAGTCCGCCCCCCACTTCTGGAGTCAGGGGCTGACTCCCAGCAGGGGAGGCAGGAGGACTGTAGGGAGCCTATTTGGACCTTGATAATCATCACAAAGGCCTTCTTGACTAGGGTCCCAGGACTCCTGGAGACTTGTTCAAGGCATCCTCCCCTAGGCTCTTCAGACCTTCTTTGATCTCAATTCACCCAGAGGTGGCTAGATACTGCACAACAGGGGTCCTCTCCCTGGCTTTTACCTCCTTCTTAAGCTCTTAATGACAACAAAGGCTAACAGCAGCATCTCTAGGAGGGAGACACTGTTACAAAGGAAAGTAGGCTTCAGGTCCTTAACTGCTCCCGGCACCTGGCCTGCAGCTCCACTGTGCTGTTCCTCCCACCTCTTCCTCCCGTTGGCCGTCTAGTTTCCCCGTCCTTCAGGGTATTTTCCAAGTTCCTCCTTTATCCCAGCTCTAGTTAGCAGCTCAAGAGCCTTTGTCATCATCATTGTCTGTCTCACCATTCATGACACCCTAAGATCCCAAAAGGATAATTTTCTTTTATTTCTCTGAGACAGGAGTTCTCTGTGTAACAGCTTTGGCTGTCCTGGAACTCACTCAGTAGACCAGCTGGCCTCAAACTCACAGAGATCTGCCCGCGGCCTGCCTCCTAAATGAGATTAAGATTAAAGGCCTGCACAATCACTGCCAGGTTGCGGATTGTTTTCTTATTCCCTCTCAATTCAGTCTGCTCTCCACCCCTTCTTCAAGGGAAGGTCAAAGGTCACCATTGCTGTCAAAGGACTCTAGCAGTGCTTTCTTAGCCCTGGTCACAGAACTGACCTATTCTGAAGTTTCAAGTTCTCTTTCGTCAGGTTCTCCCTTCCTGGGAGATCTGGATCTGACCCCAACAACCCATCCTGGTAGAGCTGGGAGTGGGAGCAAACAGAGCCTGGCCCCACCATTTGCAAGCTATTTGACTATGACAAAAATGACTTAAATTCTTTTCCACCCTGGTCTCCTTATCCATAAACTGGGAATAAAGATGACACCCATCTCTGCAGCCTTTGGTGAGAAGGAGATCAGATAAGGACGTACATGCCGGGAAACCAGTGCTGGGAGAGAGGGACGGTTTCCACGTCAGTTTCGAGACATGTGGAGACAATCTTAACACCCCACTTCTGGTGATAAACATTTCTCTGTTCTACTAATGAATCCCCTGGGAGGCCTTGGGTGCCAGGGTCAGCCGGCATTCAGGGAACCTGCTTACATGGCTGACTGACTGATCACATGGTTATGTTCGAGTTTCCTATTCCCAGGCTCCCTAGGAATAGTGTCCAGGCTGGTTACTGCCTGCTCAGCCCTCTCTACCTCCCACTGGGTTTATCTCCTCCCTAACACAGACTCTCAAAAGGCCCATCTGTATTTCCTTCTCCCAGCATTAGATTCCAGGGGAAATTCCAATTATCTCAGGGACTATTGTTTCAATAACCCAATAGTCAAAGAAACACAAGTGTCTCTTTAGAATATCTTTAGTCCTGCCAGGATAGTTACAATGTCACATCTTGTTCTCATGGTTTACTTATCTCCTCCACTAGACTGCAAGGAAGGAAAAGATGATACTGTTCTATCTGACCATCTGAGGGCCTTGCTTTGCTCAAGTCTGACTGTCTGGTTCACATGATGCTGAGTATTGGGGAAAGGCTGAGAGAGTCAAGGACGTCTACATTCTGAGTCCCTTGCTTCTGTGAATTTAGCCTGTGATAAGGGCCCACCAAGGAAAACGGGAAGGCAACATGGCATAATCAGTATCTGTGTGTACATGTGTAACTGTCATAACCATGTAACACAGATTGCTCAGTTGGAATGTATGTTACCGTGTAAGAGAGAAAAGGGGAGCTAAAATATAAAAGGAAAATGACAAAAAGGTGTATAAGGCAATGCACCCTATGTTAGGGGATCAGTCTTAGCAGTCTTTTTGTTTTGCTTTGTTTTGTTTTTGTTTTTCGAGACAGGGTTTCTCTGTAGTTTTGGAGCCTGTCTTGGAACTAGCTCTTGTAGACTAGGCTGGTCTCGAACTCACAGAGATCTGCCTGCCTCTACCTTCTGAGTGCTGGGATTAAAGGCGTGCGCCACCACTGCCCGGCTGGGGAATCAGTCTTTGGGTGTGAATTTGCTAAACTAATCTTTACATAATAATAAACACTGCAGCATCCTGGCAGAGAGCCTTGGTGTGCCATGTCTCTGTTCTGAGAATCTGAAAATAAGCCCCATGGAGTGAAGACTTTGATGATCTGGAAGGACACTGGCATGGCATAGTAGATTACTTACAGGTGAGTATCTCTGGGGTCTAGACTCAGTCCTTGTGGGGTCTGTGGGTCTATATCTGCACTGCCTATATCTGTCTGGCCTGATATTCATCTTTCTCTGGCTTTCAGGGCATCAGATACCAGAAGACAGTGGACTCACCAGCACCCATTTCCACAACTGGACCTGCTTATTCAAATGAGCCTGCAGCAATTGCCACAGAGAGCCTACAAGTCTGTTTTCCCAGGATACCCAACTCAGTCCCATCCTGGGAGGTAGCCCCATCAAAGCCTGAAGATCCTGGGGAAGTGTGTGCTTCTTTTCTCCTTCATTCTTCTCCTGTACCCCAGGAGAAGCACCTCTCCAACCATCTTCCACCACCCCCCACATACCAAGAAGTAGTACTACCTTTAGTCCCTAAAAGTTGGCTCTTAGCTCAGTGGCAGAGCACATACTTAGGCTGTGAGAGGCCCTGGGTTTAGTCCCAAGTACACAAACAATAACGATGTTAAAATAGCAATGAGTTACACTTGACACCTAAGTGGATGTGGTCTTTCTCCTTCCCTAGCTATAAACCTGCAGGGCTTGTTTGTTTGGGATTGGTAGTGTTGAGACAGGTCCCTCTCCATAGCCCTGTTTCTCCTAGAACTCACTATGTAGGCTGGTCTCAAACTCACAGAAGTCCATTTGCTTCTGCCTCTTGAGTGCTGGGATTAAAGGCGTGAGCCACCATACTCAGCAAACCTGTAGTTTTCTATGAATCACACAAGAAATCCCATTGACAGTAAATGCTACCTACCTCTTCATCCCCATGTGCAACCCTTGTGACCCATGAATTTACTCTAACAGACTATAATTCTATCCAAGTATCACCAAAGCCACCCTATAATCTTATTTGTTGAAAAGGCAAAAGATAAAAATGAAAGTTTCTTGGCAAGCTTTACATATAGTCACTGTAAGTCAGTTAAGCAAGATTCTTCCCTGAGAAGGCCATACCCAGGTTGCATCTTATCCTTTCCCCAAACCCTTTCTGTTAAATCCATGCCAACACCTATGTTAAAAAATCTCTTCTTAGCTGGGCGGTGGTGACACAGGCCTGTAATCCCAGCACTCGGGAGGTAGAGGCAGGAGGATCTCTATGAGTTTGAGACCAGGCTGGGCTACAAAAGTGAGTTCCAGGACAGGTTCCAAAACTACACAGAGAAACCCTGTCTTGAAAAACCACACAACAACAACAAAAAAAACCCCAAAATCCTCCTTTTTAATAAATTCCACTTCTGCTTCATAGAAGCTCATTCTGAAATTTTTCCCTCTGAAATTTCCCCCCCCTGAAATTTTTGACAATGCTGTGAATAATCCTGGCTTCTGGGGCTGAAGTGTCTCAGCAGTGGCGCTTCCTGCTCTCCAGAGGATTTGCTCAAGGGTGGTGTGCACAGGTACACACACACACACACACACACACACACACACACATCCCATCTTCTGCCAGGCAGGTTGGTCAGCACACCTTTGATTCTAACACTTGGGAGGCAGAATCAGGCAGGCCTCTGTGAGTTCCAGACCAGCCAGAGTTACATAGTGAGACTCTGTTTTTAAAAACTAAAACTAAAACATAAAATCTTAAGAGTGTAGGTCTCTGAACTCATGCTCAGAAGAGATGGTACTGTGGTAAAGTGCTGCGACCTGGATCTGGATCCTCAGTACCCAGTAAAATTGGGGTAACCCCAGTGCTGAGGGCCGATGAAGTGGGGTTTGATGGCTCCCCAGTTCAGCTGAAATGGCAAGTTCCGGGTTAAATGAGGCATCCCTATCTCAACTAAGATGACAAGCTGGAGAGATTGCTCAGGGGTTAAAAATACATCCTACCTTTTCGAAGAGTTAGATTTCCATTCCTAGTCCCCAGTCGGTGGTTCACACTTGGTTGTAACTGAAACTTCAGAGGGACCCCTCTGCAGGCATCTACATCCATGTGCACGTACTAAATAACACAAAGAGTGATAGACGACACTTCTGGCTTTTATATGTACATACATACACAGGTAAGTATTGCACACACAAGCATACACTCACACACCACCACCACCACCACCAACTCAGGCAGCTGCGTGGGGCAGCCCCATGCCCTACGACCATTAACAATATTTTAAGATAGTTTTATATATTTCCATCTCATTTTAAGGTAAACCAAGGCCCTGGAAGACAGTCTCTTGGAGTCACAGCTGGAGACTGTCCGCTGGGGCCGACTGGGTGTCCTCAGGAAAGAACTCCAAGACTATTCCGAAACAGGACAATAAACTCTTCGACCGCTTCTGCCTTTTTGAGAATAAGTGCTTCCAAGGATGCGGTATGAAGCCCAGGCTCCTGATTTGGGCGCCCATGGGAAGTGTGGAAAAGCAGAGACATGAGCTGGGAGCAGTCAGCAGTGATCAAAGGCCAGACGGTGCGGGGTAACCGCCCTGGCACCGACTACAGTTAAGCTCTCGACTGAGAGCAGCGCCATCTAGCGAAGCCCAGTACTCGGCACCGAGCCGATGAGGTCACTCTCGGGAGGCATGCCGGGAAGGCGAGCCGGGGGCACAATTTACCAAAGGGCAGAGGGAGGGATTAACACCTTTGGGGCCTCCGCCTATCTGGGTAATGTCCTTTGGGGAACTCTGGCCACAATGAGTGTAGGGCCTCCTGAGTTGGGGTCTTGGACATCGACAGTAAGTTACCGAGAACCTCGCAGCACCATCCTCATCATCCTGTGGACTCTGGCCATTGCCCGGACACCGCGATGAGTGTCATTCAGCCAGCAATCGGGTTCACGTCACTATTTCTTGCTCAGCAGTTGGAGGAGAGATCTTTGTAAAGATTCTGTTTGGGGGGCTTTCGTGGGATATAAAGCTCAAACTCCGGCATCAGATCTACCACCTTTCCACCACCAGCCCCCACGGAACCCAACATCCTTTTTTTCCCTCAGTTGTGGACCCACAGTCTTCACTTGCTCCAAATCCACTACTGGGGTTTGTTAAGTGTGCAGTTTCTGAGTCGCTACTCCCAGATCCACCAAACACGTTAGCAAACAGGTTGCCATGGTGCAGCCCCTGCTGTAGGGACTCAGGAACACCAAGACTCACACAGGTTGCCTTTTTCAAAGGACACGACTGATCCTTTAAACTGAGTTGAAAGGTCAGCCAGACCCTGCTCTCCCAAAGTCCTGGGCTTTCTTTCACTCTGTACAATCCCAGTGCCGACATGAAGAGTACACACTCTAGCTGTGCAAAAAGCAAACTCAAAAGTCCACCTATGGAGCCAGCCCAGTGCTCTAGGTGCCGCCACAGAGAAGAGACTCAGTAAACACTTGTTGAGGATGGAATGGATGACTGTCTGAGCATAGTCTAAGCTAAGACGATATATACGAGGACCTGGCATCAGGAGTGAGGACAACAGAAATCCAGAAAGTTATTTGGTCATAATGGACTCTAAGAGTTTCCCTCAGCTGTCATTCACAGAGGTCTAGTTTGGGGCTACACTTCCTTCCAAGGATGCCTAGGACAGCCTAGGCCCACAGATTCAGCTCTCTTCCCCCACCCCCACCCCACCTCAACGCTTTATCTTCCTGTGCTAGGGGTTTGAGTGTCTCACCCAGGGCAACTGGAGATAATATCTTTGTTCTCCAACAGCACAGCATCTCCAGCTTTTGATCTATCAGAGAAAAATCAAGCCCAGCCCAGATAAATAACTCAGTATTGCCTGGAGGAATGAAAACTGAACGCAAGCTCTGGTGAGGGCCAGAATCTGTCCAGCCCTAGGACTGATGCCAAGATAACAAGTCAGAGATGCTGTGTGAAGTTAACACAGGCTGCTGTGAGGTCCTAAGCCTTCCTTTGCCTCTGTCTTTGAGGATGCTGCCGTTTAATTGAGGATTGTGGGCAAGATTTAAATTGGGTCTCTGTTTAGTATTTTTGTTTTTTGGAGGCAAGGTCTCATGTAGCCTAGGCTAGCCTCAAATTTACTATGTAGCCAAGGATGATCTTGAACTTCTGATCCTCCTGTCTCCACCTCTCAAGTACTGAGATTTCAGTGTAGCACTGCCATAGCCTGATGACTGACCCCAGGGCTTCACGTGTGCCAGGAGAGCATTCTACTGACTCCCTGGCCTCCCCCACCCCCATTTTAATATTTTGAGAGAGAATCTCACTCTGTAGCCCAACCCAGGCCATCCTCCTGGTACTCACTACGTACCCAGGCTGACCTTGAACTTGTGGCAAAAATTCTCTTACTTCAACTTTTCAAGTACTGGGTAGTTACAGATCATATTAGATGTCTGTCATGCACCAAACAGTCTTCTAAGCACTTGGCGTTTAGTTTCTTTCTCATTTCCAGCAATCTTTTGTGGTCGAGGAAAAGGTTCTGAGAGGGAAAGTCAGTCCATACCCTTGGAGAGCTGTGGGTAAGGCAGAGGGCTTGGTGGAAGGGATGTAGGTGGGTTGAGAGGGGATTCCCCACTCACTCTGGGGAGACGATAGTTCTTTGGTTGAAGGGCAAGGGTATGCATCAGAGTTCGTGGTAGATGTCACACCTCCTGTCTACAGTCTAAGGGGCCTTGCTTGTTCCTTGGGGCTCCTTTTGTACGTGTTTCTGTCTTAGAGAGCCTAAGAGCCCCGGTTCTGAGGCAGTCTGGTTGTGGACAGTCTGGTTGTGGGAAGTTACCTCTCTGCCTTCTCTGGGCCTCAGAGCCCCCTCTCTTTGTCTTCCCTCCCTCCTTCCCTTCCTCCCTTTGGTGAGGACTCATGGATGCTGAGCACGCACCCTGCTGCAGAACTCCACCCCAGAGGCCTCCTCCTGAAAGGAACGTTGCTCAGTCGTTCCTAGCCCAAGCCACTGGGCTCTATTCATAGCTCCTGAGCACAACTGAGCCCAGCGGCAGGTGCAGCCTTAACTCGTGCTTTCCTCAAATAGCTCTTTACCCTGCCTCACAGGTGTCCCTGGAACACAGGACAGGCACAGAAAAGGGACAGGAGAAACCACCAGAGGCTCCACCATGAACATGCCTGAGCAGGTGAATTGTTTGGCCCCTTTTAGGGTCCTGCTTGGTCCCTTGGTGAGCCTCTAGCGTGTGGACACAGCATCCAACCCCCCTCCTACAGTCCATGTCCAGTTATTCTTTTACCCCTCAAAAGAGAGGGTCTTCTCTGCGTCAGATCTTGTACTAGGCCCTGAACAAAACCTGAACCCAATAGACAGCAGTCTTTTAGTTTAACTGGCCACCAGATGTCACTAGTGCCAGTCACACGGCATCTCACAGACCTGAGAAGAGGCAGTCAGATGGGGGAAATGTGAACTGAATTAGACCAGTTCTGTTCCACCAGCCTGAATCAGAAAGCAAGTTCCCCGAGTGGAAAAAAACACCCCTCCCCCTCCTCCCACGACCAAGACACCCTTGTGACTTCCTTAACGGCCCAGCTGGCCTGGGACCTCAGGGATGTAGACCCTAAGGTCGCTTTGGAATCTTTCTGTAGCTCCTGTCTCACAGAGCTCACCAGGCTTTCTGCAAACCCATTTGTAAGCGCCTCTGACTCTCACCCAAGGTAGTGTGTGTCATTAGAAAGCATTTCCTAGTTTCCAGCCCAAGTCTGACACTCACTTTAGCTTCCCTTATGCATGCGGTCTATGGTCAAAAGGGGAAGACTCTTCTTCTCTTTTAAGGTTTAGAGGAATTGCTGGGCTCTCCTGAGTTTACTTGACACTGGTTTATGACCTAAAGGCACTTACTGTGTTTTGGCTTTGGGACGACTTCAGCAAGTGAACAAGGTTAAGTTCTGTCCACCTACGACTTAAAGTCTGTTCAAGAAGTCAAGGACTGGTGGGCCTGGTGAGTCATATTTATAACCAGTATCTAAGAGGCTAGAAGGATGGCTTGAGGCCACCCTGGGCTACAGAGTGAGACCCCGTCTAAAAACAAAGAGGGACTGAAGAAATGGCTCAGCGGTTGAGCATTTACGTTCTGTTCCCAGCACCCAAATCAGTGACCCCACAACCTTCCATGCTTCCAGCTCCAGTGACTCATGGACTCTGACCTCTTCAGGCACCTGCACTCTCGTGCAGATACGCAACCAAAACATAATTCAAGATAATAAAAATAAATCTTAGGGGCTGGAGAGATGACTCAGTTGTTAAGAGCACTGACTACTCTTCCAGAAGACCGTGGTTCACTTATATGACACCTCTCAACTGCCTGTAATTCCAGTTCCAGGGGTTTGACAACCTCACAGACATACATGAAGGCAAATAAATAGTTAAATAAACTCACAATAAATAAATAAGTAAATCTTTAACAAAAAATAGAGCCACATGGTAATGTCACTTACCTTTAATCCCAGCATTTGGGAAGCAAAGATAAGCAATTCTGAATTTGAGGCCAGCCTGGTCTACTGAGCAAGTTCCAGGTCAGCCAGGGTTACAGACAGAAACCCTGTCTCAAAACAAACAAAACCAAGAGGGCAGATGAAGCCTGGTATGATGGTTCATACCTGTAATCCCAGAAGATGGGAGGCTAAGGCAGGAGAATAAGGAATTCAAGACCAGCCTGGGTTATATACTGAATTTGAATCCAGCTTGGGCTAGGTGAAAACTTGTTAAAACAAACACACACTCAAATACACATGCACACACAAGCCAGGATGGTGGTGCACTCCATTAACCCCATCGCTGTGGAAGCAGACATGAGGATCTTTGTGAATTCAAGGGTAGTCAAGACTATATAGTGGTCCTTCTCAAAACAAAACCATAGTCACATCGAAACAGAACAAAACCCATAAAGGGAGCTGAAGAGATGGCTCCATGGTTAAGCGTATTGCTGCAGAACCATGGGACCTGAGTTCAGATCTTAGCATCCATGTAACAAGCTAGGCATGATCTGTCACGTGCTGCAACAGCAATGTCTGGGGGATAGAGACATGAGCATCTCTGGGACTTTCTGGATGCTAGACAAGCTGAAAATACAAGATATGAATTTGAATTCAGGGAGAGCTTTCTTGGAAGGAATAAGGCAGAGGGTGCTAGAGGACGCCAGAGGACCTTGTTTGGGTTTTGCACACAGGTATGTTCACATGTGCATGTCACACACACACACTATAAAAACAAGTTGGGTGTGGTGGTGCACACCTGTTACCCCAACATTTGGCAGGCAGAGGCAAGAGGCCTAGGGGACTTCCTGAGGGAGGTCTGTCGTGGACAACAAACAGAAAGTTTGTTGTAGAAAACAATGAGGCAGAAAGACTCGATCTTAACAGGCTGCTTTGTTAGAACAATGAGGGGTCTCAGTCTTCCTGCAAGATGAAGGCTGAGCTCATTTAGAGGGACTGAGGGGCAGGTCTATATACAGACACATGTACATGAGTTGCTACCAGGAAGTTACAGCTATGTTTTTGTGGTTTGACTAGGAGCAGGGTGGGTTCTTTTCCATATACAGGTGGAGCATAATGATTCAGGCTGGGGCTAATCCATTCTTTATGGCTAGGGGCTATTGCCCAGCGTAGCCTGATTCAGTTCCTCATGACCAAATGCTATTACCCAACACCAACACTGAGTTCCATACCCAGTCCTTTTTTACTTTTGATTTTGAGATTGTCTCCCTGGGGTTGCCCAAGCTGGCCTTGAACTCACTCTGTAGTTCTGGGTGACCTGGAACCTGAGCTCCTCCTGATTTAGCCTTCTAAGTAGCTGGGGTTATATGTCTGCACCTCCAGGCCTGGAATGAAAAAAATATATATACACAAAGGCACATATATAAAATATACACCTTTATAAAATATATACATATATATATGTATATATAAGTACACACAGAGAGAGTCTTTCTCCCCTTCCTGAAGCTTTTTAAAATTAAATTTAGCAATTACATTTACTTATTTATTTGTGTGTGCAAACAGGTGTAGAGGTCAGAGAACAACTTCTGGAAAACAGTTCTCTCCTTCCAACATTGTAGGATCTGAGATCAAACTCAGGACTTAGGTTGTCAGGCTTAGTAATAAGCTCCTTTATATATCGAGACATCTGTATATCCTCTCCTGTACTGAGACAGGAGCTCAGGAAGTCCAGGCTTTTCTGGAATTTACCAGGTAGCTAAGGATGACCTTGAACTGATGATCCTGACTAGTAATATTTTTTTCGAGACAGGGTTTCTCGGTAGCTTTTGAGCCTATCCTGGACCTTGTTCTGTAGACCAGGCTATCCTTGAACTCACAAGATCCGCCTGCCTCTGCTCCCCAAGTGCTGGGATTAAAGGCGTGCGCCACCACCTCCTGGCTCTCATGCATGTAGTATATAAAGCCCTGTAAATTGGATTAAAACCATTAAAAGCAGACAAACAAACAAAAAAATCCCAAACAACTAGAAAGGAGACCAAGAGGGGGTAGAGGTACTGAGGAAGTGGGGGGAAGGGCAAAAAGAGCCTTGTGAAGAAGTGTGAAGTGAAAGCAGAAAGGAGACTGAGGGGCACTTACAGGAAAGGGTAGGAGGAAAGAGAGGGTGGGGAGATTGAAGCCACAGAAAATCTGCTAACACACACACATTGTTTGACAATGCTGTGATGAAATCTGTTGTGAGTATTCACCAGAGAAAATTACTCAGACATGGATTTAAGCCAAAAAAAAAAAAAGTCTTTATTAGCTGGCTGGCAACTATTCTGGGTGTTCAGGATCCCATTGCAGCCCTGAACTTTTCCCAGGATGAGCTTTTAAGCACGTGCACACACACACACACACACACACACACGCACACACACACGCACACACACACACACACGCACACACACCATAGTCTGAGTTGACATACTTCAGTTAACAAGAACAATTAGCCAGAAGCAGAACTACAGAAGCTAAAAAACAAAAGCAAGGCTAGTATATTTAGAAACTTTTCTAGAACTTTGACAGATTAGGGTTTTGTTTTCATTTTGACTGGTGGAGGAGCTATGTGCTCAGTTTTAAGGAATGGTAGTTTCATCATGGAGTCAATTGTGCTAATGGTCTGGGGTCCTGTTACAAAACCCAGCCATTGGGACACACACACACACACACACACACACACACTCACACACACCATTAGTGATAACTCAAAAAAAAAAAAAAAAGAAACAAGCAAGCCCCACATGGAGCATACAGTTGGAGGTTAGAGCATAACTTGGAGATTAGCCAGAGCTGCAGGAAGAGAGGAATAGAGAATTGTTACTCAGTGGGCATCGTATTGTGTTTCCGTCTGAGGTGATGGAAAAATTACGAAAATGGTGATGACTCAATCATACCATAAATATATATATTTTTTTTGGTTTTGTTTTTCGAGACAGGGTTTCTCTGTGTAGTCCTGGAACTCACTTTGTAGACCAGGCTGGCCTCAAACTCACAGAGATCCCACCTGCCTCTGCTCCCCAAATGCTGAGATTAAAGGCGTGCACCACCACTGCCTGCCTCCACAAATGTACTTTATGCTCCTATCATTTCTTGGCCTTTTGTCTAAGATCAAGCATAATTTATGCTATTTAATCAAGCTTTGTAGACTAGTCTCACTGTCTTCCAGCCTCAGCCTCCTAGATATTGGGATTATGGCATAATATCACATCTGGCGAAGGTCACACAGCCAGGAGACATAGAAGTCAGACTGGATTACAGATTCGATACAGTCACTGATATTAAAACTTTTCCAATGTTGATATCCCATGAGGATTAAGTGATGCTGAGATTGTGTGGGTCAGAGTGACACTGAGAGGTCAGAGGCCACTGGCCACAGTGACACTTTGTCAGGACGAAACTTCCTCTGAATGGGTGAATGGGGTTATTTCTCTCCAAAGAACATCATTGAGTGTCAGAGAAGACAGAAGGGGCCTGGAGACAGAAGTAAGAACCTGTTCAGACTAGCACTTCCGGGTGTCTGGACAGAAGAGGCAACTACAAGAACTGCCTGAGAGTAGCAGCCCGAGTGTCAGACAGCAACCTGAAGCTAACTTTCCTCCGTGACCTTCTCCTTGCTGATGAGATTGGTCAGATCCAAGCTCCTTGCTTGTCTGCAAAAGTCGGTCTGTCTATATGCTGAGGACAGTCGTACACAAGTCTTGCCACATGGTATTTCTCAGGCCTGGCCTCAGGGTGCTAGTCAAATCTCCAGGCTTCTTGTATTACTGATCAGGTTAGGAATTTGATTGTGTTTCCAAGGAGATGAGCTAAAGTCCTATCCTCCAGTATGTACCCCTGTGTCTGTTTTCGGTTGCTAAGGGCACAGTACAAACTGGGTAAGTTATAAAAGAAAACAAGTTTATTTTCAATTTGTAGTTCTGGTCCAAGGTCAAAGGACCTCACTCAGTATTAACTTTCTTGCTGGCAAAATACTAAGGCAGGGCTTTATGGAACCAAAGATAGGCATATTTATTTATTCATTTTGTTTTGCGAGACACGTTCTTATTCAATCCAGGTTGTCCTAAAACTCAGTAGATAGCCAAGGATGACTTTGAACTTCCTGCTTCCACTCTCCAAGTGCTGGAGGTACAGGAGTATACCACGATACCTGGCAGAGACAAGAGATGTATGTACTTCCACTGGTCTTTCTGTTCTTATAAATCCACCAATATTACATAATCGATGGTTCACCCTAATGACATTCACCCTAATCACCCTTGAAATGCCTCACCTTTATACATTGTGGTTGGACTAAGTCCCCGCCACTTAGTACCTTACAATGGGATGAAACACCAACCCTGGAAAGTGAAACCCTATTAAACTAATGCAACCTTCACTGGGTGGTGGCGGTGCACACCTTTAAACCTCTGCCACTTGGGAGGCAGAGGCAGGTGGATTTCTGTGAGTTTCAGGACAGCCTGGTCTATAAAGAGGGTTCCAGGACAGCCGGGGTTAAACACAGAAACCCTGTCTGGAAAAACCAAAGGGGGGAAAAAAGAATGAATGAATGAATGAATGAACAAAAGAAAGAAAGAAGGAAAAAAGGAAGAAAGAAAGAAAGAATGCAGCCTATTGGTGGACATTTTTTAGACATCTCTGAATGTAACTGAGACAGCATTGGGTGGAGCCCTAATCAATCTGACCATAGAAGAAGAAATGCCAGGTGAAGACAGACGCCCAGAAGTGCAGCACCTGAGGGTGAAGGTAGACAGACACTCAGTTCCTGCCAACCAAGGGATGCTTAGGACTCCAGCGGTAAAGGAAGCAAGGAGAGGCGTTCCTTGAGTTCTCAGTCATCTCAGTCCCTGACTTCTGGACACCAAGCTTCTGAGAGAATAGATTTATGTATTTTTTTTTTTTTTGAGACAGGGTTTCTCTGTAACAACTGTGGCTGTCCTGGAACTCCCTCTCTAGAACAGACTGGCCTTGAATTCACAGAAATTCTCCTGCCTTTGCCTTCTGAGTACTGGGATTAAAGGCTTGTGCCACCATTGCCTGGTTTAATTTATGTTGCTCTAAGCCACGCAATTTATGACAGTTATTGTAGTCTTGGAGAGAGTATCTAGATGCCTCCCCTGAAATGTTCTCAATATTTCCATCCTCCATTGGCCAAGATCTAGCTGACCCCAGGGCTAATACTGCTCTTTTCAGAATGTTTTATACTTGCTGGCCCCATTGCTCCCATAGCTCTTCCTAATTTGGCTTAAATGACACATCTGCAGTAAAGTCTGGACTTGGACATTTTGGTTGCCTACCAGAGCAGCAAACTGAACACATCTCTGGTAGTCCTCATCGTGTGTGTAGTTAAATGCTTACTTGAATAGTTATCCCCATTTGCCCTGCTCAGGGTTGGTGCCAGTTCACCAGCAGACCTGCTCACGCATAGCGTAGCCTCTAGGAGGATGCCCTGCACGGGATGCGTGGATAAAGGATGTGCAGCACTGGCATGGTGTCCATATCTGTAATCCCAACACTTGGGCGGTGGACGCAGGAGGATCAGGAGCTCAAGGTCATCCTCAGCTACACAGTGAGATTGAAGACAGCCTGGGCTACATGAGATCCTGTGCAGGATGTTTAAAGGCCCAGGCAGTGGAGCCACATCCCTTAGCAACTTTCTCTCCCACTGCAGATGTCCTTTCGCTAATCAGTCCAAATTAGCTTGTGGATCACGATGCATTCAGCAGGCGCTGCAGGCTTCCCTGCTTCCTTGTACTGGGTGTTTATTTTTGTTTTTTGTTTTACGAGATAGGGTGTCTCTGTGGCTTTGAAGCCTGTGCTGGAACTAGCTCTTGTAGACCAGGCTGGCCTCAAATTCACAGAGATCTGCCTGCCTCTGCCTCCCGAGTGCTAGGATTAAAGGTGTGCACCACCGCCAGGCCACTGGGTGGTTTTGTGCGTCAACTTGACACAAGCTAGAGTCATCAGAGGAAGGCGCTTCAGCTGAGGAAATGCCTTCCTGAGATCCAACTATAAGGCATTTTCTCATTTAGTGATCAATGGGGGAGGGACCAGTCCATGGTGGGTGGTGCCATCCGGGGGCTGCTGGTCCTGGGTTCTATAAGAAAGTAGGCTGAGCAAACCATGGGAAGCAAACCTGTAAGTGGCCCCCTTCTGCATCAGCCCCTGCTTCTTGACCGTGGTGTTTTGTCACAGCTATGAAAACCCTAACTAAGACTCTCTGCCTCCTTCATTCCCTGCCCCTGACTTCCAGGCACATCAATTGTTCCTGAGGAACCTGGCTCAGTACCTTCTGTAGCAGGCATCCACTCCATGGCCCAGAGTAGTGGATGAATAAAGGGGAAGGAACAAGTAGAAGACAGTGAAGACAGAGGCAATGCCAAAAAATTGCTTCTAACTGGATATTAAAAGCAGAACAAACCAACAAGCATATCTATATATTTACTTACTTACTTAACGTGTATGCTATTTTGACTGCATGTATCGCTTTCATGATTCATGCGAGGAGAGACCAGAAGAGGCATCAGATCCCTGAAGATGGAATTAGATATGGTTGTGAACCACAATGTAGGTACTGGAAACCTAACTTAGGTCCTCTGGAAATGCAGCTAGGACTCTTTTTCTTTTTTGAAACAGGGTTTTTTTTTTTTTCCTAGAACTAGTTCTATAGACCAGACTGGCCCCAAACTCACAGAGATCCACCTGCCTCTACCTCTTGAGTGCTGGAATTAAAGGTGTGCACCATCACTGCTCAGCTACAGCTAGGACTATTAATCTCTGAGCCATCTCTCCAGCCCCTTCTTGACAAATACTTTGTTATTTTTGCTCACTATGTAGACCAGGCTTTCCTGAAACTCCTCACCTCAGCCCCCGGTGCTGGGATTACAGCCGTGCACCAGCACGCTCACCCTTCTGTGCTACTATATACGGTATATATCATACACATAATTTTTTTTGTTCCATGTAGTGATTGAAGGGAAAACAGAATAAAAATCACCTAGATTCCTACTGCAAGGAATCATCATATGTCTCCTGTTGCCATCTACCCTTTTAACACTTTATGTGAGCCAGCTGTGGGAAGAGAAAGTGTGGTTAGAGAGTTCCCTGCAGTTGAAGGAACTTGTTTTAAAAACCCAGAGACTTTCCAGGAAGCCAAAATGTTCCTGGGAGGCAAGGGACATCTTTGAATGTCTGTCTTTTTCTGTCTCTGCTTGTGATAGGGGGTGGAGTTCAGGAGCGGACTTTCTTCCTGCCCGGGGGCGGCAGCAACCAGATTCTCCCTGTGCCAGGGAAACCACAGGAGTGACGGTCCTGGCATTTCCCATCTGCTTCTAAAACAAGGCACAGAGCCAACAGCTTCCGAGCAACTCAAGGGCTTCAATGTCTCACTCACTTGGGTAAAGTTAGTGTACCTCTCTTGAGTTCAGATCACCCTCATGTACAAGAAGGATTAGAACTGGGGCAGTACTGTCCTGGCACTCCATGGCACCCCAATGGCTAGCAGGGAAGAGGGGCTTACTGCTAAGCCTAAGGATGTGCTGGATCCCTGGTATGCACATGGTTAAAGGAGAGAACAAACAATTTATTCTAGTACCCCAACAATAAATAAATATCTACAATTGTAAAAACAAACAAAAAACAAAGAGAGAATTAGAGCTACCAGCCTGGGGAGTCTGGGGGTACTGAGTAAAACAGGATTCAGGGTTTAGAGTTCAGATACCCGCACAGTCTGTCATTCTGAGCTAAGTTATAGGCGTGGTCCTTTCCCCGAACACCCCTCCTCTTCCAGGCTTCTTCCACCAAACTCTGCTCAGAGTGTTTTCAGGAAGTAGCATGTGCTATTTACCCTATCCTGTCTACCTCTCTTGCCCCAGTCCGCCCCTCCGGTATCCCAGGCATTAGCAGGAGAGGCTTTATGAGCATCTGGAAATCGTGTGGTGCTGGTCACCGTTGGTCCTTGTGTGGAGTCCTGCAAGGTGTCCCCTGGAGTGTGTCACAACCTGGGAGTTTGAAAGGAGCCCAGAGTGCAGGATTGTGGTGCTGGTAAGTGGCTTTCTGAACACCCTATGTTTTGGGGTTTGGAAAGAGCAGCGGAGAGGATATTTCAAGCCTCCCTCCCTCTCCCTTCCTCAGACTGGTTTTATCAAGGCTGGCAGGGGTGGGGGTGGGGGGTGCTTTGGCAGGAAATACACTTCTCCCCAGAGTACCCAGAACTGTCACCTGATAGGGGCCAGTGCTGAAGTTTTATTGAGGAAGCTGCCGTTGTTTTAATATCTCATTTTTAGTCTACACTTCAAGAGGCCGCTTGCCGGGAGCCACTGTAGGTCTCTTGCCTGTCTCTCCTGCTCCAGGAACACCTCACTCTAGGAGGCTGAAGGTAGGATTAGAACTGGGGCAACACTGTCCTGGCACTCCATGGCTGGAGCCACCCGGGTGTGCGGTTGACACAGGCCTCTTTAAGATCTAGGTCTTGGGTTGTTCCTTTCTTTCTCATCACACCAGTGGGCTCGGTAAGGCACACACGCATGGGCTCTGTTTACAGTATACCTCTCTTAGACAGGTTCTGTGGAATGCTATAAGCCCAGGACACCTCCTAGAGGGGTCTCCAAGAGCAGCCTAAGGGAATAGCCAGGCAACAAGGGATGGGAGTCCCAGGGAGGTGACCAGTCAGGACCTTCGTCTGTGAAGGGCAGGAGGGGACGAGAAACATAGCTGTGGATTTCTTTTTTGTTGTTGTCGTTTTATTTTTATTTATTTATTTGTTTGTTTGTTTATTTGAGACAAGGTCTCTCTGTAGCTTTGGTGCCTGTCCTGGAACTAGCTCTTGTAGACCAGGCTGGCTTCAAACTCACAGAGATCCGCCTGCCTCTGCCTCCTGAGTGCTGGGATTAAAGGCGTGGGCTACCACCGCCCGGCTCTGTTATAGATTTCTTAATACCTGCAGATGCCATATTCCAGTCTGCATCCATCCATCCCACGTCCCAGAGGTAACCGGTCCAAGCTGGCAGCCTTGGTATTGCTGGTGACCAGCCTGACGATCCTGTGGGGGCTCGGTGACACACCGAATCACATTCTCCAGTACCTGGTATACCACCTGGCCTCCCTGCAGCTTGGACGACTGTTGAAAGAGGCCTGCTGTCTGACTGAAGAGCTGCGCCATGTTCACTCCAGGTGACCCCCTCTACAGTCCCCACGGAGACTGGATACCCAACAAGTGTCACATCCTTGACTCCTAACCTTGGCCTTCCCTGAACCTCACTGGCTGAGCTGGGCTGGGGTCTGAGGCTGGGCTGCTCCCGCAGGTATCAGAGCAACTACTGGAAGGCTGCGCGGGCTTGTCTGGGCTGCCCCATCCGCCGTTCGGCCCTGATGCTGCTGTCCTTCTATTTCTACTGCTTCCTCCCAAATCCTGCTGGCCTGAGTCTCAGTTGGATGCTTGCCCTCCTGGCCCTCTCACAGTCCCTCAACATCCTCCTGGGCCTCCAGGTAGGGAGGGCATGGAAGAGGTGGGTGACGGGGGTAGATGGGTCTGTGACTAACGGTTGACTCTTCTGAGCTCAGCACTGGGGCGGAGACCAGTTTAACTCTACAGAGCTGGGTGCAGAGGTAGGAGGCTTGGTATAGTGGGTTCAATAGCAGCAGTGAGATTGGGTAAGCTTCCTGCAAGAGAAGGGCTCTGGCTGTCCTGTCCCTCTTGGAAGTCCCTCAGGTCCTTCCTACTGTCTACAGAGCCTCGCCCCAGCGGAAATTTCTACCATCTGTGAAAAAAGAAACTTCAATGTTGCCCATGGGCTGGCCTGGTCATACTACATTGGGTACCTGCGGCTCATCTTGCCAGGTAGGCCACCTGCATCTTCATTTTTAGACAAGATACACGGCTTTTGCTATGCTTTTTTGAAGGATTTCCATATCTACCAAATAATTAAATTATTCCATATTAAGGGTGTTAAAAGTTTTAGTGTGATATTTGAGACAAATGTTTTAAAGTCTTGGGTGCTTTAAAACACCCTATCTACTGAGCTGGACGGTGGCAGCACATGCTTTTAATCCCAGCACTTGGGAGGCAGAGGCAGGCAATCTCTGTGAGTTCGAGGCCAGCCTGACCTACAAAAGGAATTCCAGGACAACCAGGACTGTTACATAGAGAAACCTTGTCTCAATAAACAAAAAAACAAAAAAACAAAAGCAAAAACAAAACAAAAAACAAAATCAAACGAACAAAAAAAAAACCCACAATCAAACAGAAAAACACCTTATGTATTTGAGGATGACCTTGAATTTCTGATCCTCCTGCATCTATATCCAAACCCCGGGATTACAGGTGTGAGTCACTATACTTGGCTTGTTATTACTTTGTTTTGTAATTAATTTGTTGTCTTGAGGATTGAATATGGGGCTTTACACATGCCTAGTAAGCACTCTACCATGTGTTGTGTGATATGTGTACATCATGTGAAGATATATTGCTGTGGTTGGTGAACAGGGCTGGAGAGATGGCTCAAAGGTTAAGAGCATTGCCTGTGCTTCCAAAGGTCCTGAGTTCAATTCCCAGCAACCATATGGTGGCTCACAACCATCTGTAATGAGGTCTGGTGCCCTCTTCTGGCCTTCAGGCAGACACACAAACAGAATATTGGATACAAAACAAACAAACAAACAAACAAACAAACTGAACAGCCAATTGCTAGGCAGGAGATGTTCGGATATGGTGCGAGAGGACCGTGGTGGGTTCAAGGAGTCCCACGGTGGGTGAGAGCCAGGCATGCCATGGAAACACTGCTCATGTGGAGGAGTTTTATTGAGAGAAAGGGAATGGAAAAGGGGGAGGGGACAGGAGCTATGGGAGAGAAGAGAGAGGCAGAAAGAGAGAGAGACAAAGAGACAGGCAGAGAGAGACAGAGACAGAGAGAAATAAGCGGTGCAAAGACCTGTCTGCCTTTTCAGATGAGTAGCAGGAAAGAGAGCGAGACTGGGTGGAGCTTGTCTCTTAAAGGGAGCACATGAACACAGATTATTATGTAGTGACGTACAGTCTGAATAGTGATGTAGCAGGCACAGGACCCTGGACTACCTGAGTGCATCCTGCCAGGTGACAGGGGGCAGACCAGCACAATGCCTGAATTCTAGCAGGGGAGATCGGCAGGACTTGGGGGCAGAGACAGACTGTCTCACTTCTGGCCACGTGATAGAATGTAGATTAATATAAATGAGTTGATTTAAGTTATAAGAAATATTTGGGGCTGGAGAGATGGCTCAGAGGTTAAGAGCACTGAC
This sequence comes from Myodes glareolus, assembly GCF_982192425.1. Lineage (NCBI taxonomy): Eukaryota > Metazoa > Chordata > Mammalia > Rodentia > Cricetidae > Myodes > Myodes glareolus. Next base: position 51,597,417 of record NC_142038.1, read on the forward strand.
TGTTCTTCCAAAGGTCCTGAGTTCAATTCCCATCATCCACATGGTGGCTCACAACCATCTGTGATGAGATCTGGTGCCCTCTTCTGGCCTGCGGGTACACATGTAGGCAGAATACTATATATAATAAATAAATAAGTCTTTAAAATATTTTTTATTTATGCGGGTGTGTGCACAGAGGTCAGAGGACAACACTGGGAGTCCGTTCTCTCTTTCCACCGTCTTGAGGCAGAGGCAGGCTCTGTCTTGTTTCTGCTGCTGCATAGTCCTGTCATGGCCTCCGATCTCTCGATTGCAGTGCTGGGATTACAGACAAACATTCTGGCCTTTTACATGGTTCTGGGGATCAAATGTCAGCCTTTGCAGCACCTTTTACCTGCTGAGCCATTTCCCCAGTCTTTTTCAAAAGATTTAGTTAGTTAGTTACTTTCCAGACAGGGTTTCTCTGTGTAGCCCTGGATGTCCTGGAACTCACTTTGTAGACCAAGCTGGGCTCAAACTCAGAGATTCTCCTGCTGCTGCCTCCCAAGTGCTAGGGTTAAAGGCATGCACCACCATCACCCAACAAATATTTATTTCTAACTTACATCTGTGAATATGTGCTTGCATGAATTATGTGTGCTATGTGCTTGCAGGTACACTGTGTAGCCAGGCAGTCCTTAGATTGGCAATTCTCCTCCTGCCTTAGTCTTCTAAAAGCTAGGACTACAGGTGTGTGTCTCTACAGACAACATGCCTTGTATGGTTCCCTTCTCCTTTCTTTCTTTGTCTTTTGAAACAGAAACTCGCTATGTAACCCTGGCTGGCCTGGAACTCATATATAGGCCAGGCGGGGCTTGAACTTGTGTTCCTTCTGACTCTTAACTGAGATTACAGACATGTGCCATCATACTTGGCTTTCCTTTTGTTTTTTATTTTTCTTTCTTTCTTTTTTTTTCCGGGGGGGGGTGTTTCAAGACAGGTTTTTATGTGTCACAGCCCTAGCTGTCCTGGAACTAGTTCTTGTAGACCAGGCTAGCCTCGAACTCATGGAGCTCCACCTGCCTCTGCCTCCCAAGTGCTGGGATTAAAGGTGTGTACCACCACCACCTGTCACTTTTTTGTTTTTTAAAATTTACATGTGTAGGTGTTTAGCTGCATGTATGTCTGTGTACCATGTAAGTGTCTGGTGCCTGAAGGGGCCAGAAAAGGACACTGGATCCCCTGGAACTGGAGAGACAGATGGTTAAACATCCATGAGCCCAGCCCCTTTAGAAGCACAGCAAGCACGGGTTAACTGCTGAGCTAACTCTCCAGCCCCCATGAAAAATATTTATAACATGCTAGCTCCCCCTCATGTTCCTTTTCTCTTTAAGCTCATATACTATATGGGATGATTATCATTCATATTTCATTTCAATATTATTTTCTTAAAAATTTATTTATTTAATTAAACGTTTTCCTTTATTAAAGCTAATGAGTTGATTTCTTGGGCTTCCCTACTGCAGGGCTCCAGGCCAGGATCCGAATGTTCAATCAGCAACACAACAACATGCTACGGGGAGCAGGAAGCCGAAGGCTGTATGTTCTCTTCCCATTGGACTGTGGGGTGCTTGATGACCTGAGTGCGGCTGACCCCAACATTCGCTTCCGAGAGAAACTGCCCCAGCAAAGCATAGACCGTGCTGGCATCAAGAGTCGGATTTATTCCAACAGTGTCTATGAGCTTCTAGAGAACGGACAGCCAGTAAGTATACAGAACTGGGCTTAGGGAAAAGGCTCATCTCCCTAGGATCCTGGATCCTTAGCCACACACTGGTAAGAACTCATTACTCTTTTTTGAGCCTGGCTGCACAGCTGGTCCCAGGACAAGAGGAGACTCAGATATGAACTACACTGAGAAGTAACATTCAGCATTTACTGTATACCAGAAGCTAGTGTATGTGCACCAATGGCCACCTCTAAACCACCAACCTGTGGGGCTGGGACTGTTGTGATCGCTGCTTCTATAGTGGAGGAAAGTGAGGCTCAGGGATACAGTAATGAAGGTTGTGAGTGCTTTTGAAGAATTGGGTGTGGGTGTGGGGAAGCCCAAAGCAAGGCAAATCCCCAGAGCGCTCCTCTAGACTCCATTTTCAGCCAGGATACCATACTCTAGAATCATGGGGGAAGGATCTGTGAAGGGTGTTTAGGGGAGCCCAGGCCTTAAGCTAGGAAGCGGGCATCAGAGGCCCTAGTAGGTCAATCATGTCCCAGGACTCTCGTTCTGCAGACTGAGGGAGTAGGGCCTTAGCCTATGGCATCAGGTTCCCGATTCATCTGTCAGGGTCCTGGCTCGTCTAATCTTGTTCTCACCTCCTCCAGGTAGGCGCCTGTATCCTGGAGTACGCCACCCCCTTGCAGACCTTGTTTGCCATGTCCCAGGATGGGAAAGCTGGCTTTAGTCGGGAAGATCGGCTTGAGCAGGCCAAACTCTTCTGCAGGATACTTGAAGACATCCTGGCTGATGTCCCCGAATCTAAAAACAACTGCCGCCTCATTGTCTACAAAGGTGAGACACTGCCAGGGCTGGAGAGATGGCTCAGCGGTTAAGAGCACTGACTGCTCTTCCAGAGGTCCTGAGTTCAATTCCCACCTTTAATGAGATCTAGTACCCACTTCTGGCCTACAGGCAGATACTATATAAATAAATTAATTATCTCACAGAGGGCCAGAGAAGAAGGAGGCAGAGTTTTCTGGGTTTTGCCATGTAGTCAAAGGGGTCAAAGGGGTCATGCCGTGCCCTTGCCTCCCTTGCCTCCTCTGGTAGATGTCTTCTCGCCATCTGAATGTGGCCAGCCTTGACTCTGCCACTCCTTGACACATTTCTAGAAGCAAGAGGGTGGGCTTCCATGACCGTGACAACTACTTCTAGCTGAGTTCCGCCCCCCACACCAGAGGCTGTGGGGTAGATGGGTAGATGGGTAGAGGGAAGGGGGCTGAGGCTTGCCCCAGTGGTCCCTAAGGGTGCATGCATCCTTGTTGGGAGTGTGTAAGGTCCTCACCTAACCCCCATTCTACATCCCTGTTCCAGAGCCTCAAGAGGGAGACGGTTTCTCCCTGTCTCAGGAGGTTCTCCGGCACATTCGTCAGGAAGAGCGGGAGGAAGTTACGATGAATGATCTCCAGACCTCAGTGGTGTCCCATTCCCGCTCCTCTGTGCTGTCCCAAGAGCCGAGACTCCTCATCAGCGACATGGAGCAGCCGCTCCCACTCCGCACAGACCTCATCTGAGGCATGGGGCAGCCTTGCCTGAGCTGCTGGTGATCTTTCAGCATCCTGACTGGGGCTCCCCTCAGTGACTGAGGGGGTGACTCACAGAGATTTCACATCCCCCAACGAGCCCCGCATTCCTGGGCAAGCCATTTTATATCTCCGAGCCTCAGCCTACTCCCCTATGGAATGGGATCATAGGGTTTTCGTGAGGACTAACCATGTAGAAGCTTGGGGTCAATTGCCAGGTAAACCTAAGAGATAGGCCAAGTATTTGCCACCAGGGATGCTCCAGCACTCTCTGCTCTTTGTCGTCCTGAAAGGGATCAGTGGACCAGCTTCTGGTCATGTGTGTTCAATGGGAGCTTCAGTATGGGAGGAGGGCGCATCAGGAACACGTGCTCTGTTAGCTGTATGTAGTTGCAGTGGGCTGTCCTGCCAGGCCACCTTTTCAGTAAACATATCTATTGTCATGGTTTTGGAGGACATGGTATTTGTGTGACACTGAAGAACTTACTCTCTGTGGCCTCTTTATGTACATCATCTCCCTTGTGCGTGGTCCTCTTAAAGACCCTGCTCAGACTGCACCATCTTTCTGCGGCTAGGCTGTGACGGCTATGTGGACCTGGCACGCATCATCCCTATCGACCGTGTCTGGCTGCGAATACAACACATCTCCTGCACTCCTCCTCATTCTACTGCAGGGAAGCAGGAGATGGTCGTGATTTCAACCCAGATGGAGCCCACCAGGCACACGGAGGGCACACCCCATCTTTGCTTTCGGTGTCCTTGCCTCCGGGGCCAGGGCTGAGTGGCGCTAGCACACGGATGCCACAGGTGGTACATAGCTGTGTCTCGGGGAAGGGACCATTCAGAGAAGCCCCAACCAGACGTTCTCTAGTGAGAGTTGTGAGAGGATCAGGGTGGAAGAATATGTTCCCTGGGGACACTGGAGGACATGGCCAGTCACCGAGCGCACCTTATGCTACTGTACGGACATCTGGTGGCACTGCCACCCCATCTGGGAGGGCAGACAGTCCATCCTACCCGTTCCACCCAGGCTTTACATGCGGCCTCCCTCTACCTTTGCTTCCTTCACCAGGACCACTATGTGTTTCTTTTTGTTTATTTTATGTGTATGTATTTTCTCCAAAACTGAGAATCAGATTTGTGGGCAAACCCTCTACCACTGAGCTATGCCCTCAACCCTCATATGTTTCTGAAATGTCACTTTGGAGAAATCACACACATGCATATGTGTGCGCATACACACACACACATGTCAGAGGAAAATAGTCACTCTAAGGCTAGTAGAGCCAGGGGAATCAACTGGGGGGTAGTCCCTTGTCCCTTCTCTTTCTGACCATCACAGTCATCTTGTCCCCAACACTGAGGAGCCTGTATCATAGCCAATGTTCCTTCTTCAGAAACCAGCCCAGAACCAAGGGCCTTCCCACCTTGACCGTGTTCAATTTACCAGTCCCCAGGATGGTTCCTAGACTGTGGAGCTAGTAAAGCTCAAGTTCAGATCCTGAAGTCATTGCTTGGTACCCATGTTCACCATGGTGGGGTTTTTTTTTTTTGTTTTTGTTTTTGTTTTGTTTTGTTTGTTTGTTTGTTTTGACAGAGTTTCTTCTCTGGGTAGCCCTGACTGTCCTGGAATTTACTCTGTAGACTAGGCTGGCCTTGAACTCACTGTATATGATCAATTGGTCTTGAATTCAGAGATGCATCTGCCTCTGCCTTCTGAGTACTGGGATTAAAGGCATGCACCACCACAACTAACCCCTCTCCCTTTTCTTAATAAACAGGGTGTCGTGTAGTCTAGGCTGACCCTCAAACTTGCTGTGTCATTGAGAATGATCCTGAACTTCTAATCTTCCTGTCTCCATCTCTCAAGTACGAGGATTAAAAGACTGTACCACCACGCCCAGTTTGTATGGTTTATGTCTGCATGTTTCTGACTGCACATGAGTGAGCTGTGCAGGTACCAGAGAAAGGGGCACCTTTCCAGAGAGCCACCAGGAGGCCTGACTTGGTTTTCCTGGTCCCTGAAAATCTATGTTTTCCTGACTACTTCCCTGCAGGGATGGACCCTCCATGCTCCCTCTTTTCTCAAACAAGTTCCACAGAGTTCCTCTTCTTTTCCTGGTTTCCCACTAGCTGAGATTTTCTGGATCTGAAAGTGATTTGTAATACATTTTAGGCTTATTCCAACAGGCCCACACTCATTCAAAAAGTAAGAGGTAATAAGAGCCCCTAAACTCCCCATCACATCTTAAGATGGCAAGGCAGATTTGGGGGACAAACCAAGGCCAATCTTGGAAGTCTAAGTGGAGATTAAGAATTCCAGGGGCTTTGGATGTCATCAGCAAGACTCCTTCCCCGGTACCCAGTGTCTCAGAGAAGACACGGCACAGTTCTCGCCTGAGTTCTCCTTGGATCAGCAGTGTGTAGAGGCAGGGCCTTCTCTGTAGACCTGATATTCCTGCTCAGGGATGGAATCTTCTCTTTATTCCAAAAGGGATGGAGATCAGAGGTACAGGGAGGGAACAGGAACTCTGAGGAAAATCTGCAGATCCCTGAGGGGAACTTTGTAAGGGTGATCTTGGCACCATGTCTGTGGGCAAGGTCCTCAGGTGGCTTTTATTTCTCTTGTCACCATGGAGCTTTCTCATCAAATATCTGAGGGTTGTTCTAGCCAAGTTCAGAGGCCTGTCTGTAGCTCCAACACCCAGGTTCCGATTCACTTTTCAGTCCAGTTTCTTATTCTGAGACCAGTCAGGCCGACTCCAAATCCTCCTCCTACAGATATGTGACTTCATCAACGCTGGGCCTGCGTCCATCTAGGGCAGAGCCAGAGTGAGGGATAGGAAGTCCCGGCTGGGTTTCTCTGTGATTGTCCTGTAGGTCCAGCAGCCGCCAGTGGATGAGGTAAATGCCATTCTCTGGCTTTAGAGCTGGTGGCTCTGTGAGGAGAGTGGCGTGGCCCTGGTGCAGTGTGGGCCCAAAGTGAACTGCCAACACAATGCAGATCGCTAAGAGGACGAAGGCAGCGATGATGACACTGAGAAGGGGCAGCCCGTCCCCTCGCGGTGGCTCCCAGACCTCACCTAGCATCTCTGGGAGCTGCCTCTGAGGCTCCTGTTCCAATGACCCATTCACAGGTGGAGAAGGCTGAGGATAGTGGCCATCCTGGGGGAAGAGGAGAGATGACAGAGGTTGATGTGGGTATGAACATACAGAAAAAAGTCAAAGGAGAGAAAGGGATCTGAGAAGCAGAAAACTCAGAGACAGCGATAGATGTGGGGAGGGGGGAATCACACACACTCGTAAGAACAATAAACTGAAAGATAAAGACTTTGGGAGCTACAGGGGTGGGGGTGGGGAGCAGAGAAATAGACAGTAACAGAAAAACAGCCACCCCTGAAAGACTGGGTTAAAGTCACTCAGGAAAGGCAGAGGGAGAGGCTTTATTATAGTCTGGCATGGTAAATACAGTTTGTCTCCAAAGTTTCCCATCGCTGCTCCCTTTTCCCAGGTCTCCAGCAAAAGTCACAAATACATCCTGGGTTGTGCTCGAAATCTGAGTACTCTTTGGGCCACTGCCCCACATCCCAGGCAGTGGGCAGTGAGCAGCAGCTGCCTTGAGATGTTCTGGAGAAAGGGAGTTGTCCAGTCTCAGAGGCTCTCCTGTTCTAAGTCACCAAGGAGCAGAAAGGCAGCACCCTGGGCAGGGATAGGAGGAGGGGATGTGAACCCTAGAAACTTGGTCTGAGGTGGGATGTGGGCCCAAACTTACATCCCATACGTATGTTCCCTTTCCCCTAAGGCTTGGGTCCAAGTTCAAGAGGCCTAGATAGGATTGGAGACTGGCGTAGATTCCTGGCTATGCCCAGGATGGGTTGACATCCTGCATCAGTCTACCCTTGCCAGGATCCCTGGGTTTTTCTATCATTATGTCCCCTTGCTGAGGACATAATCCATGTCACCAGTGTGTCCCTACCCTGCTGGATGTTGAGTAGGGATGGGGCATCTCAGTAAAGGATGGGAAGTCCAGGGTTAGTGAGGTGGCCTCCCCCTTCAGTTGTCATTCTACAATACACTGGGAATTGGGGTCTCTCTAACTCTGAGCCTTCAGCCTGACCCACTCTGTGGAAGGTTGGAGCTATGAGATCAGACAAAACTATTTCCTTTAGTCCCTCAGCCACAATGTCCCTAAATTCCAACTCAATACTGCTGTCCATGCAGAGCTGAGTGGGGGCCTGGAGAGGGGTTGTTATGGCTCTCCCAGCAGGGGCACAAAAACAACCCAGGTGTAGAAAGGGAGAAGAAAGCTTAGATTGGGAAAAGTGTGGGGTCCCATAGGGACTCAGGCCAGGTGGGCAGGAAGGGGTGAGCAGAGTCTACCTGGTGCATTGTCCGGGGCTGGAGCAGAGTTCCCTTGAGACTGGATACCAGCTGGGCAAAGGAAGAGAGCTCACTGCCTAGCTCAGCCCCTACCCGGAGCTGCCACGTCTGCGGTGCTCCTGGGCACACACCCTCTGCACACACCCTCACTGTTCTTTCCCGCGCCTGTGCTTACAGGAACATCTAGGCTACCCAGGGCCAGTCTTCAACTCTGAGAGTACCTTGATCTTCCTCCTAGCCACTTCCCTGCGTGCCTCCTGCATGCCCTGCCCACTTCTCCTCCTGCAGATTCCAGTCACTCCCTCCCTAGGACCTGCCCACGCTCCTGCTCTCATTTCCTGAAGCCAAGGCCCTCTGCTTTTTCCTTGTTATACATAAAATATCAAGCACTCTGATCGCACATCCTACATAATATCCTTGATATAATGCCCCTAGATCACTGTAGCCTAACTGCTCTGTCCATCCACTTTTTTTTTTTGCTTTACCACATTTATTTCTAAAATGTTAAGAACTAAACTGGTTTTCTAAATTTATTTTAAATTTTTATTTATTGTGTGACTGTGTGTGTGCACATGCATGGTGTATATGGGGGCCCTTGTGTCATGCAGGTGTGTGGAGTTGGTTCTTTTCACCTTTATGTTGATTCCCAGGAGCAAACTCAGGTTGCCAGGCTTGCACAGTAAGCGCCTTTATCTGTTAAGCCACCTATTATTGTTGTTGTTGTTTTGAGACAGGGTCTCTCTATGTAGCCCTGGCTGTCCTGGAACTCACTATTTAGACCAGGCTGGCCTCAACATCACAGGGATTAAAGGCAAAGCCCAGAACTAGGCAGGCAGAGGCAGGGGGATCTCTGTGAGGTCGAGGCCAGCCTGGTCTACAAGAGCTAGTTCCAGGACAGGCTCCAAAGCTACAGAGAAACTGTCTCAAAAAACCAAACCAAACCAAACTAAAAAATAAAGGCATGTGCCACCACCAAACAGCTGCACCGTTTTAATAAAGTGTATAGATATATAAACATTGGCTGAGGGTAGCTGGTACATCTGCCTTTTTTTTTTTTCAAGGGTGAGAGGAGGAGGTAGGGGTCTATCTGGTATAAAGCATAAACCTGTTAGACAAGTTGTAATTGAGCCGTAACATTTCACTGTAAAGATTTGTCCTTTCTCTGTGCTGAGAACAAAGACCTAAAGTGGAAGTGGTAAAATAGAAATCCTGGGCTGATAAGAGGGCTCATCTGGTAAGGTGCCTGCTGCCAAGACTGATGACCTGAGTTTGGCCACCAGGATCCACATGGTAGAAGAGACCTGACTTCTACCGGTGTACCCCCTCCCAATACACATTCAAAATAAATAATTTTTACAATATTTAATAATGTATATTAGAAATCCTCACTTCCTTACCTCACCACACATTTTTTTAACCTTATGGTAACCAAACACCTATAAAACTCTGATTTGGGGGCTGGGGAGATGGCTCAGTGGTTAAGAGCACTGATTGCTCTTCCAAAGGTCCTGAGTTCAATTCACAAGGTGGCTCACAACCATCTGTAATAAGATCTGGAGCTTTGTGGCCTGTAGGCATACACGTAGGGAGAACACTGTAAATATAATAAATAAATAAATCTTTAAAAAACAAAAGAGACATTCTTTTCTGTTTTCTTTTTTAAAGATTTATTTGTTTTACATATGAGTGCTTTATTTGGGCTAGAGAGATGGCTCAGTAATTAAGAGCATTGCTTGCTCTTTCAAAGGTCTTGAGTTCAATTCCCTGCAACCACATGGTGGCTCACAACCATCTGTAAAGAGATCTAGTGCCCTCTTGAGACCTGGTCAGTTGTCCTCATCAACTTAGACTATGAAACCCAATACGGACAAGTTCAACAGAACTGCCATATACAGGCTGCCCATGCCTCAGCATTCAGTGCTCTATTTGCATGTATGCCCTTATGGCAAAGAAGACATCAGATCTCAATAGACAGTTGTGAACCACCGTGTGGTTACTGGGAATTGAACTCAGGACCTCTGGAAGAACAGTCAGTGTTTTTAACCACTGAGCCATCTCTCCAGCCCCTTCTCTCTGGGTTTTGTTTACTTGCTTTGTTTTTGTTCTTTTGAGGCTTTGAGACAGCGATTCTCTGTGTAGCCCTGGCTGTCCTAGAACTTGCTCAGTAGACCAAGCTGACCTTGAACTCACCGAGATCCACCTGCCTCTATTTCCTGAGTGCTGGGATTAAAGGTTTGTGCCACCACTACAAGACATCTCTCTGGTTGTTTTTGAGAAAAGTTTTCATGTAGATTAGATTGGTCTTAAACTTGCTATGTAGCTAAGAAATTAAACTCCCATCTGTCTACCTCTACACCCTGAGTGCTAGGATGGTAGGGCATGACCAGTTATTTGTGTTTTGTTTGAGACAGGGTTGCATTAAGTAACCCAGGCTGATCTCAAACTCAATACTCTCCTGCCCCAGACTCCTGAGTACTAGAATCACAGATGTGCACCACCCTGTTGTAGGAGGGGCCGCTTGTTTGTTCCTGGCTGCTCAGCCCCGAAATAACCAACAGAAACTATATTAATCAAATCACTGCTTGGACTATTAGCTCTAGTTCTTATTGACTAGCACTTATATCTTAATTTAACCCATTTCTTTTTTTAATTTATTTATTATGTATATAGTGTTCTGGGTACCAGATCTCATTATAGATGGGTGTGAGCCATCATGTGGTTGCTGGGAGTTGAACTCCAGAACAGCAGTCAGATCTCTTAACCTCTGAGCCATCTCTCCAGCCCCAATTTAACCCATTTCTATTTTATATTTTATCACAAGGCTCATGGCCTACCAGCAAGTTTCCAGCTGGCAGCTCGCATCTTTTAACCCCCTGGTGGCTAATCATCTGTAACTCCAGTTCCAGAAGATTTGACGCCCCCTCCTGGCCTGAGAGTGTACTCCATGCACGTGGTATACAGGTAAAATACCCATACACATTAAAATACAAATAAATACATCTTTGATATGTGTGTGTGTGTGTGTGTGTGTGTGTGTATCTTCCAGTCTGGCTATATTCTGTTAAGCCATTGACTCTAAGCAGCTTCTTTATTCATTAACCAACAAAAGCAACACATACATAAATAATAAAATCACCATTCTTCCTGGTCTCGTTTTTCCAAGGTAATTTTTGGTACCAACTAGCTACCCATAATAAGCCATTCCTCATCTTGCTCTGGGTGCAAACTGGCCTCTATTCACGTGGAGATCAGTAGAATCCCTCACCTAGTGACTTGAAGCAGTAAGTATCAATAGCTTTTTGATTTCTTGCTTCTTATCCAAGCTGTCCACACCCTGTCACCTCCACTGAGTCTGGGCCATTGACCTGACCCTCAAATTCCTGAGGCCTCTTGGTGGTGGGCATGAAATCTGATCATTTCCCCACGCAGTTGAAGGTTCTGATGATCTTCTGCCCCCCCCCCATCCTTTTGTATCTTAGATGGAATCTGGACTTTGCCCCAAGTCAAGACTTTCACTTCTGAAGAAGTGAGTGGACTTTCTGACCCCAGGCTTCTCCATCACTTGCCTGTATCCACACTCACCATTACAGCTGCCCCCTCCCCTTGCCGTCTAAGCCTTAATTAATCATTCGGTCTCGCTAGCTGGGGCATCAGCCTTTCCTTAGAGTCTGTTCTGCTCCTGAGGCCAGAGTAACCTTTCTTTTCCCCAAACTCTAGACAAGTGTGCTTTTTGCCTGTTACTAACATTTGCTTTTATCGTGTATGTCTGTGTCTATGGTGTGTGTGAATTTCTATGCGTGTGCATGTTCATGTATGTAGGTATAGGCGTGCTTGTGAGCCAGCATGTACGTGGAGGTAGAGGGCAACTCGGGTGTCAGTTCTACCTCCCACCTCTGTTTGCTGCTGCATGTGCCAGGCTCGCTGGCCTGAAGCTTCCCAGGGACTCCACCCAGGAGCATTGGGACTGAAGAACCACAGCAACACACCCAGCTTTATACTGGTTCTGGGGATTCAAACCCAGGTCCCCACCGAGTTATCTCCAAGTCTACCTGTTTCTAACATTGTCAAATTTCATCTAAGACAGGAAGTTTGAGGCCATCATGAGCTATAGAGTAAAAGTCTGTCTCAAAACAAAGTAAATAAACAAAATCACAAATGTATATAAAGTAACAATAATATTTAGAGAAGAAGAGGCCATGAATTTGGGAAGGAGCAGGGAGACACAGGAGGAGCTGGAAGGGAGAGGAAGGGGTGGAAATGATGTAAATACAGTACTCACGCATGAAATTCTCAAAAAAAAATGTTTAAATAAACAAAGCAACAACAACAAAACCCAGGATTTTCAGAGATGGCTCAGCAGTTGGAAGTTCTTGCTGCTCTTTCAAAGGATCCATCTTCAGTTCAATCCATCTCAGCAGCCACATGCCAGCTAAGCATCTGTAGATCCAATTCCAGAAGGTCTGACGCCCCCTTCTGGCCTGAGAGTGCACTTCATTCATGTGGTATAGAGGCTGTACACATGAGCAAAACACCCATACATATTGAAAATACAAATAACTACATCTTTTTTTTAAGATTTATTTATTTATTATGTATACAACATTCTGCCTCCATGTATGCCCGCATGCCAGAGGAGGGTGCCAGATCTCATTACAGATGGTTGTGAGCCACCATATGGTTGCTGAGAGTTGAACTCAGGACCTCTGGAAGAGCAGCCAGTGCTCTTAACCACTGAGTCATCTCTCCAGCCCCCATAACTACATCTAAAAGAAAAAAGTAACAAACAAAACAAAAACAAAAAGCAGGGCTTGGAGAGAAGGCTCGTCAGTTGAGAGCAGTTGCCGCTTTGCCAAAGAACCCGAGTTTGATTTCCATCACTTACACAGGTGTCTCTGCAGAAAACGACCCCTTTTCCTGTCCCTCCATAGACACCCATATACTTGTGGCAAATGCACAGACATGCAAACACACCAATAAAAATAAAATCTTTACTTTTTTAAAATTTGAATTTGGTTTTATGTGCTGGGTGTTCGCCTGCACATACGTCCGTGTAGCACGTGCGTGCCTGTGCTTGGCTAGGAGAGGGCCTCTTTCCACTGTGCCATCTCTTCAGTCCCTAAAAAGCACTTGGGAGACAGAGGCAAAAAGGCAGGTGACCCTCTGTGAGTTTGAGGCCAGCCTGATTTTACATAGTGAGTTCTAGCATATCCAGAGCTGTTATACAGAGAAACCCTGTCTTGAAAAGCCAAAAAGAAAAGAAAAAGAAATAAAGAAAGAGAAAAAACAAATCCTTCTCAAACAAGGGCCAAGTATGTTCAGTGGAAGAATGCTTGCCTCTCTTGTACATGGCCCTGAACTCCCAACATCATGAAATAAATACACACATAAATAAGAAAGCTCTCTCTCCCACACAAGAGAAGTGGAGGCGGGAGGGTTAGGAAGTTGTGGGTGGCATGACCTCTAAAGTGAGTTACAGTCTGAATTATACCAGGTGCTACCTAAAAATCAATCAACCAATAAATTAATAGGCAGGGAATGATGTTGTATGCCTTTAATCCCAGCACTCGGGAGGCAGAGGCTGGAGGATCTGAGTTTGAGGCCAACCTGGTCTACAGAGTGAGTTCCAGAACAGCCAGGGCTACACAGAGATAAACCCTGTCTGGAAAAACTTTACATAAATGGAAGTAGTATTGTATGTCAGATATCTCTGTTCTTCATTTCTTTCTCCTACTCTTAAGTGTTTTAGATTTAATTCAATGAGTACGTGCTGGGGCCTCCCTGTATGGTGAGCTTTGTGTAGAACACTGCTGGCCTTCAGTCTTCAGGAGACAGCTAGAGCCTGAGGCATGCTATGGAGGGTAAGGACAGGGTATTGCCCAAGCACAGGGACACCTAACCTCAGTGGATTGGGGAGACGAGGGAAATACCTGGCATGTGATCCTCATGATGTGTGTGTAGTGCGTGTGTGGTATGGGGTGTGTGTAGTTATGTGTGTATGTATCTGTATGGTGTGTGTGGTATGTGTGTGTGTGTATGTGTGGTGTGTGTGCATATGTATATATCTGTGTGTATATGGTGTGTGTGTGTGTGTGTGTGCGCGCGCGTGTGCACACACACTAATACAGTGTCTGTACAAAGGCAAAAAGCCAGCCTCAGATATTGTTCCTCAGGAACCATCCACTTTGTTTTCTGAGACAGGGTCTTTCATAGGAATCTGGGCTCACCGACCCGGCTGGAGGGCCAGTGAGCCCCAAGGATTCTCCCACCTCTGCCTCTTCAGTGTTGGGAGAGACCAACCACCTTCTCTGGCTGGAATTTAGGTTCTCATGCTTGCAAGGCTAGTTCTTTCCCCATTGAGCTCTTTGACCAGCCCACCTCTTGTTTTTCTAGCAGGAATAATGAGATTGCTTGTAAGGCCTCCCTACGGGAGGCTGGAAGTCCCATCTGGACTGGGAGCCCTGAGTGGGGAGAGGAATGTGGAGAATTCATAGTCTATAGAGCATGGGCAGCTGGTGGGTTGAGCTTAGGACTGGGTCCTTGGAGAGGAGAATGGGTCTGGAACAGCAGGCTGGGGGGTAACCGCAGGTGCTGCAGGGAGGGACCTGAGGGATCGCCCAGAGAGGAAGGTAGCACTGGGGGCAGACTGGCACCATTGATCACCGTACACAGAACCCAGGGAGACCAAAGAGGCTTCCCACAGCCTCTGCTGCTCAGGCTCACATCGTCATCTGGGATGTGCGCTCTACTGGGGCCCCTGGAGCCAGTCCCAATCTGTTTCCTTCTATTCTTTGACAGGAAGCTCCTGGAGGGCCAGCCCCGCCCCCTCCTCAGCCCAGCACTCCCTCTCTCTTCTCCACTATGGACAGAGAACACACGGAGGAGCCCGCCGGCTACACACCCAGCTGATATGGGGACTGACAGAGCCGTGAGGCTGGGTTCAGCAATCCTTGGTTTACTCCTGCTCCAAGGTAAGAGGTGCGCGCCACTTTTCTCCAGCAAGTCTCCCCTTCCCCCACACAGGTTCCCATCCAGGGAAATTCCAGAACCTTTCCATAAAGGGGATCAGCTGGCCTGGAGGATGGGAGTCACCGCCCTGGTAAAACAGATGCTGTTAGGCTCAGTTATGGTGTTTTCTAGGGTTCCCCATAGAGTCTGGCCCCCGAAAGGTGGGAAATGGCTGTCTTGATGCATGACAGGCAGAAGAAGCCTGTGGCTGCCCTGCAAGGACTCCTGACTGATCCGGTCACCACAGTCACTCTTTGGAAGGTTCTAGGCCTGTGGTCTGCGCCTTGGACTTAAAGGTCTTCTCTTTTACTCTTTCCTGTGAAGAATTACAACCTGTGAATTTGAAGTGCTGACTTTAATCTCAAATCACAGCAAGAGGGCTTCTGGTTAGACACAAAGACACAAGGAGGGGACACACAACACATGGGCTGGGTGAGATGGCCTCCCGCAAGGTGCCTGAAATAAAACCTTTCTGACAGGGCTGGCAGTCATGAGTGGGGCCTTGGGGCAGGATCCTCTGATTAGGGAGTCATTGCTGGGAACCCTGAGAAGTCCGGGACACTCTGACTCACAGGGCAGCACTTCCCTTTGTCACACAGCCCCCAACCCCAGTCCACTGCTCCAAGCAGTGGAAAGATGGCCAGTGTGCTTAGGTGAAAAAGTCTGTGTTCCAGAAAATGCTGCCTCCTGCCAAAAAGTGAGACATTTCTTTAGAAGTCCGTGGGCTGGGGTCAATGCTGACACCCCTTCTTGCCTACAGGATAGAGTCAGAGGTTAATCCTGGGGACTTCTGAGGGATCCCAAAGGCCTGAACTCTCCCAGCCACATTAATTCCTAACTTTTCCAAGCTTTCCATCCAGGAGGTCACAGCACTTGTCCGCTTCATTTTGGCGACTGAGAAATTGTGTGGAGCAGACTCATGCTGACAGGGGTCTTGTCTATGGAGAGTCAGCCAGTCTCTAAATTTGGAAAAATCAAGAGAAAGGGGCAAATTTTAAAATGTCTAGCACTGATTGAGCAAGGGCTGTCAGGAGCTGTGTGGTTTATATGTATTTCCTCCCTCAACCCAACAATTTATGAGGCACTCTCCCTGTCTCTCTGTCTCTCTGTCCCCCCCCCCCACATGTGTGTGGTGTGATCCTGAGGATCCAGTTAATTTAGGACTTACACAGAATTACACCTCTAGCCTCTCACACTTCAGAGAATTCAGAAGTGTGTGAATCTCAGACAGAACCCACTACTTTTTTGTTTTTCTTTGTGCTGCTGGGGATTGATGTGAGGGTTTCACATAGGCCAGGTAAATGCTCTATCACTGAGCTACATTCCGTGGTTTTCCACACCAAACTGCTTGTCAGGGAAAAGGGCATGGGCGGGGGCATGAGCAGGATTAGACTGGAAGGAAATGAAGCAGGTAGGGATTAGGAAATGGAGGTCAGGAAAATGAGAAACTCCTGTGGCCATGGCGCTGTGTCTGTTGCCCCTTGGTCAAAGGCGCCGATGCCTCCTCTACCTGCAGAACAGTCTTCTGAGGTGACAATCGGGAGTGGGATGGGAGGCAGGAGTACAGATGCCTGTGTCTTGGGAACACCTCAAAGACCGGTAGACCATTTTTGAAATAGGTTCAGAAAGACAGGTGCCCTCTGACTTCCACTCCTCCCAGAACTGAGAGGATTCATAAGACATGCTTGAGCTGGAAGCAATTGTGTTCAGAGACTTTGGATGCCCAAGCTCATCCCTTGTTAGGAAGGATTCTCTTTAGCCTGAGGTTCCTGTAATATTTACTTCCTTCTGGAACCTCCACCCACAAAGGAACAGGGGATGTGGGAGATCTTGACGGGTTGGGGAAGCTTTGGCTTGGAAGCAGTTCCACACTATCCAAGTGATGGCTGTGTGGAGGAAGGTAGTGGCCTAAGGAAAATAAACAGACCAGCGGACCGCCATGACCCGGGGTGGGCCCCAGCTGCCTCTGTCCAGCCCGTGTGGAGGGAGCAGCTCCAGATGGGTGGTTCCATTTCCCCATGTTGTTTTCCTTTCACATTGTTCATAGGCTTCAAGAATGATTTCATTGTGGAAAGTGAGCAAACACGAGCTGACCTTCCAGCACCTCCTCACACACTCATAAAGGCATACACACGTCTACGCAGAGGCCCACAGACACACATGTGCACAAACAGAATGGCTAACAAGGGCTCCAGCTACAGCTACTGGTAACCACCTCCTCCCTAAGTTTGGCCCAGAACAACCGTTTCTTAACCTGCCTCTCTGCCTGTGAGAGTGAACCAGCCACTTCTTTCAGCGCTTCCTCCTCTCCTGGACATACCTCAGAATCTGTTTCCTGTGCCGGCCTCTACCTCCGGTGGGGGAGGAGAGAGACAGAGAGAGAAACAGAGAGAGAAACCCAAAATAAGTTCTAAACCCCACCCCATTTCATCCACCTTCCCCTCCCCTCCCCTTGGAGTGGGTCCAAAAAATGACAGTCTTCCCAGGGGGAAACAAATGAGCCAGTAGTGGCATAGGCCCAGAGACCTGGAATTCTGGGTATTTGTCCAGACATGTCGCTAGTTTAAATAACCATTGCCTAGCCTTGTGTAAGGTTGGTGGAATACCTATAGAAGATTAAAGACACAGTAAAATACTCTAGGACTCTGAACCATGAGGTGAGGGTGACAAGCCATTGTCCTTTAATCCTTGGCCAAGTGTGCTCCCCTTCTAGCATGGGGTTTAGACAGCCAGAAGACCCAGTTTCCCTCGTGAGCTCTGCTTGGTAGAGTTACTAAGGTAGTCTACATATTTGGTTTGATTTTTTTGAGACAGGTAGATCAGGCTGGCCTTGAACTCGCAGCGATCTGCCTACCTCTGCCTTCAAAGTGCTGAGAACAACGGTGTGCACCACCATGCCCAGTCATAGTCTATGTATTTCTGCTTCTCTCACAGGCTCCAGCTCTCAATCCATGACGACTCAGACCTCCCCAGGTAAGGTTGATCTACTCCAGCATTTGTGCCTAAGAATTTAGAAAGGTATTAGAGGAGGGAGCTCTGGTCTGTTTTTCTTTTCTTTTTGGTTTTTCAAAACAGGGTTTATTTTTATTTTTTAAAGATTTATTTATTTAGGGGCTGGTGAGATGGCTCAGTGGTTAAGAGCACTGACTGCTCCTCCAGAGGACCCGGGTTCAATTCCCAGCACCCACATGGCAGCTCGCAGCTGTCTGTAGCTCCAGTTCAAGAGAATCTGACATCGTTATACCAATGTGCATGAAATAAAGTTAAATAAAGTTTTTTTTTTAAAAAAAAGATTTATTTATTTATTATGTATACAGTGTTCTGTCTGCATGTATGCCACCAGACCAGAAGAGGGCATCAAATTTCATTATAGATGGTTGTGAGCCACCATGTAGTTGCTGGGAATTGAACTCAGGACCTCTAGAAGAGCAGACAGCGCTCCTAACCTGAGTCATCATCTCTCCAGCCCCCAAGACAGGGTTTATTATGTAGCCCTGCCTGTCCTGGAACTCTGTCCGTAGACCAGGCTGACCTCGAACTCAGAGAGCTGCCTGCCTCTGCCCCTGGGTGCTGGGACTGAAGGCGGTGTGTACCACTACCTCTTGGCTTGGTTTCTGTTTCTCACTGAATGCAAGTGATGTAAGCTTGAGCCAGAGGTCTCTGGGGTTCACTTAACCGGCCTAGTCTAACATGACTTGCAGAGGGAAAAGATGAATAGTCAGAGGTAGAGGAGGGGAGGGAAAGAGACAGAAAACAAAACAGAACCTAGCTTCAGAGAAGGAGAGAAGGGCACAGAACCATTGGAGAACAGCATAGCAGACCCCTCAAATGATGTGTTTTAGGGCTCTTCAGGAGTCTGAGCCCCCAACCAGTTTCTCTCAGCGCAGGTGAGTGAGTGAGTGTGGCTGCTGAGAAGGCCAACTCTACCCACCCATGCCACCCCCAGCCATTTAGACCTCCTTGGAGCTTGGGGGTTCTCAGATGGGCAAAGGGTATGACGTCACCAGACCTGCCTCACTTCCTCTCCCCATCTCCTTCTGTTCTTGCAGGAGACAAACCTTCCTCAGGGCCCGGCAGCTCAAGGCTTCTACTTAGCACCACTACCCCAGGTACTCTGCTGCCAAGACTTCAAATGGTGCCCAGAGAGGGCCCAGGAAGAACTTGGCCATGTCAGCTCTCCAGGAGAATGTAGACTTATGGCAGAAGGGACAGACAAACAGGGCCTTACACTGGTGAATCCAAAGCAGGGGAGCAGAAGCAGGTGTCACAGGATCCACACAAACATCACCCGCTTCCGACATCAGCTCTGGAGGACCCCCCCCCCCCCCACAGGCAGTGGCCTCAAGAACTGAACCTGTGAAGGAGTGAGATGAGCAAATGGAGGTTTTGGGGTGGAAGGTGGGGAAGATGGCTTTCAAGCTGAGCAAGCTGCAAAGACCAAGGTTCAGAGGAGAGCCAGGGAATGGCTCCTTCAGGAACAGAAAGCAGGGATGCGAAGGAGAGCAGGACTGGAGTGCAGGTATGGTGCTTGCCTAGTGTAAAAGAAGCCCTAGCTTTATAACCATAAACACACACACACACAAGAAAAGAAACAGAAAGAAAGGAGGATATGTTGGACCAAGGTACCCTCCCTGTGTGTATTCTGGCTGATGCTTTGAGGGGGTCATGTGTGCTCCCAATCCACAGAAATTCTACAGAAGTCCTCGCAAATCTCCTTGGTATCCAGTCAGCCTGTAACGCCCAGGCCAAGCACCACAGATAGTCACTCCCTCTCCTTGCCTGGCCTGACCTCACTACAGCCACAGAAGCACACAATGAGACTTGGTGAGTACCCAGGGCAGGCAGGCAGGAGGTGATGGACCCTAGATATGTCTGGATGTGTTCCTTCCTCCTTTAGTCAGGTGGCCTAAGTGCTGGATGGAGGGTCCAAGGGTCTAGAAGCGACCAGAGTGGTACCCTGGTTTGAAAAATTATAAGAGAGCATTGGAGAGAAATAGAAAAAGGAAGTTGGGCCTGCTCATAGTCAAGGTTAAATAATCCTGAATTTGGGACAGAGAAAAGAATGGACAGGAGAGGGTAATGGGAAGGGGACTACTAAATACAGAGCCAGGAAAGGGCTAGACCCTTCTCAGGGCATGCTGGAAGGGATGGGAACCCTCCAACTTGGCCATTTGCTTCAGGTGCAGGCACAGAGACCCCAGACGGCGGCGGCGGCAGCAGCAGCAGCACTGTCAACAACACAAGAGGAGGTATGTCCAGTGTGTGTTCCCAGCAAAGGAATGGTCAGACATGACTGTGACCATTTCTTTTCAATCATTTTTCGATCCCTGGGTGTTTTTCACTCCAAGGCTTATTCAGGATGTGAGTAGATATAAGGAAATTGGATGGCGAATAGGTCTGAAGTATGTGACTTCCGCAAGAGAAGAGAAATGTGACATTGGTTCTCTCCATCACATAGGTCCTAGGGTTTGAACCCAGACCACCAGTCTTGGTGGCAAGTGCTTTTACCTGTTGAGCTATTTAGTCAACCCAGTATCATTTTAAGAGGACCAGAAAACTATGCACCCTCCCTGGCACCCTAGCTCTTTGGGTCAGTGCCTTCTTTCCTCCCATCTTCAACTGTTGGCAGAACAGAGATGGCTCTACTTGCCCAGTATGTTTTCCCTGCTCTTGCAGCATAAGTCCTTTCTCTGGGCACTAGGTGATGGTGGGAAACATCTTGAACCTTCTGGAGTCCTGTGAAACCAGCAGTGTAAACAACTGGACCTCTAGCCTCTGTCTTTGTCTTCAGGAGGTCTAGTCAGTGGCAGAGAGAAAGTCTTTTCTAAGGGTTGTTAGCCCTCTGCAGGTTCTTATCTTGGGCATCAGGAGAGATCTCTCTTTGCCAGTTCCTGCCAGTCCCCTTCACTGATGCACGACACCCACTCTATTTCAGATATGTCTCTGAATGCTACTCCCAGTTCAGTAACCACAAGCCTGCAGACAAGGGAAGAGGTGACCGCCCAGCCCAGCCCCACATCAGCGTCAATGCTAACTGTGGCTGCCTTTGGTGAGATGGCAGGGAGGATGGGGCATGAGAGGGTGGGTACTCTACCTCAGGACTGACTTAGACTCTAGATAGGAACGTGAGTTCAAATCTCATTCATTCATTCTGGGATGGGCTTGCTGGTGAGCAAGTCTCTTATGAAAAGAAGTCTTCTCTGGCCTTCTGACCAGCTCTTCTTGGCTCTCTTGGGCTCCATGTTCCTATGGGTGATGGTGCTAGGCTATGTAGTCCATCATGGCTAGGGGTACCAGCTAATACAGAAGCAGAATTAATTTCACTCTGAGAGAATGCACACACACACGCACCTTACCAGGGAGGGAATTCTAAACACATCCTTATTGCCACACCTCTTTCCCTATGCTCCCCATCTCTTCCCTGCTCAGGTGTTATCAGCTTCATTGTCATCCTGGTGGTTGTGGGGATAACCTTAGCCAGTGTGGTCAGTCTAAGGTTTATGTGTCAGAAGAACAAGGAGTCTGAAGGTAATTGCTTGACTTGCTGGGCTCCCTTGACCCCTGTGCCTAGGGAGCTGGACAAGGGGCTTAGGCTGTCAGCATGTGATGAGATGGGAAGGGTGCTTGGGTGGCTTTGAGAGGAAGGCTGAGATTTGAACTATAGTGTGTGACCCTAATTTGTGTCCTTGGGATTTTACAGATCCACAGAAACCAGGCAGTTCAGGGCTTTCGGAAAGGTAAGATGTTAGAAGTCTATGAGAGGAATCTTCTATCTAGCACACACACTTCTGCCTCCTTGACACACGCCACACCCACTAAACCACTTGCAGACTTATGCCCCACAATCCTGCAGACTTCACCGAAGCTGGGCCAGGCTGGCAGGCTCAGCTGAGCAAAGATAAGGGAGGTTCTTCAGCACCAGGGCTCAGCTTCAGGTGTCTCTTCATGAAAAGTGCAGGAGCACAGATTCTGGCGTAAGATACATCCTATCTAAGCTCAGGAAATGTTTTGAAAAACCTACTCTGAAGCAGGGTGTGGTGGCTCACACCTTTAATCCCAGCACTTGACAGGCAAAGACGGGTAGATCTCTGAGTTTGTGGCCAGCCTGGTCTACAGAGCAAGTTTCCAGGACAGACAGGGCTACATAGAGAAACCCTGGTTTTGGAAAACAAAACAAAAACAAACCAACCATACACCATACAAAATAGCATAAAACTTGTGATATTGTCTCAAATCTTTACAGTAATTCTTTTTGTTTGTTTTCGAGACAGGGCCTCACTATGTAGCTCCAGCTAGCTGTGCTGAAACTCACTACTAGACCAAGCTGTCCTTGACCACACAGAGGTTCACCTGCCTCTGGCTTTTATAGCAATTCTTTAAGGGACATTTGACTTTATTTTACACATTAAAAAGCTGTCAATGCCAAAGAGACAGTTCAGAAATTAAGAGCATGTATGTCTCTTTCAAAGGTTCTAGTTTGGGTTCCCAGCACCTACACTGGACAACTCACAGTCACCTGTCATTCTAGCTCAGGGAATCCACAGCTTCTGTCCTCCAAGGACACCCACACTCCTGGACATCCTCCCCCCTCCCAACACAAACATACACATAAGTTTTTGTTTTGTTTTGTTTTTTGTTTTTTGAGACAGGGTTTCTCTGTAGCTTTTGTAGACCAGGCTGGTCTCGAACTCACAGAGATCCGCCTGCCTCTGCCTCCTGAGTACTGGGATTAAAGGCGTGCGCTACCACCGCCTGGCTCATACACATAAGTTTTAAAAAATTTATACTTAATCTTTTTAAAAATTGGGGCTGGCGATGTAGCTCGGTCAGAGTGTTTGTCTAGTATACAGAAAGCCCTGGGTTCTAGTTCAATTACTGCATAGTCCAGACCTAGTGGCAGATAGCTGGAATTCCAGCACTTTGGGAAGAAGGAGGCAGGAAGATTGGAAATTCATCAGTGACTACGGTTGTAGTTTGAGGCCAGCCTGGGTTCTAGTTCAGTTATTGCATAGTCCAGACCTAGTGGCAGATAGCTGGAATTCCAGCACTTTGGGAAGAAGGAGGCAGGAAGATTGGAAATTCATCAGTGACTACGGTTGTAGTTTGAGGCCAGCCTGGGCCATATGAGACCAATCTAAAATACAAACAGACAAATACAACCAAAATAAAGTGAGCAAACAAACAGAAACCAGGTTGTAACTTTGTCAACCTCAAACAACTAGTAGATGGTAAAGACTGTCTTGCTTAGAAGAGAGAGCCTCAAAGGGCCTGGGCTGGCCTTGATCTCACTCTGTAGCTGAGGATGGCACTGAGCCCCTCATCTCCCTACCTCTTACTTGCCAAGTGCTGGGTTTCTAGTTGTACCACCAACCCAACTTGAAAAGGAGCAAAAACATACCAGCTTTAAGTACAGGTCTCCTGGATTTCAGAGTATATTCTCATTTTATTACGATCCATCCCTAAACACATTTGTCTGAAACGAAGATGGAAAGTACGGTTCCCTCAAGTTCCCTTTGCCCCCTTGCTCTGTCCCCTTCTTTCTGTAAACTGGGCTCCTTCCCATCTCAGCTGTTCCACGGCCAATGGAGAGAAAGACAGCATCACCCTCATCTCCATGAAGAACATCAACATGAATAACAGCAAAGGGTGCAGCGCCGCGGAGAAGGTACGTCCTTAAATTTTCTCTCCTTCCTCAGATTCACCCACCTCCTCCCTTCCAACCCCCAACCCTATTTTCAGGCTTTGGTTCCTTAGAAAGGCTCACACCATGATCAAAGTTTCTTCCCCTGTTTCCCTACCTTGTCCCTCCCAAGTTCATTATTCCTCATCATGTCTGTTTTTCAGATTCTCTAAAAGTGATTTTGAGACTCTATGGGTCACAATGTGATGCAACTGCCCAGTGACCAAGAGGAAGAAGAGATGAGATGAGATTGCTGAAGGCAAGAGTCGGCATATAAGTTATTTAGTTTCGTGTCTGCCCCAGCTCTAAAGGACATTACATTCCTCTAGGACCAGAAGCAGCACACCATGTGAAAGACTCCATCCCATGTGCAAGCCACTCTAGACATTTGGCCTGCTCTTCCTACCTCCTCAGAGACTAAGGAATGAGGGGTCAATCGAGCAAGAGTCAAGGAAGGAATGAGGTAGATTGATCAATTCTGCTCACATTAAAGTTGTTTTTCTGGCCTGGAATCCAATTTTTTTTTAAGGTCTATGTTGCCATCTACCTATTTCCTTCCTGTCTTTCTTCCTGTCTTTCTTTATTCCTGTCTTTCTTTCTTTTCTTCCTCTCTCTCTCTCTCTCTCTTTCTATGAGCGTGTGCTTGAGCATATGTATGTATATGTACCATGTACATGAAGGAACCCACAGAGGTTAAAAGAAGTCATGGAACTATCTGGAACTGAGTTACAGATAGTTGTGAGCTGGGTACTGGGAATCAAACCTGGGTCTTCTTTGAAAGCAGTAAGTGCTCTTAACTACTAAGACATTTCTTCTCTCTTCTCTCTTTCCTCTCTCTTTCTCTCCAGACCCCTATATACATTTCTTAGCAGAATTCTAGCAACTTCGGTATCTTCTCTCCTAGGCCAGTGTGTTTCTACCTCTGCAGGTAGTTCTGAAAACTTGAGTGGTAGGGGGAGTTTTTGTTAGATTAGATTTGCCTGTTACATGTCTTTTCTTTCTTTTCTTCTTTTCCTTTCTTTTTTTCTTTCTTCCTTTTTTGTTTGTTTTTTTTTTCAAGACAGGGTTTCTAAAAAAAAAAAAAAAGAAAGAAAGAAAGAAAGACAGGGTTTCTCTGTAACTTTGGAGCCTGTCCTGGCACTAGCTCTTGTAGACCGAGCTGGTCTCGAACTCAGAGATCTGCCTCTATATGTCTTTTCATTTACTAATATAGTTATTTTCGTGTGTGTGTGTGTGTGTGTGTTGTAGTAGTAGTAGTAGTAGTTGGGATTAAAACTCAGGTGGCACTCTACTGCTAAGGTATATGTGCTGACGTATACTTTATATTTTGAGACAGTCTCACTGAATTGTGCAGCCTTGAACTTACTCTGAGGTTAGGTGGGCCTTGAATTTAATAATCTCCCTGCCTTAGCTTCCTGAGTACCAGAAATTACAAACTGTGCAATCAGGCCCCAGCTTTACTTATCTTATTAGGTAATATGGAAGCACTGAGTAACCACCTCAACAGAAGAAACAGAGGCCATAATCGGTGACCAGTCATCACCAATAGTGAATGGAATCAGGCCATCAGGTTGGTTCCATAGGTGGGGGTGCCTGCTGTAGGATATTTGTACACGGTGCGAAAATGTATTGCTATGATTGGTGTAATAGAAATCTGAGCAGCCAAGAGCTAGGCAGGAGAAGAGGCAGAACTTCCAGGAAGAGAAAAAACTCTGGGAAGAAGAAGGCAGGGTTGTTAGCCAAACACAGAGAGGAAACAGGAGCTACAAGATGGGAAAGAGGCAACACCACAGGGAAGAATATAGATTAATATAAATGGTTAATTTAAGTTATAAGAGCCAGTTGAGACAAGCCTAAGTAAAGGCCAAGCTTTCACAACCAATAATAAGTCTCCATGTTATTATTTTCGGGCTTGCTGTCCCAAGGAGAAAGCTTGCTGCAGGTGCCTGCCACCAAGATTGAGTTTAGCCCCCAGGACCCAAAGGTTTAGAGAGAACCAACCCCTGCAGGTTTTTCTCCGACTTCTACAAGTACCTACACATATAAACATGCACATCAACAGACAAGCAAGAAATCTTCCTTAAATTAATTTTTAAAAATTAAAATATAGGTCGGGTAGTGGTGGTGCATGCCTTTAATCTCGGCATTTGGGAGGCAGAGGCAGGAGAACCTCTGTGAGGTCAAGGCCAGCCTGGTCTACACATTGAGTTCCAGGACAGCCAGGGCTATGTAGAGAGACCCTATATCAAAAAAATCAAAATAAAAAGAGAAAAATAAAGAGAAGTAGAAAAAAAGAAATCTTCAGGAAAAAGAACATGAGAAAGACAGCTTATCTGACTAAGAAGCTCTAGGGCTGAGCACTGACAAGCACCCTCTGCCTAGCTCAGCGTGAGCATGCGTCATTTTGGTCCTGGCCGTGGGATGGACGCTGAAAAGGTTTACAAAGGCAGATAGTGGGGCTTCGTATACCAAAGACTCACTTTGCTCTATGCAGCTGATAGGCTTATTTCCTAGAAACAGAATTAAGGCTCTTAGGTACACTGTGACATCACTTGGTTTTTTTTAAATTTACTTTTACATGTGTGGGTGTTTTGCCTGATATTGTCTATGTTCCACTTGTTGCCTGGTGCCCTCAGAGGACAGAAGGTCACTGGAGTGACAGATGGTTGTGAGCTGCCATCAGGGTGCTGGCAATCCAACCAGCAAGAGCAGCCAGTGTTCTTAGTGGCTGAGCCTTCTCTCCAGCTCTGTGACATGATTTTGAAAAGGAGAGGAAATAAAGGAAAGATATATTTTCCTAGCAATAGCAGTGTGCTACTATGTTAGTATGGAAAGGACAGAGGGTGTCTGCAGAGTGTTTAATTTAGAACCCAGAGAGAAGATCACGTACTTAATCTGCAGAAACAAAAAGGCATTTTCTTCTGGCTTAAACTTCACAAAGTGATATGAAAGAGGGAGAACAAAAACTTTCATTCTCCTTACCCTCATCTTGTTAAAACTGTAACAAAATTATTTTTCTCTCTTTTCTTAAATTTACTTTTAGATGTATGGGTGTTTTGCCTGTATATGTGTCTGTACCATGTACAGTGCCCACAGAGGCCAGAAGTCAGGTCCCCTGTACCTTGCATTACAGTTGTGAGCGGCCATGTGGGTTCTGGGATTCAAACGAGGTCCCCCTGGAAGAGCACCTAGTGCTCTTAGCCGCTGAGCCATATCTCCACCCCAACCCCCTCAAAACTATTAAAATGAAAGTTTGGAGAGATTGGGTTTGATTGGAGAGATTAATACCAGAATTTGGGAGCAGAAACAGGCAGATCTCTATGAGTTTAAGGCCAGCTGGCTCTACATAGCTAGCCCCACGCTAGAAAAAAACTTAATGTCAAAAAAAAATCCAGGTGGTGGTGGCATATGCCTTTAATGCCAGCACTTGGAAGGCAGAGGCAGGCAGATCTCTGAGTTTGAGGCTAGCCTGGTCTACAGAGTGAGTTCTAGGACAGCCAGGGCTACACAGATAGACCCTGTCTCAAAAAACAAAACAACAGCAACCAAACAATAAAAATAATACAACAACAATACCAATACAGCAACAACAACAATAATAATGAAGACCAGGTGTGGTATTTACATTCATAATCTTAGCACTCTATGAGGCTTGGGCAGGAGACTATTAAGTTGGAGGCTAGCCCGGAGCTGCATTGTAAGACAGTGTCTAAAAGAAAAGGGGCAGAAGAGATGGTTCATCAGTTAAGAATGTTTGCTGCTCTTCAGGGGACTGGAGTTACATTTCCAGCACAAAAGTTAGGCAGCTCACAACCATTTGTGACTCCAGCTCCAGCAATCTGATCCTTTGTTCTCAGAAAGCACACTTGTGTGCAAACATACCCACACAAACCACATAAAAATTAACCTTAAAAAAGTTAAAGATGGGGGCTGGAGAGATAGCTCAGCAGTTAAGAGCACTGACTGTTCTTCCAGAGGACCCAGATCCAATTCCCAGCACCCACACGACAGCTAACAACTGTCTGTAACTTTGGTTCCAGGATCTGATACCTTCACACCAATGCACATAAAATAAATTTTTTAAAAAAGTTAAAGATAGGGGCTAAAGATATGGCTCAGCAGTTAAGAATACTGACTACTCTTTCAGAGGACCCAGGTTCAATTCCCAGCACCCACATGGCAGCTCACAACTGTCTGTAACACCAGTTCCATGGGACCCAACACCCTCACATAGACATACATACAGGCAAAACACCAATACGAATAAAATAAAAATAAATTTAAAAAAATTAAAGACAGTACTCTGCACATCTTTAATCCCAGTACTCCCAAGGCAGAGGCAGGCGGACCTCTGTGAATTCAAGGTCAAGTTCTGGCCAGTATGGCTGCACGGTGAGACACTGTTTAAAAATAGCTGTATTCTAAAAAGAAAAGATGAGTAGGAGCCAAAGACAATGTGAGGTGACTCCAGGCAAGTCCTCAGCATCCTCCTCTTTGTGTATTAGGAGAAGGAGCTGTACTTTGCCTTGTTCACCTCAGACTCTACAGGGCAGTAGAATGGGGAAAGGTACTTGGGAAGTAAGACTAATCAACAATTGTGACAATCAGCATGGGGTACCACTTCCCAGACCACACTTCAGAGCCAAGGCATTTGTTCCTAAGCTGTGGGCTGCTGAGGACACATGGCTGGCTGAAGATTGGCTGGTGGATGTGAAGAATCTTGGTTTTTCTTGTACATGATCATTTTCCTTTACTTGTTATAGAAACATTTATTAATAACCCTTTGGTATACTTATCTCAGAGTCCATTTCCTGGAGTACTCATCCTATATAACAATACTATAGTATTTTCTTGCTTAATTTTGAAACAGGATCTCCTCTATTCCAGGCTAGCCTGAAACTCACAATGTAGCCAAGGATAACCAACCTTGCTTTACCTCCCAAGTGTAGATATGTATTACTGTGTCCGGTTTTATGCAGTGCTGGCTACCAAACTCAGGATTCATGCGTGTCAAACACTAGCAAATGAATCACATCTCTGGCCCTAATACTACAGTACTTTTTTCCTTTCTCGTGTGTGTGTGTTATGGGTACACACATTTGTCAGTGAGAAGGCACATGTGTGTGCATGTGGAGGCCAGAGGTTGACAGGCCCTGCTTGTCTTCTTCACTCCCTCTCTGTGATGTGATTCAGGCGGGTCTCTCAGTTGAACCCAGTGCATCTTAGTCTGGCCACCTAGCCATCCAGCTCCTCCCAGGGAACATCCATCTCCTACTTAGCTAACACTGGGATCACAGGCAGGTCCCCATGCCTACCCAGCTTTTATAGGGTGCAGGAGATCTCCAACTCTAGTCCTCAAGCTTATGTGGCAAGTATTTTTACCCACAGAGTCATCTATGACCACATACTACAGTAATTATTTTTTTAGAATTTCAGGCATATTTTATTTAAATTGTATCTCCAACAGCACATGATTTACTTCCCAGTTACAGTTCAAAAGTTTATCACTGGCGTAGAACTTTCCAGGTGACATAACAATGTCTAGAAGTCTCGAATTCTGTTAGAATTGTTGTCATTCTGCCATGAACACTTGGTTCAGCAGCTGAGCACACTGCACTAATCAGGTCAAGGACATGGGTGGATTTCACTCTGGTTAACTCATGTGCCTTCTTCATTACAAAGCCACAGTTTTCCCAACTCTGGATAATGTACTGCAAATGTGAGCTGTTAGTCATAAGGCATTTATATATTGGAGGGGGAGGAATGACCTGGTATTAATAACTGAGATTGCCGGGCTCTTACCTTACTACTGATGCTGTACTGCACTAGCCACTATGATCTTCCTGTTGCTAAGTAACAATACTCTGGGGAGGGGTCCAGGATGAACTTATTTAACGCTAAATCCTGCTCTCAGCAAACGAGGTTGGAGGGGCGTGTCTTTGGTAGGGTCCTATTTTGTATGTAAATACAAGAGTCCAGCTCTGACAGGAAATCCGAGTGCCGCCCTCTGCTGCTCCTGTAGCTTCCCTAAGCTTACATCTCTTCCTTGATGTCTAGACAACAGGATGGTGACCATTTACAAGACAACTTCCTCCCTTTTCTTACACAAGACTACACAGCCCTAAAGCAGCAGGAAGCTGTTTCTCTCTCTCTCTCTCTCTCTCTTTCTCTCTCTCTCTCTCTCTCTCTCTCTCTCTCTCTCTCTCTCTCTCTGTGTGTGTGTGTGTGTATTAGAATGTCTTTTCATTTCTTTGCTCAACCAATAAGAAAGCAAGCAACACACCAGCGCAGGTACACAGGCCGTAACTAAAAGAAAGCAAGCTTACCCAGTATCTCTCTTTTTCCGGGCCTGGATGGGGCAAATCTCACATCGGTATCTCTAAAAACAAATACTTTGAAAGTGGAGGATACACTGATAGAAAACTGGCTGCAGACTCCATTGCCCTTACTTGTTACATAATTTCACAAAGTCAGGTCAATCCTACTAAATTCTATGTAAATCTGTCAAAAAATCAAAAACCCATACAAAACAAAACAAACAAAAAAACCAACAAAAAACTTGTAGTCCTGATTGCCTGCCACCTGGATTTGTGAATATTCTCCTTTTCCCCCAAAACTTTTTCACCTATTTCCTTTCTAAGAACTGCCTTGGAGATTCCAGTTCTCTCCCCTTATTTCCCTCTAAGAAGTTCTTTTATTTTTATTTTTAAATTATGTGTACATGTGCATGTGAATGCCGGTGCCCATGAAGGTCAGAAGAGGATGTGGGATGCCCCGGGGCTGGAGTTACAGGTGGTTGTGAGCCATTTGACATGGTGCCAGGAACTGACCTCTTCAAGAGCAGTACATGCTTTTTGCAACTGAGCCACTTCTCCAGCCCACCTCAGTAGGAATGGCTGGGAGCCACCATGTGGCTGCTGGGAATGGAACTCAGGCCTCTGGCAGAGCAGCCAGTGCTCTCAAGGCTGAGCCGTCCCTCCAGCTCCAGCTCACCTCTAGGACTACCTTTGCTCTTGCGGTGGTGGCTTGCCCTTGGCTCCTCCACCTCATACAAACACAGATGTTGACCGAAAGTAATGATTTCTGCTAAGTGATGTGAACATAAGCAGCAGCTGGCACAGAAGGGCTCTCAGGGTTGGAGTTTGGGGTTCTAAATTTGTTCAAGTGATACAATCACATACAGATGAATCCAGAAATGTCAGTAGAGGCATACAGGAGCCAATGGGTATGTTTTTTTTTTTTGTTTTATTTTTATTTTTTATTTTTCGAGACAGGGTTTCTCTGTAGTTTTTGGTACCTGTCCTGGAACTAGCTCTTGTAGACCAGGCTGGCCTCGAACTCACAGGGATTCGCCTGCCTCTGCTTCCCTAGTGCTGGGATTAAAGGCGTGCGCCACCACCGCCCGGCCTCAGTGGGTATGTTTTTATAGTAATTATCTGAGAAGGTTGCAATGCCACTACCACCCCCTTTTTCCTTCCTTCCTTCCTTCCTTCCTTCCTTCCTTCCTTCCTTCCTTCCTTCCTTCCTTCCTTTCTTCCTTCCTTCCATTCATTTGTTTTCTTTCTTTTTTTTTTTTTTAGAGAATGGGGAGAGAGTGCCTCAGTTTTCCAATTTTGCCCAACACTATTTTGCTTTTGGATTTTTGTTTTTCCAGACAGGGTTTCTCTGTGTAACAGTCCTAGCTGTCCTGAATCTAGCTCTTGTAGACCAGGCTGGCCTTGAACTCACAGAGACCCATCTGCCTGTTTCCCAGGTGCTGGGATTAAATGCATACGCCACCACAGCCTAGCTGTTCAACACTCTTAAACCTAGACTCTGATCCCAAGTAATTCCATAATTCACAGTACTTCGTATTCTAGCCGGATACTTCTGAGTTCTGCTGGTTCCCAGACACCTGTGACTACCTGTAGACTCTAACCCCGTGCCCTGGAAACCCAAGGTAGCTCCCCTACCTCAGCGGGCCGTTTTCTAAAAGCAGGTTATCTACAATTCCCAAGCAGAAAACCTTTTTTCCGTTCAACCATCTGATGCATGATTCTGATTGGGCCATAGAGCACGAGTGGGTCCTTCAGGACCCAGGCTTCTGTCTTCTCGCTTGTGAGTCTACCCTTTAACCACTGAGCCATCTCCCCTGCCCAGATCCAGGCTTCTGTTAACACCGTTACCTAAAATATATGAGTTGGTCATAGTACCAGGGCCTCAGAGTTGGGCCTTCAAGGTCTGGATGCTTTTGTCTTTTGAGTTTATCACAATCCACCTGGTTGTGAAGCACAGTCCTTCCTATACCAACTCACCCTGTCAGACATTTTTGTTTAAGACAAAGTCTCATTATATCTCAGGTTGACTTCAGACTAGGATCCTCCTGCTTCACCTCCTGAGTGCTGGCACTCCAGATGTGTTCTAACACATCTGTTTTTTTTTTTTTTTTTTGTTGTTGTTGTTTGTATTTAAGACAAGGTTTCCTGTATCCCAGATTGCCTTGAACTCCTGACTATTTATATCGCTATGTCTGGCTTATCCTTTGATCTTTTTTGAAATCAGGATTGGGAGGATCATTGGCTTTAGTAGCTGGAGCCAGGTGCTAGAACATAGGGGGTAGCAGCTTCCTATCCCTTTTTGGTAGTGTTATTCTTTTTTTCCTATTTGTAGTAATAATAATCGCCAGATGTACAGGCAGGAGACCTAGTTAGACATACTGGAGACTTATGATATGCCTAATACAGACTCTACACTAATAATTTACTATGTCAAGCTACAAAGAAATGTTTTTTTGTAGCCGGGCAGTGGTGGTGCACGCCTTTTATCCCAGCACTCAGGAGGCAGAGGCAGGCGGATCTCTGTGAGTTTGAGGCCAGCCTGGTCTACAAGAGCTAGTTCCAGGACAGGCTCCAAAGCTACAGACAAACCCTGTCTTGAAAAAACTAAACCCAATCAAATCAAACAAACAAACAAACAAAAAAAAAAACAACAAAGGAAAAAGAAATTGTTTTTGCTCTGCCATGCTAGTCTGTAGTATCGGCTGGCATTTATTAAATACCAGACAAATTGTTAAATACTTTATAAGCATTATCTTCTTGTATCCATCAGCAATGCTAGGCTAATCTCTTAACCATTATGCTGTTCCTCCTCCTAAATCAGATAATGCTCAAATGTGGAGACAGCTGTCATCTTCTTGCTAGTTATGGAGGTGGGGGCAGGGCACAATGCTATCTTTAGGGGCTCTGTTTGTAACTGACATTACAAATGGCACGAGCATTTCAGGGTCCATTAATCCGGAAGCTCTCAAATATATGCTTTTTTAGGTCACAAAATATAAATCAGCAATGCTTTGGTTGGAGGAGGGCAATACAGCTTTCCTGGCTGTGCCTCCCTTTTCCCTCCAACTCCTCATGGAAGATCCCAGAAGCAGTCACACACTGAATCTTAAGGATGCCTCAACTTTGACAGAGGCCAAAGCAGAAAGAGAAGCAAGTCGATCAGGGCCACACAATGAGTTGTGGCAATCCCCCAACTACAACCTGTATCTAACTTCTGAGCCAGTTCTTGTTCCCGCTGAGAGGCCTTGTTCTCCTGGAGTTCCAAGTGGTCCTGAAGTCTGTATGCCAGGCTCTGGCAGCAGGGAAGTACTAGAGCCACATGTCCTCTGGGGCTCTTACCCTTCTGTCTGGGTTCAGGGCTATGCATCCCCATGTAAACCCCATTTTCCCAACGGCCTAAGTAGCAGGTGATTGACAGCATAATTGATCTAGTTTTCTTGAATAAAATCTAAGCGAATTCCAGGTATTTTTTTTAATATTTATTTATTTGCTCATTATGTATACAATGTTCTTTCTTCAGTCCAGAAGAGGGCACCAGGCCTCATTACAGATGGTTGTGAGCCACCATGTGGTTGCTGGGAATTGAACTCAGGACCTTGGAAGAGCAGACAATGCTCTTAACCTCTGAGCCATCTCTCCAGCCCCCCCAGGTATTTTTTTTCCAGATAATTTTCTGAAATCCTGGTCGTTTTGCCCTTTTGTGGACCTGATTTTTGGCTTCGTGATTAGATTAGGTTTGGTGATCCCCACCTCATCACCTTCCTCCGTGGATTGTAAGGGAGTGAGGAGACCAGAAATTCCCCTCTGAATCATGCGAAAGAATTGCTCTGATTCTTTGCTAGACTTCCCGGAAAACAGGGTGCGGAACAGAAGGAATAATCGCTCATTTCCTCTTTACAAATCTCTCAGAGCTAGCCCTTCAGAAAAGAGAACGGGACAAAGAAAGAACTGAGAAAAAGGAGACGAGCCTCAGAGGTTCATGAGTAGAATGGACTGAAGTAAACCCAAGGACTCTGATGGCGGCTCCCAAACTTAACGCCCCACTCCCAATGGTCCCTCTGACGACTAAGGAGCTTGGATGCGAGGAATATCCAAACTACTGTCTAACTATACTAAATTCACCCCACTTCTCTTCTTTCTTTTTTTGCGGCTATTAAACCTCCCAGAGTTGAGTTTAGCCTCCCCCAAACCATCTTTCTATCCCCTGGGCCCAGCATAGATTTTGCACAGAATAGGCACTGGTAGATACTTAAGAGGGACATTCCAGAGGGTGTCACCGGTTGGCCTACAGTGTGTGAAGCCGTTGCCCCCTAGGACCTTTGTGTGTTCTCAGGATCAGGCAGGAAAGAAGCCACCCTTCCCAGCTATAGATAAGTCTGAGTCTGAGCCAGAAATGCAGAAACGAGCCAACTAAACCATCCTAGCCTCACTCTGGGCATTCAGTCTCTTCACACCTCCGCATCTCCGCGTTTCTCGCGCGGGCCCCGTCGGGACTTGTAGTAGCGTAGCCCCGCAGCCTACACGAACTAAACTACAATGACCAGCGTGCCCCGCGCCCCGCGCCCCCTCTCTTTCAGCCTCCGGGACTTGAGAGGCTCAGCCGACCTGCTGACTGAAAACCGATATGGCGGCCACTCTGGGCAGCGGGGAACGCTGGACCCAAGGTACTAGGTTCCGAACTGGAGGGTGGGACAGGGCAGCATTCCGGAGAGATAAGGGATGCGGGCTCCTCGGATCTTAAGGCCGAGATCCTGGACCAGATGGAGGCTTATGGAAAGATGCTAAGCCTGGGAAGGGCTCGGGTTGCGGTGGAGGACGGCCCAGGGCAACGGCCGGGAATGCTGGCCCCGGCTGAGGCTGTAGATCAGAGCTCACTCATCTGCTACTAGTAGCCTCAGAGCCCCCAGCCCCTCCCCGGTCATGCCCCATCCAGAGCCCCCGGCTGTCCGGCCAGTCTTGACCTCCTGTGATTCGAGGGCTCTTAGGATGCTGAGTTCCGTAGCTTACCTGCCCTTTATGGTTACCTCCTTCACGTCTGGCCACCCGACTCTTTAGTCCCGGTTTGATCTCGTTCCTTAAGGCCTCACATCAGGGTCAGTAGGCAGTCTGTCCTTTTCCACCCTACGGTCAGGCAGAAAGTTGTGATCCCGATACCTTTCATCTGTCCTGCGTTATGCTGATTCTGCAGGGGGAATTTGACAGACGCGGCTCCCCGAGCTCACAGAACTGTCAGTCCACTGAGAGAGTTTGACCGGTTAACAGCCTTTTACAAAACACAGCCAGTAAGTTCCTGGGTTACCGCAGCAAGGTTTGGGGTTTAGGCTGCACACTGTCAAGATACCCAACACAGCCTGGATGTCAAAAGAAGCTTCGATTTCTTCAAACATTACATATAAAGATATGAAGGATACCTTAAAGGAAGAGTGTCAAGGATCTTAAGTAGGAGAGAAAGATGTTTTTAAAGCCTTTTGGGGTCTGCTTACAAGACAAGAGTGCCCTGTCCCTTACTGGCTTGCCCTGTACATTTTGTAGGCTTAAGGACTTACTGAATCCTCTTGCACCTATAACCTTTGTGTGGTAGGAATTGGTCGGACCCATACAGCCCCTGATATGTCTAGCCTAGTGTCTCGGTTCATATTAGTTTTACAGAAGTTCATTTAACTTAAAAAAAAAAAGATTTATTTTATTTTTAATGATGTGTATGTGGGGGAAGAAATAGTCCCTGGGAGTTAAGGCGCCCTTTGAAGCCAGAGGCATCAGATCCACTGGAACTGGAGTTACAAGAGGTTTGAGCTGTCATGTGGGTGCTGGAAACCAAACTCAGGCTCTCTGCAAGAGCAGCCTTCACTCTTTACTGCTGAGCCATCTCTCCAGCCCGACAAATGCCAGTTTAAAAGAATTGAATGACTCTATTCTTTCTTGTTTGTTGTGTTGTGGTTTTTATTTGTTTTTGAGACGGGGTCTGCCTTTGCTTCAAATTTTAAGTGTAGGAGCCTTTGAAAGCAAAATATTTTTTTATGAGCGATGTTACCTCTGGCCATGCAGCACGAAGAAATGGGCCTCTCTCCACACTGCTCTAAAGGCGAGGTATTGGGTAGCACTGCCTCACAAGGCCCTCATTTGTATCTCAGTTAAGAGCATTTGTTGAATGAGCACTGTCAGTATGGTGAAAATTTGGGGCTTTGTGCTTCTGGCATTTAAGTTTCTTCCTTGGGTGCATCCTGTATTCCCTGTGTAGTATCCCAGGCAAGACGTTTGTTTTAGTTTTGATTGGAAGCTTTGAAGTCTCATGATGCCTGTAGTCAACTAAAGACCCTTCTCCACCCTTCTCCAGCCTTCTCCACCCTTCTTTTCTCCTATCTACAAGCTGCCTCCCAGAGAGCAGGGGCAAGCAGCAAAATTACAGAGCAGGCATAGTTGTGCATGGTTGTAATTCAAATTTAAGAGAAGCCGAGGCAGAAGGTTCATGAATTTGAGGCCAGCCATAGGGAAACCGTGTCTCAAGAAGTAAACAAAAGTCTAAGTTGGTTTGAACTGCAGGTTAATTTGTCTGTTTTTTTGCAGCTTACATTGATGCAATTAGAAGAAACAAATACCCAGAAGACAGACGACCTGGCAGTCATGATCCCTGTGGTTGCTGTAACTGCATGAAGGCACAAAAGGAAACAAAGCCTGAGAATGAGAGGAACCAGACCCGGCAGGGAGAGGGGAGCTCCACTTACACTGAGGAACAGCTGCTTGGGGTCCAAAGGTAAGCCTGTACTATGGTGGTTCTCAACCTTCCTGATGCTGTGACCCTTTAATACAGTTCCTCATGTGGTGACCCCCCAACCACAAAATTATTCTGTTGCTACCTCATCACTGTAATTTTGCTACTGTTATGAATATAATGTAAATAGCTGGATATGCAGGATATCTGGTATGTGACTTCATGAGAGGATCGTTCGAGCCCCAAAGGGGTAGAGACCCACAGGTTGGGAAGTGCTGTTGTCGGGTTAAATAAAGGATTTTATAGAAAGTGCTTAGAAGAATGTCTGTCTCAGGAGGGGCTATGCAACGACTGACCTGTGTCATCACCAGTTTTCTTTAGATTTCTGTATTATTTTATGTGCGTAGATGTTTTCCCTGTATGTATGTGTGTGCACCATGTGTGTACAGTGCCCTCGGAGGCTCAGGACTTTGGACACAGGAACGGAAGTTACAGGTGGACAGTTTTGAGCCTCCATGTGGGTGCTGGGAATCAAACCCGGGTCCTTCAGAAGAGCAGCCGTGCTCTTAACCACTGATTCATCTCTCCGGCCCCCATTATCATATTATTGAAAGACACTAGCTTCTTGACTTCGAATGAAAGACTGGGTAAGAATGGAGTGTTAGAATATACTGTGAGTTGTGTGATATGCTTTAGGAGAAGCCAGGAAAACAAAGGACTGGGAACGTAGAATGTAGCTCAGTAGTAGAGAGCTTTGCCTCACAGGTATGAGGCCCGAGGTTTGATCTCCGGTACATTAAAATAAGTAAATAAAAAAGATGTCTTTTAGCCAGGTGTGGTGATCCAGGTTTGTGATACCAGCTACTTAGGAGACTGAGAGCAGAGTGTTCGCAGGGTTATGGCCAGTCTACGACAAAGTGAGTTCAAGGCCATACAGGGCAACTAGGGAGACCCGGTGTCAAAATAAGAAAGTGAAAAGTGGACTGGGGATATAGTTTCCTGGTGGAGTGCCTGCCTAGCATTGCAAGACCCTGGGTCCAATCCCCAGAATCACAAAACAAACAAACAACAAAGAAACTAGAGGGTAGGCCTGGTGACATAAGCCTGTTGTCACAGAGCTTAAGTTGAGGTAGGAATATCTGTGGTTTGAGACCCTTGGAAAAAAAAAAAAAGACCAAAACAACAAAACCCTACATAAGAAGGATAAAGGAAAAATACAAGAACAGATATAAATGAAATAGAAAATAGGAAAACAATAGAGAAAAACCAATAAAGTCATAAATCTTTAAAATGTCAACAAAACTGATGAACTTTTAACTATACTGTCCAGGGAGAAAAGCAATATTCACTCAAATGACTAAAATCAGGAATGAGGCTTGCCTGGTTGTACAAACCGGTAATCCCAGCACTCTGGAGCAGGAGGAATGGACAACTCCCAGGGTAGCCTGAGTTACATAGAGAGTTGTCTGCTCCTCAACACACAAACATACCCAAAATCAGGACTGGAAAGAGAGGACAGCACTACCCTTTCTTTCATTATTAATTTTATTTTTATGCCTCTGAGTGTAGGTGTGTGTACATGAATGCAGATACACGCAGAGACCTGAAGAGGGGGTCAGCTCCCCTGGAGATAGAGTTATAAGTAGCTGTGAGCCACCTGATATGGGTGCTGGGAATGTGAGTTTGAGGCCAGCCTGGCCTGCATAGCAAGTTTCAGGCCTGAAAGAGCTATATAGTGAGAGACCTCTCTCTGTTATTTGTTTGAGACAGGGTCTTTCTATATGCTGGGACTAAAGCCATGCACCACTATGCTCTAGGAGACAGGATTTCTCTATTTAGCTCTGGTTTTCCTGGAACTCGCTCTGTAGACCAGGAGGTTGGCCTCAAACTCAGAGATTCACCTGCTTTTGCCACCTGAGTGCTGGGAATAAAATTTTGTACTACCACTGCCTGGCAAACCTGGGAAAGAAACTCTGTCCAAAAAAGGAAAAAATAGAAAAAAAAATAAAGAAAAGAAGGAAAGAGAGGAAAATCACATGGAGATGGAAGGGACCCAGAATGATTTTTTAAAAAGA
Organism: Myodes glareolus; assembly: GCF_982192425.1. Classification (NCBI taxonomy): domain Eukaryota; kingdom Metazoa; phylum Chordata; class Mammalia; order Rodentia; family Cricetidae; genus Myodes; species Myodes glareolus. The sequence continues at coordinate 51,635,841 of NC_142038.1, forward strand.
ATAAAGTTGAATAAGTAATGCTTTAAATTTTAAATTTACTTCAAAACTAATGATGAAGACCATCTGACAGATGTGAGGACGAACATGGATCTCAGTGGGATAGGCTGAGAGTCCAGAATAACCCTCATGTTTATGGGCCCTTGATTCTCATTGTTGTATTTATATAAAGTTTCACTCTGTAGACAGACTGGTTCCAAGACAGACTTACTCCCAGTAAGTCTCCTGCCTCAGACTATCAAATGCTAGCAATGCCAGGTGGCATGAGCCACCAAGTCTAGCTCTGGCCCATTATTTGTTGATAAGGTACCCAGACATTTTAATGGAGAAAAGAATAGTCCTCCGCAAATGTTTAGACAACTGAATATTCGTATGAAAAGGATAAACTTGGACCCCAGTTTTATGGACACAGAAAATCAATTCAAGGCAGGTGTGGATCTCTGTGAGTTTCAGGACAGCTAGGGCTACACAGTGAGACCCTGTTTCAGAAAGAGATGAGAAAGAAAATGTAATTTTAAAAATAAGGTGAAGAGTGGGAAAGGAAAACACCTGATATCGGTCTCTAGTTTTGATACATACCCATAAGAAGTCATTCTCCACTACATGGAGAGTTGGAGCTGAGCCTGGACTACATGAGAGTCTATCTGAAGAAAAAAAAGACCAAGCATTGCGTACATGCTTTTAATCCCAGCACTTGGGAGAGAGACAGACACAATTAGATCTTTATGAGTTGGGGGACAGACTGGTCTACATAGAAAGTTCTAAGACAACCAGAACTACATGAAAAAATCCTGTCTCAAAACAAAACGAAACCTCTCCCCATGTCCCTGAAGGGAAAACCACATACACAATTTTGAAAGATAGCCATAAGGGCAGATGTGAGAACACACACCTATAATCTCAATGTGTGGGGAATGGAAGCAGGAGAATTAAGACCTCAAAACCTGCGATGCCTGCACCTCCTGGAACCAAGGTTAGGCAAGGGCCTGGGGATTAAAGAACACACAGAGACACAGGTCACTCTTGAAGCAAGAATGCCCATTTTATTATGTTCCCAGGCAGCTTATATAGTGCTCTCCTTGACTAGTGGTCACACCCTAGCTCTCTGGATTTTTCACTGCAAGCCCACCAGAAACCACTTCCTTGTTATCAGGAACTCATGAGGGTTCTGTGCTCAGAGCAACTGCAAGCATAGAAAAACAAGTTGTTTACTCTGGCAGGCAAGGGGTCATAGAAAGTTCAGGGTCTGAGGGTCTGCAGCTCCCAACAAAAACCAGCCTTAGTTACATAGTGACCTTGAGGCTAGCCTGGGCTGCTTGAGATGCTGTCTTAAGAAAACAAAATAAGGTAGCTAGCTAATTCTTCTAGCTTTGCTGTTCTTTGATTAACTTTCAGGATCGTAGCCCAAACTTCGGCACAGAGGCTAGCACGCTTCTGCCCACTTATATGACTGTAAGAGGAATAGAAGGGCAGACCCAAAGGGTCTGTGTGAAGGTCTGGATAGGACAATTTGAATGCTTATATTTTTGGGGGGTTTGTTTTGGAGTTCACAGGTTGGAGGGATGTATTCTTTGGCCATTAGTTATACAAATAGAGCCTCTGTAGATATACATATTTTTAATTTTTTCCTTTTAAGAATCAAGAAGTGCAGAAATTACTATGAAATTCTGGGAGTTTCTCGCAATGCCAGTGATGAAGAACTAAAGAAAGCTTACCGGAAGCTTGCTCTGAAGTTTCACCCTGACAAGAACTGCGCTCCTGGAGCAACAGATGCCTTCAAAGGTTTGCCCTTGAACCCATGTCCATCTCCCTTGTAGTGGTGATAGCAAATTTGCTTGTTTTAAATCTTTTATTATATTTATCTTAGCAGGGGCATATGCATGGAAGTCAGAGAACAACTTTTGAGAACCAGTTCTCTCTTTCCATTCCATGGGTCCCAGAAATCAAGCTCAAGCCCCTCTTACCCTCTGTCTTAGAGTTTCTATTGATGTGAAGAGACACTACAGCACACACGCTCTCTCTCTCTCTCTCTCTCTCTCTCTCTCTCTCTCTCTGACAGCTTTTTGCTCTTTTATCTTTGGAGCCTGTCCTGGAACTTGTGCTGTAGACCAGGCTGGCCTCAAACTCACAGAGATCTGCCAGCTTCTGCCTCCTGAGTGCTGGGATTAAAGGCGTGTACCACCACTGTCTGGCTGACTACAGCAGCTCGTGTAAAGGGAAACATTTAATTGGGGTGGCTTGGTTATAGTTTTATTTTTATTTATTTTTTTTTATAAATAAATATTTATTTATTATGTATACAATATTCTGCCTTCATATGTCCCTGCAGGCCAGAAATTGGCAACAGATTTTATTACAGGTGGCTGTGAGCCACCATGTGGTTGCTGGGAATTGAACTCAGGATCTCTGGAAGAATAATCAGTTCTCTTAACCACTGAGCCATCTCTCCAGCCCGTGGTTACAGTTTTAGAGGTTCAGTCCATTATCATCATAGCAGGGAGCTTGGTGATGTGCAGGAGACGTGGTGCTTGCTATATCTTGATCAAACTGTAACAGGAAGAGGACTGAGACACTGGGCAGTATCTTGAGGACATATGAGACTTCAAAGCTGCCTCCGCAGTGACACACTTCCTACAGTAAGACCACACCTACTCCCCAACAAGGCTACATCTCCTAATAGTGCCACTTCCTTTGGGGCCATTTTCTTTCAAACCGCCACATTCCACTGGCCCCCAAAGGCTTATAACCATATCATAATGCAAGAATGCATTCATTCTAACTTCAAAAGTTCCCATAGTCTATATCAATCTCAAACTTATTTAAAAGTCTAACATTCAAAGTCTCTTCTGAGATTCATACAATCTCTTAACTCTGTTCCCCTGTAAAATCAAAATAAAAAAACAGATCACATACTTCCAACATAAAATGGCCTAGGATATACGTTACTACTCCAAAACATAGGGAAGGGAGCATACTGAGGAAATACTGGACCAAAGCAAGACCAAAAACCAGCTGGACAAACTTCAAACTTCATCACCATGTCTGATGTCAAAACCCTTTTCAGATCTCCAACTCCTTTCAGTTTTGTTGATTGCAGCATACTTCTTTTTCTGGTCTGGTTCCACATCCTGTTAGCTCTCCTTGGCAGGTGTCCCAGGACTCTGGGGTCTCCAGGGCAATCCATGCTTCACCTTCACAGCTTCACACAATGTCCTCTCTAGACCTCTATCCAGGGCCACCCCTGACACATGCCTGGCCTCAGTTGTTTTCCTTAGTCTCAGAGGCAAATCCCATAACTCCTTTCTTTTATTCTTAACCATAAAGCCAGAACCACGTGGCTGAAGCTTCTAAGTTCTGCTGCTTGCTGGAACATGGTCCCTTTGTTCAATTACATCTTTACCAGATTTCTGTTTTTGATTTTTACCTTTACTGCCTAAGTTGGACTGTCCTTGAACTTGCTCTATAGACCAGTCTGGCCTCATATTCAGAGATCCACCTGCCTCTGCCTCCCAAGTGCTGGGATTAAAGGTGTGCACCATCATGCCCAGCTTGATACATCCTTAATAGTGATTATTAACACAGTTATTTCCTGCTTTCATCTACTTATATCGATATCTATCTATCTATCTATCTATCTATCTATCTACACTTTTTTTAAAGGAAAAAAGATTTGTTTCTTCAATAACATCTTTTGTGGGGTGGAGAGTTGGCTCAGCAATTAAGAGCACTTTGTTCTTGCAAGAGGACCTGGGCTCTATTCTCAGCACCTACAGTTTGACTCACACCATCTTTAACTCAAGTCCCGAGAGATCCAATGTCCTCTTCTGACCTCAGAGGGAATCAGATGAGTATGTGGTACATATACATACACACAGACAAAACACTCATACACATAAAATAATAAGTAAACCTTAAATCATTTCTAGGGGCTGGAATTCAGTGGTTAATATCACTTGCTACTCTTGCAGAGAACAGCAGTTTGGTTCTAAGTACCTCCCAGGTTGCTTACAGCAGCCTGTAACTCCAGTTGTAGGAGATCTTCCAGAGTCTAGCTCCAGATGAGGGCAGGGTTTGACGTGGGCTCTTGCAAGAGCGGTGATGGAGAAATCAGACACAGGACACTTCATAGTGTCGTTTCATGGGAGATGGACAGAGAGGAAGCGTATCTCAGGATAGCTTGATCTACTCTGACAATCTGCATCTCTCATAGACTTTATTTAGACTCAAAATCATTTCCTCATAGACTTTAATCATTGATTACAAAATCTTGTCATGCTACATACTTATTCTAAAGGCTTCCTTGATTACATAAGCATATCAAAATAAAAGAAACAAAATGAGAATACAGTAAATTAATTTCATGAGAACTAAAATCTAACATGATAAAATCAATTTTTTTAATTCAATTACATTAATTTTGTAATCAAAAATCTTCTTCTGTTCCTGCTAGTTCTTTGTTTTGAGGCAGAACACAAAAACCTAATGATTCAGTTAGAGGTTGTCAGCTTCTAAAATTTCCCTGAGTTTTTCTTTAAAAAAAATTATTTATTTATTTATTTATTTATTTATTATGTATACAATATTCTGTCTGTGTGTATGCCTGCAGGCCAGAAGAGGGCACCAGACCCCATTACAGATGGTTGTGAGCCACCATGTGGTTGCTGGGAATTGAACTCAGGACCTTTGGAAGAGCAGGCAATGCTCTTAACCTCTGAGCCATCTCTCCAGCCCCTGAGTTTTTCTTCTTTAATGTTTTTTTTTTTCTCAAATCCTATGTCTTATACTTACTAATACCACTTAAGTAATAGGTTCTATAGAAAACTCAGTTTCTAAGCTGGGTGGTGGTGACGCATGCCTAAGAGTGTGAGGCCAGCCTGGTCTACGGAGCGAGTTCCAGGACAGCTAGGGCTGTTACACAGAGAAACCCTATCTCAAAAAAAAAAAAATTGTGTTGAGGGGCTGGTGAGATGGCTCAGAGGTTAAGAGCACTGGCTGTTCTTCCAGAGGACCTGGGATTTAATTCCCACCACCACATGGCATCTCACAGCTGCCTGAAGCTCTAGTTCTAGGGGACCTGGCATCCTCAGAACAAGCAAGGTTCCAGAAGGCAATGCCAAAAGAGTAGTCTCATATTTACTATCCTTGAGGGCAGGAAGCATAATTTATAGAGTCCAAAGATTTCTATTATATGCATATTTGTTACCCCACCAGGGAAATCAGCAACCAAAGTATGTTGGGTAAGCAAAAACCAACGAATAAATGGAGAAATGAAATCAGTGTAAAAACAAATGGGTTCTGGGCAGTGGTGACACACGCCTTTAATCCCAGAACTCAGGAGGCAGAGGCAGGCAGATCTCTGTGAATTCAAGGCAAGCCTGGTCTACTAAGCAAGTTCTAGGACAGCCAGGGCTGTTACACAGAGAAACCCTGTCTCAAAAAACAAAAACAAAACAGAAAACAGCAACAACAAAACACACACACACACACACACACAAAAATAAAAAAATAAACGGTTAACGAATCAGAAACACCTTTTGTAGCACGAATTCTAATAAAAAGTTGGAGTCAGCTATCAGGGGTGAAAGCTAAAGGATCAGAGAAGCAGAGCAGCCACTTCTTATCTCTACCAGTGCTCAGACCAAAGGGACGATCCTGTCCCTGTGAATCCTCAGACTGCATCTCAGACTGAATCCTCAAGACTGACCAGACTCCTCTCTCCTCCAGCCTCCTGTCTCCACCTCCCTAGTGCTGGGATTAAATTCATGTGATCCCAAGTGCTGAGGTCACCTTTGAACTCTGTTTCTCTTTTAGACAGATTCGATCTTGTGCCCAGGGTGGCCTTGAACTCACAGAGATCCATCTGCCTTTGTCTCCTGAGAGCTGAAATTAAAGGTGTGTGCCAGCACCGCCTGACTTCTATGGCTAATTAGTGGTTTATCTCTGTACTCTGATCTTCAGGCAAGCTTTATTTGTTACTGCATAAACAATATATTACCACACACTTTGATTTGTAATATTATCACATTCCTGATATAACAAGTATTCATTACTCTCTCCTCCCATAAGACCCACAACATCAGCTGGGTGCTAGTGGCACATGCCTTTAATTCTAGCATTCAGGAAGCAGAGACAGACAGGTCTTTGAATTCGAGGCTAGCCTGGTCTAAGGAGCGAGTTCCGGGACAGGTACCAAAGCTACACAGAGAAACCCTGTCTCAAAAAATGAAGCAAAAAAGATCCACAGCATCGGTTGTAACTTTAAAGAAAGCAAAGTCCCAAGTTGTAAGGTAAAAAATAGGAGAACCAGGCAAAAGCTCAATATACTGCTGCATTACAGCCAGGAAGGGAGAATACCTCAGTCATAGAGATACCATAGCAAAAAACGGATTTTCTGGTGTGCATGGCAGCGCCTGAGTTTCTATCAAACTTTCAGCAGTATTGCCAAATGACTTTAGCTGTCACCTGTTGGTACTGGCTGCTGACAAGTGAACCTGAACGTGCAGCAATGCAGATGAAGTTTCTAAGAGCCTCAGCCAAACTGAGCAAGATGAGAAGGAACATCTAAACAGAAGCAGGGGTAGAACAATATAAGAGAAAAATAACCCATTGGGTTTTTAAGAATTGCAATGAAGGGTGAGAGTGACAGGTAGATGGATCCTTTCCAAGAGACCGTTTGCCATAATACACCCATAGGTGTATGAGCAGTAGGCAATGTTATTAGATCATCAAGTTTTATGCTTTGAAATTGCTGTTTATTAATAGCCTGTTCCACAATTGTCAGTGCCTTTTTTGCTTCATCAGTTAAGGAACAAGGACTGACGGTTGGAATCGCCTTTGAGGATGTCAAATAAAGGCTTAAGTTCTTCAGTGGTTAACTTTTTTTGTTTGTTTGTTTGTTTGTTGGGTTTTTTTGTTGTTTGTTGTTTTTTGAGACAAGGTTTCTCTGTAGTTTTAGAGGCTGTCCTGGAACTAGCTCTGTAGACCAGGTGGGCTTCGAACTCACAGGTCCTCTTTGATTTTCATTAGGACACTGTCAGCGTATATGTCCTTTCTGACCATGGAAAAACAAGGCCCCCCATTCCCTGGTCGGGAAGTGGGGCTACCTCTGAGGAACTGAGTAGTTGTTTTTCCTTGAAGGGTAGCAGCAGCAATAGCAAAAGAGGAAGTGAAGTCAACACAAGCCTTCAGATTCTGAAACAGTTTCCAGTCTTCTGACAGAGTTTTACCAATGTCTTGTGCAGGCATTATTAGCATTCTCATAGGCCAGTTGTTTGATAATTATTTCTGAAGCCTGCTCCTGAGGTATGTTTGGTCACACCATCAGTGAGCAGAGAGATAAATGACTCATAAGGCTCAATCCCCTTTTTTTATATTAACCACCTCCTGGGAAGAAATATCGGAAGCAGGAAAATTTCTCCAAGCAGCAATAACCAAATCAGAAATTAAAAGCAAACCTTTCTAGGTAAATTTAGCTGTAACCTAGGATCAACCCATTGACCTGCTCCCAACAGCATAGAGAGATCTATATCCTCTTCTCTTTCTGATGCCAACTTCCTTTTTTGTTTTTTCGTCATATTCCACCTTTCATAATAAGAAATGTCCTCCTGGCTGGGCGGTGGTGGCGCACACTTTTAATCCTAGCACTTGGAAGGCAGAGGCAGGTGGATCTCTGTGAGTTCGAGGCCAGCCTGGTCTACAAAGCAAGTTCTAGGACAGGCTCTAAAACTACAGGGAAACCCTGTCTTAAAAAAACCGAAAAAAAAGAAAGGAAGGAAGGAAGGAAGAAAGGAAGAAAGGAAGAAAGAAAGAAGGAGAAAGAAAGAAAGGTCCTCCTGGTAGGGCACACTTTAGCCAGTTGATGCCAATCATTAGGAATCATCCAATAAGTACCAAAGTTCTTCAAAAGTGCAATAACATCAGGTGACGTGGCCCATAACTGGCAACTGCCTCCTGTAGTTCTTTAATAAGCTCATAAGTTAGTGGTTCTCAGGAAGGTTCATTATTTTCACTTCGTCCCCATAAATAAGAGGGGAGCATCTTAAAAGAGGATCTCCAGATAAGGCTGTTTCCTGGGCAGTGCCAGAAAGCTTGAGTCCTGAACTTTGATGATAGTCTTTTTTTTTTCTAGGAGGAGCGGATGACTTATCATAAGGGGGAGGCCAATCTTTATCATGATCTCACAGCTTCTTCTAAATTATGGGCATTATGAGGATCTGAGGGCTCCTAAGGAGCATCCTCAGGATCAGATTCTTCTGAATCATTATTTAACAGATCAATTAAATCTCCATGTTTTAGTGGAGGAGGCTTAGAAGGGAGATTTTATGGTAACAAGAGAAATTCTTTCAGAAACGTTGTCGGGGAGATCTGTCCCTTCTTCTGGAGACAGGGTTTGTTTAATAAGGGTCCACAAGGAAATGCTTGAATAGGCACCTCTTCAGGGCCATGCCTAGTGTACCAACATCTAAGATCTTTTCCACCTTTTTTTCAAACTTCTAAGTGGGTAGATGCAAGAGCAGCAACAGAGAAATCAGACACAGGACACCCCTTAGTTTTGTTTCACGGAAGATGGACAGAGAGGAAGCAAATCACTGGATGGCTTGACCTACTCTGACGTCCTGCATCTCACAGGCTTTATCTTATCGTATTTATTTATTTGTGTTTTTTTTAAAAAAACAAAACAAAACAAAACCAGGGTTTCTCTGTGTAGCAAGCCTATCCTGGAACTCACTCTATAGACCAGACCTCAAACTCACAGAGATCCTCCTGCCTCTGCCTCCTGAGTGCTGGGATTAAAGGGGTGTGCCACCACTGTCCAGCCATCATAGACTTTATTTAGACTCAAAATCTTTTCCTCATAGACTTTAATCATTGATTACAGAGTCTTTTCATGCTACATACTTATTCTAAAGTCTTCCTTGATTACATAAGCATATCAAAGTAAAAAAACAGAACAGCGAATTTAATGAGAACTAAAAACTAATATTATGATAAAATCAATTCTTTTAACTCAATTTCTTTTTTTAAAAAATTGGTGTTGTAAAAGTCTGTGGTTACAGAAATTAAACAAGGATGTCTCTATTTGTTTGACTAAGTTCATAGATCAGAACTTATTTCCTCCTACCTGTTATATCAAGCTTCTACTCTATTATTCTATTAATCTACTGCAATGAATAGCTGATCTTACTGTTGAAATCTAATTCCTTGGTCCCTTGTTTAAATTCTTTCTTTTATATCTAACGTAAGACCGCCATCCTTTCCCTTGACCTCTGAAATACTGACCTCTTCTCTTTATTCCTCCTACAGTCAGAGAAGTCCTGATCTGTGAGTCTGCTCAGGAAGCCAGGCAGTTCACCCAGCCAGATGTTTCTCTTTGTGTCTCTGTCATAAAACCTTGTTTTCAGCATGGTCTCTATCTTTATTACAATCCTGCAATGAGTAGAAGATCATGAAGATTCCCAAAATTGCTTGCTTTGCCTTCAGGAGGGCACCAAGGCCTGTCATAATATCATAATCAAAATCTTTTCCTGTCCATGCTGGTTTTGTGTTTCTGAGACAACATGAAAACCCAATGATTCAGTTATGGTTTGTTAGCTTCTAAAGTTTCCCTGAGTTTTTCTTCTTTAATGATTTTTTTCCAAATCCTGTCTCATACTTACTGATACCACCTAAGTAGTAGATTCTATAGAAGACTCAATATCTTGCCTAACTAATTCTCCTAGGGAACCATCATAAGTTTTATTCTTATTAACATCAGCATTTATAAGAATTGTTACATTATCCCAGTCCTAGCCTTAAGTGAGGGGCCCTTCACAGCAATAAATTCAAACACTAAACATGTCAAAGACACAGGCAAGAGTTGTGCAGGAAATTCCACCAAGGACTGTGAAGGGTCCGTCCAAGTCGTCAGCACTGGCGCTTTGTCAGGCAGCTCCTATAAGACGTGTGGCATCGCCAGAGACCCAGTGTCCTCTTCTGGCCTTTGCAGGTACTCACTTTCATATGGGTTCCAGGCAGCACTTCAGACTTCTGTGACCAGGGAACTCCTCATTCATGTTACATGTTATTGGCATGCTTGTAAGAAAACACCATGTAGCCAGGCAGTGGTGGTGCCTTTTATCCCAGCAGAGGCAGGGGCAGGCAGATCTCTGTGAGTTCAAAGGCCAGCTTGGTCTACAGAGTGAGTTCCAGCATAGCTAGAGCTGTTACACAGAGAAACTCTGTCTCGAAAAACAGACAGACAGACAGACAGAATACTGATCTAAAATCCTCAAGAAAATCAGTGTAATAACGTTTATATAGAGTCAGCTGAATACCAGCTTTTTCTCCTGTTTGGATTGCTTGCTGTGCTAGGGATTGAAGCCAATGGCCTAAATCTCTAGCCCTTGATGGAGAGTTACAATGTAATAAAATACTAAGAATTAATCAGTCTGGAAGCACAGAGACAGCACAGGGCCCAGCACGCAGCTGAGCACTGTGGGAAGCGAGTGAGTGGGTGGTGGAGTGATGGGAGAGAAAGAAGCAAGCAGGTGGTATAGGAATGGAGGACGAGGAGTTTGTGTGCTGTGAAGGGAGGCGGGACTGGACTCCTGAAGGCGATTGCTGTTCTTGCTCCTTGGGAAAAGGTGAATTGCACTGCCCACCAATTGAGACTACAGCAGATTCAAAGGCTAGTGGACCTATGCCTCCTTCCTTTGAGAAAACCAACCACGGTATGAGTCGGTGACTCCCAGAACCTCACCCTAGCCCAGGAAGAAGAGTGGTGCCTTCTTCCGGACATGTCCTGCTCTGTTTTCTTCTCATCATTGTACCAGGCCCGGCATCTATGTCTTTATTGTACTAAACCAAAACAAAACATAGCCCCATAAACCTTTCTGTATGTTTGATATTTTGAAAAAGAAGAAAAGACTTGAATATCTTTTACATTTATTGTGTGGCTATGGGTATGTGGGTGTATGAAGGCCAGAGGACAACTTGAAGGAGTTGGTTCATTCCTTGTGGTTCCATGTAGACCATGTGACTTCCAAGGATTGCGCTCAGGTCATCAGGCCAAATAACAAGTGCCTTTACTCACTGTCTTGTGGGCACCTCAGAAAGCAGAAAGCTTTAAGTTATTTGGGGGGCTGGAGAGATAGCTCAGTGTTTCTCTGTAGCTTTTTGGAGACTGTCCTGTCTGGCACTTGCTCTGTAGACCAGGCTGGTCTCAAACTCACAGAGATCTGTCTGCTTCCACCTCCCAAGTGCTGGGATTAAAGGCGTGTGCCACCACTGCCCGGCGAGCTCTGGCTATTCTTGCAGAGGACCAGTGTTCAATTCCCAGAACCCATGTGGTGCCTCACAATTGTCTGTAACTCCAGCTCCAGGCAATTCAGCACCCACTTCAGGTCCCTGTGAGCACTGCATACATGTGATACATATATATACATTCAAGCAACAAGCCCATACACGTAAATGGGAATGGATTTTTTGTTGGCTTGAGACAATGTCTTTCTGTAGCCCTGGCTGTCCTGGAACACACTCTGCAGACCAGTCTGGCCTTAAGATCTGCCTGCCTCTGCCTTCAGAGTGCTGGGATTAATTAAGGGTGTGTGCTGCCGTGCCCAGCTAAAAATAAATCTTTAAAAAGAAAAGAAAAAGCTGGGTGATGGTGGTGCATGCCCTTAATCCCAGCATTTGGGAGGCAGGGGGGGCAGATTTCTGTGAGTTCAAGGTCAGCCTAGTCTACAGAGTAAGTTCCACAACTTCCATAGTTACTGGAAAACCCTGTCTCAAAAAAAAAAAAAAATCCTGTGTAGCATGACACCAGCCTCAGTTGTGTGTCTGATTCTCACAGCATTGCTAAGGAAACATGAATATTCCACAGTCTCTTTATATGCATATGGAAGTTTCACAAACCAATACCATTTCTTTGGGAAATCTGTTATATTTCAAGGAGTATGCGTGCTTGAGCAGCCATATTTGTTGGGTGTTTTCGTTTGTTTTTCTGGTTAGCTAGTTTTAATGCAAACATTATTAGAGTTTTGTAGAAGAATCCTAACAAAGTGCTCCTTCTGACTGTTGACACCAGCAGGCACCTGAATCTGTGTGTGGTGTGAGCGTAAGCACATGTATGCCACAGCATGTACAAGGAGGGCACAAGAGCCTCTACCTGCCTGTTTTTGCTTTTCTGAGACTTGAGCCCAGGTTATGCTCAAACTTGCCACGTAGCTAAGGGTGGCCTTGAGCACTTGGTCCTCCTCCATCTCAAGTGCTAGGATTACAGGTATAATGTTCGGCTCTTGCAGGTACATTTCTCAGATTCAGAAGACTGTTTCCTAGAATGTGCTCACATGAAACTTTGGTGAGCCCTTGGGGCTTTTGTTTATTTTTGTGGTGTTTGGAGACAGGGTTTCTCTGTGTAGCCCTGACTGTCCTGGAACTCTCTCTGTAGATTAGGCTGGCCTTGAACTCAGAGATCCACCTGCCTGGCTGAACAGATTTCTTTTAAATTTTTGTTGATGTGTTTGTGTGTGCTTATTTGTCTATGTGTACAGAGTCCACAGAGGCCTGACAGGGTGTCAGAACCCCAAAAACTAGAGTTACAGGCAGCTGTCGGCACCTATTGCAATGTTGAGAACTAAACCTGGCTTCTTTATAAGAGCAGCAAGTGCTCTTGACCTCTGAGCCATCTCTCCAGCCCCCCAAATTCTATTTTTGAATTCTGACATTATTGGCAGCCTCGGGTAGGGCAGAGTCCCAATGTCAGGACAGCTGGATGACTTGAGACCATTGCTCACTTCAGTAGCAGTTCCTAGTTGTTGGGTGCTTGTGTTGTTTCTGTTTTATCAAGATTATGAGCAATCTCTGGGGCGAGTCCCTTGGGGGAACTTTGTAGGCCTAAGTACCTCTCTTTGGAATTCTGTGAGGCTGTCTAGCACCGGCCCCGGGCTTCTTGCCACAGCTGCTGTAGTGGTCACCCCCGGGCACAGCCAAGGATGTGCTCATGTGCCACATCTTGTTGGTTGCAGCAATAGGAAATGCCTTTGCGGTCCTGAGCAATCCCGACAAGAGACTCCGTTACGACCAGTATGGAGATGAGCAAGTGACTTTCACTGCACCTCGAGCCAGATCTTACCATTATTACCGGGATTTTGAAGCTGACATCTCTCCAGAGGAACTATTCAATGTGTTCTTTGGAGGACATTTTCCTTCAGGTTGGTATTTTTTTTTTTTGTCCGCATGTATGTCTATGCACCTTGTGTGTATCTGGTACCTGTATGTATGTGTATGTGCCTTGTGTTTATCTGGTGCCTGCATATATGTTTATGCACCTTCAGTGTGTCTGGTGCCCACATGTATGTCCATGCACCTTATGTGTGTCTGGTGACAGAGGTTAGAAGAGGGTACCTCTGGAGCAAGAATTACTTCTGTGAGTGGCTGTGGATGTTGGGTCCTCTGGAGGAGCAGCCAGTCCTCTTAACCACTGAATCTTCTCTCCAGCCCAAGGTTATTAACTTTTTCTTTCTGCGACAGGATTTCTCTGTGTAGCTTTGGAGTCTGTCCTGGCACTAGCTCTGTAGGCCAGGCTGGTCTCGAACTCACAAAGATCCACCTGCCAATGCCTCCCGAGTGCTGGGATTAAAGGCGTGCGCCAGCACAGCCTGAGGTTATTATCTTAATATTAAAATTATTATTATTATTTTTTTAAGACAAAGTTTCTCTGTATAGCCCTGGCTGTTCTGGAACTCTGTAGACCAGGCTGGCCTAGAACTCAAAAATCTGCCTGTGTCTGCCTCCCAAGTGCTGGAATTAAAGGTGTGTGCCACCATGCCAGGCTAAAATTATGATTCTTTCCACAATTTATTTATGAATCTCAGCAAATTCTTGTTTGAAGATCTGAATAGAAATGATGCTAGAGAAACAGCAAGAATTCGGAGTGAGCTGAGTGGATGTTTGACGAAGTCTCTAGCCTCCAGCTCTGCAGAATTTTGACCATATCATCTGATTTCTTTTACTATAGTCACCTGCCAGGGACTCGCAGCCTGCTTGGGACTGGCTGCTTTCAGGACCCCGCAGCAAGCTGCAGGGGACTCGCAGCAAACCACACCTGAAAAATGGGACTGATATTTCAGGACTACTGTGAAATATAAAATATACATCACACACACACATATATGATATAAAGACTGAACCTAGGGTCTTAATTCTAGGCAAGGCAAAGTCTAAGTGCCCTGGCTGGTTTTGAACCCCTTATGTACCCACAACAGTCTTGAACTTGCTGTCCTCTTATCTCAGCCTTTCCAGTGGCTGTGGTTGCAGACTGTGGTCCTGCCAGGCCTGGCTCAAGGACTAGACATGCCCATCAGGGTCAGGTGGTTACAGAGCACTTCCAGACTAAATACCTTTCATTAATGTCATCCTCACAAAATTGCAGTTAAAAAGAAGTTAGATCACCCCGCAACACAAATGTTCTTTGGGAAAAGAGGGAACCAGGGAGAGGGGGAGACAAGATAAAATAAAGGAGAGAAGTGAATATGGCCTAAGTATGTGATATACATGTATAAAAATATAATGCTAGGGGCTAGTGAGATGACTCAGCAGGTAAAGGTTCTTCCCACCAAGCCTGAAGATGTGAATTTGATCTCTGGGTTGGACATGGTAGAAGGAGAGACACAATTCCTGAAAGTTGTCCTTTGGCCTCCATACATGTGATTTGTATGCATGTATACATGTGCACACATGGGCGTGCACACATACACAAACACAATCTAAAATAAATAAATTAATGTAATATTTTCAAAAGTTCTGTCCAGGCAGTGGGGTACATGACTTTAATCCCGGCATTTAGGAGTTAGAGGTAGGCAGATCTCTGAGTTCAGGGCCAGCCTGGTCTACAGCGTGAGTACCAGGACAGCCAGGGCTACACAGAGAAGCCCTGTCTCAAAAAGCCAAAATCAAATAAAAATTAATAAATTAATAAAAGTCCTTTATAGGGTAGGGAAATGGCTCTGTGGTTAAGAGCACCAACTGCTCTTGCAGAGGACCAAGGTTTGATTCCCAGCACTCACATGGTGGCTCACAACCATCTCTATGCCAGACCTGACGCATGCTAGTAGCTTCTGTGGGCACTGCATGCATGTGACACACAGGCACAAGTGTAGACAAACACCACACATGTAAAATTAATTAAATATTTTTTCAATGTCATAGTGAACTGCTAAGCATGGTGGTTTATATATACTCAGAATATCCATATATACACAGTGTATATTTATATATACAGTGGTTTATACATATAATTCCAGCACGTGATGGGTGAGAAAGCAAGAGCATCAGGAGTTCAAGGTTTTCTTTAATTCATAGCATGTTTGAGGCCAGCTGGACTACGTAAGTCCCTGTCTCAAAACAAAATAATCTCAGCCTGGTCTACATAGTGAGTTCCAGGACAGTCAGGGCTACACAGAGAAACCCTGTCTCTCAAACCAAAAAGAAAAACCAACCAAACAATAACAACAAACCCACCACCATCAGCAGCCACAACAAAACAAAAACAAAATGTGTATCTGGGGTTCAGTGAATGAGAGCACTGGCTGCTCTTTCAGAGGATCTAGGCTGGAGCCCTGGTACTCAAATGGTGACTCACAAACATTTGTGACTCCGGCTCCAAGGGACTGACTTCTGCAGGCATGCGTGTGGTACACATGTATACAGATATAGACACTTGAACTCTGGAGGTGGAGGGAGGGGGAGTTGAGGGGAAGGAATGGGAGGAGAGGAGAGAGAGGAAACTGTGGTGGGTATGTAAAATAAAAGATACAAAAATTAGTTAACTGAGGGGCTGGAGAGGTGGCTCAGAGGTTAAGAGCACTGGCTGCTCTTCCAGATGTCCTGAGTTCAATTCCCAGCAACCACATGGTGACTCACAACCACCTGTAATGGGGTCTGGTGCCCTCTTCTGGCCAGCAGGCATACATGCAAAACAGAACACCGTGTATGTAATAAATAAATAAATCAAAAAAAAAATTAGTTAACTGTTGTAACATGAAAAGGCCGGGCCTGTTTGTATCCACGTTGGGCGCCATTATGTAACATGAAAAGGCCGGGCCTGTTTGTTTGTGTTTTTGTCCTGCCCGGCCCCCCAGCTGTTTAGTCCCAGAGAAAAATTACACTGAGATCTCTATAAGTTATAAAGCTGATTGGCCCATTAGCTCTTACTGGCTAACTCTCACATCTTGATTAACCCATTTTTTTGATCTATGTTAGCCATGTGGCTCAGTACCTTTTTCAGTGGGGCACCTCACATCCTGTAGCTTCAATGGTCTGGGCAGGAATGGGAGGAATCAACTTCCTCTTCCCCAGAATTCTCCTGCTCTCCTTGCATCATTTTCACTTCCTGCCTGGTTTTCCCGCCTACACCTCCAGCCTGGCCAATCAGCGTTTATTTAAAACATGATTGACAGAATACAGACAATTCTCCCGCACCAGTTAACTAAAGCCCATAAATAAATCTTTATTGTTCTTTTAAGACAAGGTCTCTATGTAGGCCTGGCTGTTCTGGAAAGCTCTGTAGTTCAGTCTGGCCTCAAGCTCACAGAGATCTGCCTGCCTCTGCCTTGAGTGTGAGGATTAAAGGTGTGTGTAACCACACCCAGCATCATAAATATTTAAACAAACAAACAAAAACACATAATGGAGAGGTGGCTTAGTAGTTAAGAGCATTTGCCCATGTAGAGGACCTGGGTTCAATTTCCAACACACACACCCACACACACACACACACACATACACACACACAAACACACACACACACACACACACACACACACACACACACACAGCAGCTCACTCCCATCTGTACTCCATCTCCAAGTGGATCCTTGTGATGCCTTCTGGCCTTCATGGGTACTGTGTGCATTTAATGCACAGACATGCAAGCAGGCAAAACACCCTGTCTTAGCCAGTATTCTGTTGCTGTGAAGAGACATCTTGACCAAGGCAACTCTTATAAAAGGAGGTGTTTAATTAGGGGCTTGCTTATAGTTTCAGAAGGCTAGTTTATTATCTTCATGATGGGAAGATGCTCATGGCAATAGAGCAGTAGTGAGAACTCTGCAGCATGATCTACAGGCAGCAGTCAGAGACAGGGAAACTGAGCCTGGCGTGGACTTTTGAAACCTCAAAGCCCAACCCCACTGACAGTCTCTTCCAATAAGACCAC
Organism: Myodes glareolus; assembly: GCF_982192425.1. NCBI lineage: Eukaryota > Metazoa > Chordata > Mammalia > Rodentia > Cricetidae > Myodes > Myodes glareolus. The sequence goes on from NC_142038.1 coordinate 51,653,032, forward strand.
AGCTACTTCAGCAAGGTCACACTTCCTAATCCTTCCCAAACAGTTCCACTAACTGGGGACCAAACATTAAAATGCATAAACCTGTGGGATCCATTCTCATAAAAACACCACATATCCATATACATAAAAATAAATCTTTTTAAAAAATTACAATGAGCTGGGCAGTAGTGGCACATGCCTTTAATCCCAGCACTCAGGTGGCAGAGACAGGCAGATCTCTGTGAGTTTGAGGTCAACCTGTTGTAGAGAGTGAGTTCCAGGACAGGCTCCATAGATACTGGCTGGGAAACCCTGTCTCAAAAAAGAAAGAAAGGAAGAGAGAGAGAGAGAGAGAAAGAGAAAAAAAAATCATGATGAAACCAATTTTCTTTAAAATCAATATACACAAGAGAGAAGCCCAGAAAGTATATCACAAAACACTAGACATTGAGAAAATTCAGTGCCAAGATAGTAAGTTGAATTTTTGTGTTGCTACGGATGCATCCAGAAGCTTCAGCATGGTAGGCATGTAATGCATGCTAAGCTACACAGCAGCATAAATTGCATTTTTTGTTGTTTTTGTTTTTTAAGATAGGATTTCTCTGTGGAACAGCCCTGGCCATCTTGGAACTCTGTAGACCAGGCTGGCCTCAAACTTACAGAGTGCCACCTGCCTCTGCCTCCCGAGTGCTAGGATTTAAGCCATGCACCACCACCACCCAGCGATAAATTGAATTTTATGAGTGGTTGTTAAAGATGGTAGTGCCTGGGCTGAAGAGATGATGGTTCAGCGGTTAAAAGCACTGATTGCTCTTCCAGAGGACCTGGTTTCAATCCTAGCACCCACATGGCAAGTAATAATTGTCTATAACTCCAAGATCTGACACCCTCACACAGACATACATGCAGGCAAAACACTAATGCACATAAAAATAAATACATGTTTAAAGAGATGCTAGTCACTAATACTGAGCACAGAAGCAAACCTAAGTATGTCAAATAGGATTCATAGGATTCATAGCCAAAATGCTGTCTTGTGGCCTTTTGGAGTTTTTCCCCCACAAACTTGCAAAGGATTGGGCCCTAAAGTCAGGAGAGCCTTGCACATCCCCTGCCCAGCTGGCCCCTTGGCTCACCTATTGTCTTCTTTTTTTGCTGGGCCAGATAGGCAGATGCCCTGTATTTAGCCTCCTTGGGAACAAGACTTTGAAAAGAACCAAAAGGGAATCGCCATCTCATAAATGTTCTCTCTCTCCCTTTCTTTTCCCTCTCTCTAATATCTGCTTTCCAGGAAATATTCACATGTTCTCAAATGTGACAGATGACAGTCACTATTATCGCAGGCGACCCCGCCATGAGAGGACACAGACGCACAAGAGAGAGGAAGAAGACAAACCTCAGGTGTGTGTGCAGTCAAGCTCGTACACATAGCCGTACTGAGCCTGCTCTTATGGGGTGAGGGGACCTGCTCCTACACATGGCCATACTGAGCCTGCTCCTATGGTATATAATCAGTCCTAGAAGTGCAATTGAGCTAAGCTGGTAAAATGTATTTTAAGCAATGATAAGAAGAACTGGGTAAGTGTCCCGAATAGGCCAGTGTCGGTAATCCTCCATCCCTGATCCCTTTTCATGTTTTCCTAGGATCCCAGTTTCCCTGGAAGGCTGTCTTTTCCCTTCCTCCCTCCCTCCCTTCCTCCCTCCCTCCCTCCCTCCCTCCCTCCCTCCCTCCCTCCCTTCCTTCCTTCCTTCCTTCCCTCCCTCCCTTCCTCCTTCCCTCCCTCCCTCTCTCTCTCTCTCTCTCTCTCTCCCTCTCTCTCTCTCCCTCTCTCTCTTTCTTAAGTTTTTTGTTTTGAGATAGGTTCTTCCTGTGTAACCCTGGCTATCCTGGAGCTCGCTATGTGGACCAGGCTGACCAGGAGAGTTTCACGGGAAGCTCAAAAGACAGTGCTGCTGGGATCAGACCCAGGTTCTCAGGCTTGGTAGCCTCTTGACTTCTGAGCTATCATGATGGCCAAACACTAATGTACATATTCAACAACAACAACAACAATGTACTATGCCTCTGGCTTGTTCACAACCCTGAGAGAATGCACCCTTTCTCCAAATAGTAGTTAATAAGATGTGTGATGAAACTCGACTCCATGTTGTCAAGGGAGAATGTGGTCATCTTTGACCCAGTTGGATGTCTCCAGTTTTGGACAGCTGCAGCAGAGTAAGAGCTGCTTAACACTGACCACTCTTAGAGTCCCCTCCGTGTCCAGCAGACTTACCTAGAGATAGGGACAGCGGTATTATTGATGGTCCAGGTCGGAGGGGCTTCCTTTAGCCTCTCACCAGAGAGAATATGAGTTGTTTGGTTCTAAGCTGAAGTTGGGCCTTTCAGGCAAACCTTGACCTTGTGGACACTCCTGTGCAGTGCATTTCCTTTGAGACGGCTGTATTCTCACACACTTCATTATTTCCTTTTACAGACTCCATATTCCGCATTTGTTCAGCTGCTTCCAGTTCTGGTGATTGTGTTTATTTCTGTCATTACTCAGCTGCTGGCCACTAACCCCCCATATAGTCTATTCTATAAATCGTAAGTGGAATATTTCTAATTTTTTCCTTAGTAACAGCTTAAAAGATGAAAGACTTCGCGTGGTGGTGGTGGTGCACGCTTTTAATCCCAGAACTCGGGAGGCAGAGGCAGGCGTGTCTCTGTGAGTTTGGGGCTAGCCTGGTCTACAGAGAGAGAATTCCAGGACAATCAAAAATACACAGTGAAACCTTGTCTTGAAAAAAAAAAAAAAACCCAAATTGAACAAAAGATGAAAGACTTAAGGTCTTGCTGACTCATGCTGACACCTCTTTTCACCTTCCACTGTGGAAAATGCTGATCTTATGTTTCAACGTTTCTCTAGTGTGTGCTATGGAGATACTAAATTTAGGTACTTGAGAACAACTTGAGAACAACTAAACTAAACCAAAAGGAAGAGCCAAGCAGTAATACTGTAGACTCAGTGCGTAGGGACTGCCTGTGCCTTAGGGAGGGATTATTGTTACGCAGTGACACCCTCTGGTCAACTGCAAACAGTCAGGCTTGGTGTAGAAGGATCAGCAGAATAGTTTGAGAACTGTAAGTCTCACCATGGTAAAGTTAGGACAGAGAAGAGAAGAGAGATGGGGCGGGGAAGAGTGGGAGAGAAAGAGGAGGAAGAAGGAAGGGACAGAGGGCAGGCTGTCATGAGTGGGTTTGGAATGATAGTGACTGGGACCTAGTGGGTTTTTTTTCAATTTTTTTTAATTGAAAGGAGGGGCTGGAGAGGTGGTTCACAGGTCAAGAGCACTAGCTTCTCTTGCAGAGGACCCCAGTTTAATTCCCAGCATTGACATGGTGGGTCACAACCATGGGTTATGGTTGGGTTACAACCGTAACTCCAGTTTCAGGGGATCTGAGGCCCTTTTCTGGCCTCTGCAGTCACCAGTCATGCAAATGGTTCACAGACATTCAAGCAGGCAAAACACTCATACACATAAAATTAAGATTAATAAAAATTACAAGGAGGGACAACACACACCTTTAATCCCAGCACTCAGAGGCAGGAGAATCTCTGAGTTCAAGGCCAACTAGGTTGAGTTCCAGGACAGCCAGAGCTGCTATACAGAGAAACTCTCTCTTGAAGGAAAAAAAATTACAAGAGACATTTGTTATTGATAAGGACATACAGTCAAACTGTGCTATTGTGTTTCTTTGCTTTTTCTGAGAACAAAGTTTGTTATGATATGTGTTGAGGCATGTAGATTACATATAAATGCAGATTAGGAATCTTTTTTTAGTTTTTCCACTTAATGCTTTCAGTTGCTTTGGTCAGAGTTTGGTCCCTAAGTGAGCATCAAGAGCATCAGCTGGCAACACATTCAGACCTGTAAGAAAAGCAAGCTTCAAGCTGGACAGGATGGCACACTCCTTTATTCCTGGCACCTCGGAGGCAGAGGCAGGTGGAGCTCTGTCAATTCCAGGTCAGCCTGGTCTACATAGTGAGTTCCAAAACCAAAAGAAAGACAAGAAAAAGAAAAAGAAACTTCAGTTTGATTTTTGTCATGTTTTTGGGAATCTCTCACTGTGCAATTCAGCTGGCCTTGGATTCACAGCGATCTTCCTGCCTCAACACCCCAAATCGAGATTAAAGTTGTGTGGCCATACCTGGTTCTAGTACTTTTCCTTTGGTTTAGTCTACCCTGTTTCTTTGTGGGTAGATCTTGCTATGTAGCTCAGGCTGATCTCATGTGTTTGGTTCTCTTGCTCCCAGCTTGTGGGTGTTAGGACCACAAGATGTGTGCCACCAGATTTAAATGTTAGAACAACATGTCTGTACGACTATAGCTGGATTTTTTTTTTAAGTATCCAAGAACTTTTACATATTTGTTCATTTGTTTTGTGAATGTGAGGCCAGCAAGGTAGCTTAGCACATAGAAGTGCTTGCTGCTAAACCTACTGAACCTGAGTTTGATCCCCAGGACCCACATGGTAGAAAGAGAGAATGGAGTCTCTCAAGTTGTCCTCGGACTTCCACATATGCACTGGGACTGCACACACCTGTACTCACATAGATACAAAACAAACAAATAAGACTGGGCGTGGTGGCTTATGCTTTTAGTTCTAGCACTTGGGAGGCAGATGTAGACCTCTTTTCATGTGTTCAAGGCCAGCCTGGTCTACATAGAAAGTTCTAGGTCAGTCAGGGCTACGAAGTGAGACTATGTCTCAAAAAACAAAAGGGAATAAATAAATGTGTGTGGGGCATGCTAGTGCATGTGTGGTCAGAGGACAGCTTTTGGGAATTAGTTTATAACTTTCACCTTACTGTAAATGGAGGTTTTTCTTTGTCTGCCAGTTCCTGAGTAAATACTTAGAGGCTTAATATTAATTATAAACTGTTTGGCCTACTAGCTCATGCTTATTACTAACTAGTTCTTACAACTTAAATTAACCCGTAACTTTCTTCCCAAACAACTCTAGTAAACAAAAAAAATTTAAAAAATTAACCCATAACTCTTATCTATGTTTAGCCACATGGCTTGGTACCTTTTTTCAGTAAGGTATTCTCATTTGCATCTGGCTTGTAATTGCGTCTGGTCTCTGCCATTCCTCTTCCCAGCATTCTCCTAGTCTGCTTGCCCCGCCTATATTTCCTGCCTGGTTACTGGACAATCAGCATTTTATTAAGCCTATATGAGTGAGAGATCTTAACAGTGTACAAGAGCATTATCTCACAGCACCTTACTAAGGCAGATCTCTCTTGTGTCCGCAACCGTTTCATATTCCAGGCTAGCTGGGCTAGTGCTCCCAGCCAACTCTCTGGTCTACTTCTCACCCTACTGGAGAAGTGCAGAGATTACAGGGGTGTGCCACTACTAGTTTTATTTGGTACTGGAAAAAAGTCCAGGGCTTCCTATATGTTAGGCAAACATTATACCAACTGAGTCACATCCACAACCCTCAAAACAAACTTTTAAAGGTTTAGTCATTCTGCTTTTCACACTGAAAGACTTGTAAGAAAGGTGAGTCTTGGGCTGGAAAGATGCTCCAGTTAAGAGCACTGACTGCTCTTGCAGAGGTTCTGAGCTCAGCTCTCAGCATCCACATGCTCACAACAATAACCGGAGTCCTGTGGGATCAGGTACCCCCTTCTGCTATACCTTACTGAGAGAAAGAGAGAGGGGGTGGGGGAGAAGGAAGGAAGGAAGGAAGGAAGGAAGGAAGGAAGGAAGGAAGGAAGGAAGGATAAGCTGTAAGCTACTTTGGTAATTGTCAAATTGCTTGCTTGATGCCTATAGTGACTAACTAATGTTGGGAGATGGTGGCAGTCGTGTGTAGAGGCCAGCCAAGAGTCAGACTGACAAGTAGCACTAGCTGATGCGAGCCACTCTCTGTTTCAGAACCTTGGGCTATACCATTTCTAGAGAAACGCAGAACCTGCAGGTGCCTTACTTCGTGGATAAAAACTTCGACAAGGCCTACAGAGGAGCGTCTCTTCGTGACCTGGAGAAGACAATAGAGAAAGACTATATTGACTACATTCAGACAAGCTGTTGGAAAGAGAAACAGCAAAGTAAGTAAGGCCAAGCAGGCTGTCATGAGGTCTCCCAGCCTTCTGACCCTCTCCTTGAACAGAGACAGAGCAGATACTCACGCAGATAATACCGCAAAGAATGGACGTTTATTGACATGTGACCAGGACTGGAAAACTTAGGAACTTGGGCATCATTGTATCTCCTACTGTATTTTCTTCTCTCTGCTGCCTGCACCCCACAGGGGGATGAACTTACTACATAGCCCTAACTGACTTTTTTTTTTTTTTTTTTTTTTTTTTTTTGGTTTTTCAAGACAGGGTTTCTCTGTAAAACAGTCCTGGCTGTCTGGAACTCACTCTGTAGATCAGTCTGGCCTCAAACTCACAGAGATCAGCCTGCCTCTACCTCCCAAGTGCTGGGATTAAAGGTGTGAGCCACCACCACCCATTCCTGACTTGTAGTTTGGGCTGGTCTCAGAGATCTGCCTGTTTCTGCCTCTAGCCTGCTGTTATGCAGCCCTGGATTTTTGATTCTCCTGAGGACTTAGATTATAGGTATGCATTAGTTCTCCTGCCTTACTACCTGCCTCTTTTTTTCTGTTTTTTAAAAAAATTACTTTCATTTATTTGGGCAAGAACATGTCCAAAAGTCTAGAGAGATGGCTCAGAGGTTAAGAGCGCCTCCTGCTCTTCCAGAGGACTCACATTCAATTCCCAGTACTCACATGGCAGATCACAACTGTCTGCCACTCCACGGTCTGACACCCTCTCATAGATATACATCCAGGCAAAACACCAATGCACATTAAAAAGAGGAAGAAGAGGAGGAGGAGGAGGAGAAAGAGGAAGACGAGGAGGAGGAGAAAGAGGAGGAGGAGGCGGAGGGAAGAAGAAAGACTGTCCAAATGCACAAAGTGTGTGTGGCAGTCAGAGGACACCTTGTGGGACTCGGTGCATCCTAATTGTTGCTCTTCTTGTTGATGTCGTAAGGTCTCTAGTCTCACCAGTCACTGGACCCATTTTGCATCCCAAGCGTCTTCATGAAGTTCTCAGTGCTGTCTGGTTTCCTTCACAGTCCCTAAATTCCACATTCCCTAGAGAGAAATTTGATTGAGCCAACCTCCCTTTTTGAGTGATACCAGAAGTTTAGTTGCTGTCTTGAGTCAAGCAGTGGTGGCACATACCATGATCCCAGCCCTCAGGAGGCAGAGACAGGCGATTCTAGAAGTTAGAGACTAGCCTGGTCTACAGAGTTTCAGGACAGCCAGAGCTACACAGAGAGACCCTATCTCAAAAAAACAAAATAAAAGAAAATCTAACAACGACAAAAGAAGTTGCTAGCCTGTAGTCTGGTGTCCCCTTACTTCTTGTTGCTTGTGGGTACATAGAAGAGTGACCTCCTGGGTCAGCTTTTCAGTAGTGTGAATGTGAAAGATCTTTCTTCTCTTTCCCTCACAAGAGACAGTGTCTCCCGCTTGGCTTACAGCTCCAGGTGTTATGGGGAGTCCTGGCAGCAACCCTGTCTTAGCCAGTAGTTTCATTTTAAATTCCAATCAAACTGCCCACACACACAGTTTAGAGACACACGCGCGCGCACACACACACAAAGTAACTGTATCTTGGCTTTGCAGACTGGGCTCTGGTCAATTATTTTTCAAAATAAACTATAACTCATCTTTTAAGCTTTATTACTAGATGTCTTTAAATGTATACTGATAAAATTAGTTCTTCGGTCACAGTGCTTCTTAGCCCTTGCTGACCCATCCCGTACTCCTGCCTCCCACCGAGTTAACCCACCCTTCCTGTGTTTAAAGCACTTTGCTCTTCCTGCTAGCACGGTACTGATCCATAGCATTAGTGGTCCATAGGTGCATGCCGGTTCCCTCTGCCAGACTGCTGGCCCCAGAAGCAGACTGTCTTACTAATACTGTGTCCTGGGCTGCAGGCACAGTCCTGACTTCAGGACAGGAGCTCTACACATTTCAGAGAAGATTCTCCTACTGCAAAGGCGGGCGCTGAGGAGGAGCGTGAGGAGTGGTTCGGTGCTGGTGTCTTATCCCTCCCCTCAGGGACTTCGCCCCTGCCCTCCATTTCTACCGGGCAAAGCCTGGCTACCCCCTAAATGAGGGGAAGTTAAATACCTCATTGTTAAATTAGTTTTGTTTGGTTCATTGGGGTTTTTTGAAGCAGGGTCTCACTATGCAGACCAGGCTGTTTAAATTAGGTTTTATCTTTTTAAAATCAGGAAAGACCTGGGTGTGGTGGTATAGGCAGGCCTATGACCCCAGGACTTGGGAGGCAGAGAGAGGAAGATTTTGAGTTTAAGGTCACACTGAGCTTCATAGTAGTAAGACTGTCTTGGAAAAAAAATCAGGCTGGTGAGGTGGGTCAGTGGGTAAAGGCTCTTGACACCAAGCCTGATCTGAGGTCAGTCCAGGACCCAGAAGTGGAAAGAGAGAACTGATTCCCACAAGTTGCTCTCTGACTACTACATACATGATATGGTACATGCATGAGGGTACGCACACACAAAAATAAATAAAGGGAATTTGAAAAGAAAGAAAGAAAGAAAGGGAAGAAAAAGAAATAAGGAAAGCATTTGGTATATAGTCCAGGCTGGCCTCAAACTCACAGAGATTCTCCTGCCTCTGCTTCTGAGTGCTGGACTTAAAGATGTTCCCCAGCAAGGCCTGCCCCGGGAAAAAAATTAGGGGCAAGAATCCCTGTGGATCTAAATTAGGGGAAAGCCACAGTAATGTGTCCTTACCATCCCCTCTGTGCTGGGCACAGGAACAGTTTGAATTTATTGCTTTCTTCAGGAACTACATGAAAATCTGCATTTTGCATTCTTCAAACCCTCTCACACACAAGAACACATATGACACATACCACATACAGATGCACGTGCACACATAAACACACAAGCACGTGTGTGCACATGCACATGTATCGTATTCTACTTTACAGCATTAAGATGCTGACAATGCGAAAAGGTGAAAGATTTCACCAAGAGTGGTTTTTGAGCTTTGGTTCCCGTTCACATGAGGCTTGTTCAGATCTGTGGGTCTGTCCAGGCACAAGTGAAAACTCTGTGAGCACCACAGCTGGTAGGATAGGCCTGTGATCCCACCCTGTAATCTCTAGGGAAGCTAAAGCCAGAGGATCACAAATTCAGGACCTGTTGTGGCTACAGAGTGAGTTCAAGGCTAGCCTGGGCAACTTAATAAGCTCTATCTCATTTTGCTTTATGTTTGTTTGTTTTATTTTGTTTTAAAAAAGAACTGAGGGTATGACTCAGTGGTACGCCCAGCGGTATATATGAAGTCCTAGGATCCACCTCAGTTAAAAACACCCCCCCCACACACACACACAAATCTATGAATGAGCCTGATGTGTGCAGTTCACCAGTTCTGAATGGAGGTTGTCAGCACATAGCCCTGAAAATAGTCTGTTCCTAGCATTTAAACACAATGGTTCTGTGGGGCCTCCACACCACTCCAGTGCCATTTGAGAAGCAGCAAGTGCAGCCAAGAAGGTTAAATTTAGCACTTTGAGTTTGTAAAAATAAACTCACTTGAGAACAAAGTTCACTCTTGGCAAAATACCAAATGGAAATTTTATCAAGGGTAGCCATTGTCTTTGAAAATCTTTATTATTCCTTTTATTTGCTTTTCCCTGGAATGCCTAATATGGGTGATTTTTTTATGAGTAATCCTTTACTATGGATGATGATTGTCCTGCTTACTCTTTCATGGATGTGTCTACATATTATATATACTGCCAGGGAAAGAGGCCACGCCATGTGGGTAGGATACAAGTGGCTGTCAGGAACTGCCTCCTAGCCCGGTGCAGAGGGGCTGAGTGAGTCTTGACCTTGACTGAGCACTTCTTTCCATCCCCTTGAGCAGACACAGAGTGGGTAGACTCCTCAGCGTTGAAGTGGGGGAAAGAACTCATTTCCTATTGAGAGGTTATGTGGTGTGTGTGTGTGTGTGTGTGTGTAGCTTAGTGCAGGGCCTAGAACACAGTGAAACCCAGGCTTGTACAGCTTCACACAATAGATTGAAGGGCAGTGTCCCTTGGGCCTGGTCATGGCTAGTTACAATTGATGAAGACATTTTTTTTTCTCCTTTGTTTTCTCTGTTTTGTTTTCTCCTTTGTTAAGGTGAAAAGGTATTTTCTTGATCCTGCTTCTTCCAAAGACATTTTTCTTTCATTTCACTTACCGGTTATTGAGTACTGGGGCCAGAGCGACGGTTCAGTGGTTCAGAGCACTCCCTGCTCTTTCGAGGCCTCCATTCCCGACACAAATGTAGAGTGACTCACAACTGTAACCCCAGTTCCAAAGGATCCAGTACCCTCTTCTGATGGCAGATCTGTGTGTGTCTGTGCATGGTGTACATATATACACTATATGAAGCACTCATACATACTCGTAATTTTATTAATGATTTGTTCATTTTATTTTATATGTGAATGTTTTGTCTGCATGTATTTCTGTGCACCACATGTGTGCATGGTGTCTACAGAGGTCAGAAGAGGGCATTGGATCCCCTGGACCTAGCTATGGATAGTTAGGAACTGTCATGTGAGTGCTGATCATTGAACCAGGTCCTCTGTAAGAGCAAAAAGTGCTCTTAGCCTTTGAATATTAACAGAATTTATTAGAAGTATTGTATTCTTTGAGCAGGCCTTTGACTTGCGCCTCTTCATTGCTACAAAACAGCATTGTCTGCCCCAATTTCAGTGAGCTTTAGGAAAGCAATCCATGTCTCATGTGACAGGTATCTCTCTTCAGCTTGTTACAGTGGCTGTCAAGATAGAAAATACTAGGCTTTATTAGTCTCTAATGCCTCTGGATGAGGACTTCCGAGAATGAGACACAGAAAAGTCAATAAACAAAATGACTTGGTTTAGTGAGGAACAGAGCCACAGAGTCTGTCCTGGACACTGGTGTATCTGTGACTCTAAAGGAAAGGTGCAGACTGATTCACAGAAGTCTCCTGAGAAGCCCTCCCACATGCCAAAGAACCCAAGAAGGAGTGCTGAGTGCCTAGTGGGGTTGCTGGAGCAAAAGCTTAGCATTTGGGTGCTGCACACGACCCTCCACAGAGCCCCATCACCTGCAAGGTGATTGTGCCAAGGCAGGCCCTGGATGCAGGCACTGTGGGCACCCGCACCAAGGGTAAAAGCACATTGTTCTACAGCCTGGGAGACCTACTGCCTGCCAAGCCACTGCTGGCTGGAGTCCAGGCCTGCAGTCCAATTGTTCAGGGAGGGTTGTCATGCTTATCCACCCCTCACCCTGGAGTCCTGCACCTCAGCTGCACTTTGGGCCTTACTTGGTGTAAATAGAATCATTGTGAGCAGAAATGCCAGGCAGTGTTTTGTGTTGATAGACATTTATTCAGAGGCCCATGCCCATTGTTCCTTCTGGCTGAAGGCTAATTCCTGCATTCGGGTAGTTTGCTGATTAGACAGGTGTATCTTGTTCTACCAAGATGAACAAAAGCTGTCAGCAAAGATGATTAAGGATGGAAGATATATTTCAAAATGATTAAAATAGCATTTTCACAAGCATGGTTCTTTAACAGCTGCCTGCTGCTGGCAGCCCTGAGAAGCCACGAAGCCCATCCAAGCATGCCGTCCTGCTAATATGCGGCACACATGACATGTTTCCAAAGGTGCATCTCAGGAGCTCCCCCTAAGAAGGAGGAATTTATACAAGAGAATAAAAACTTAGGCCAACAACCACGGAGTTGGGAAACACAGCAGAGATTATATTCCAGCTAAAAATAGAATGGCCTACTCTATCATGAGGAGAAAGTGAAATTTGTTTAGTCAAGGACACAGAGGCCACTGGGCTGAGATGATTTCACTTTTAAAAGAGCCATTTGAGTTGTGGACCCTGTATGTGGTGAGAGGATGAAGAAAGCTTCTTCCTGACCCTCTGTAGATGCTCAGCTACCAGAGTAAGCCCCATGTCATGTGTGACTTAGGGCCCTGCCATGCCGAGGGAAGAATGTAGCAGCTGTCTTTGTTCAGATGACAGGACTAGGCGGGGGCTCCAGGCTCTCCCACTGCCGTCTGACTGGCACTGGAGCAAGGCCTGACAGACACTCTCCTCTTCCTGCACCTGTGCAAGCTTCTCAAGCCCGGGGCCAAGTGTTTTGTTGATAAGAACTAAGCCTAGTGCTCTTATGAGAGCACAGACTGTGGGGTCGGGTCCCACGCGGCCTTCCCCCTCAGTACCTGGTGCAGTGTCCATCGGGTTCCTCTAGGGTGGAGGAGTGGCATGGGAGTCAGGCCTCTGGGTCTAGGGGTACTGATGTGAAAGCGCTCGGCCTTGGCAAACCAGCACCTGTCCTGTCTTTTCAGAGTCAGAGCTGACCAATCTGGCGGGGCTGTATCGAGATGAGCGGCTGCGGCAGAAGGCAGAGTCACTGAAACTTGAAAACTGTGAAAAACTTTCCAAGCTAATCGGCCTCCGGAGGGGCGGCTGAGACGAAGATGGCCCGGCTCAGGATGGGGGTTTCTTACTTGTTACTATTTACATTGCAAATCCATTTTATAATACAAGTTAGGAGATGATGAACACTTACTATCTGCTAACTTTGTTGGGCAGAGCTGCAGGACATGGAGCCACGCTTGTCACCATCTGTTTCTTCCAGGCCGGCTCCCAGGGCAGGGACAGTTCATCTAAGTTACGTGAATGGTAACGTTTGGACTCAGCTCCACTGTGAACGTAGATCAGGGCATCCCAGAGAAGACCCACATTTCTGCCTTCACCCTCCTTGCAGCAAAAGCCCACTCCCTAGGCATTTCTAGGCTCAGCCAATCACTTCAAAGTACTGATGCGTCTGCCGAGAATTACACCTCTCTTTGCCATACACCATCCCCCAGTGTTCGGTTTTCCACTTCCTAAGGAGAGTAGAGAGAAACTGAACTCTTTGGCCAATAGTTCAGTGTTATCCAAGTCTCTCTTGAGGCAGGAGCGTTAGCAAACTGCCTGATTTGTGGTTTCTTTTCTTTCTTTTTTGAGAGAAGGGCTCACTCTGTAGCCCAGACTAGCCTGGGACTCACTATACACTCCAAGATGGCCTTGAATTTGCAGCTTGGGTTACAGGCGTCAGCTACCATACCCAGTAAGGTTCCTTTTATCTCCTTATTCAGCTCTCTCAGAGGGTCTAGAAAGTCAAAGCTGTGAACAGTCTGGGTGTGGTAGCGCACACCTTTAATCCTAGCACTCACACAGGCAGAGACAGGCCAATCTTTATGAGCTCAATGCCAGCCTGGGATGTATAGCAAGCTCCACACCAGCCAAAGATGTCAGGAGATCTTGTCTCAAAAAAAATAACACAAACAAAAAACCTGTTGAGCCATTCAGCAGACAGCTCAGCAGCAGGAAGTAGGGCTAAGGAAGAAGGTAAAATACAAGACTGTGAGCTCCTCAGTGTAGATTCCTGGTCCATTTTGGAACTAGAGAGCACTGTGTCCCTTCCCCTTTAAATCATCATTTAGTGTATGGTAGGTTGTACGCTGAGCACAAGTATGCGCAGAAGTGCACTGGTCAAACCCAAGAGGAGGCTCAGGCCTAGAGACCCAAAGGCAGGAGCCTGTCTCTGTGGCACGGAGGGCTAATATTAGCCTTAACAATCACTTTGTTTGACTCAGAGTCCTGCACATTTTAGTACGAGGTGGTCTTCCATGCATTCAGTATTTATGGAGTGTCTACTACAAAGCAATGGCTTTCACATGTGTCTCTCTCTCTCTCTCTTTCTCTTTTTTTTTTAATTTATGCCTCCTCAAAATTTGTGAAACTGACGCGTTACCTCTTTTATGAATCAGAACAGGATAAATGGTTGGCCTGGGTCATGTAACTAGGTGAGGAAGTACAGAACGTGAAAGATCATCCTGTTTCTCAGATGACTCTAGCCAGGTTGGCAAAGCGGAGACTTTCCCTAGAATGCTTCTGCAGTCCGGGACGCCTCTGCCGCCGGTTTGCATCCTTTCCGTCACAGTTCTGCGTCCTTCAGGACTGCTACCCTGCTCATCTTTCAGAAGCAGGACCAGGGATGGAGAGATGGCTCAGTGGTTAAGAAGAGTCTAGCTGCTCTCCCAGAGGACTCAGGTTTAGTTCCAAACACCCACGTGGCAGCTCACAGCTGTCTGTAACTCCAGTTCCAGAGGACCCAGCTCCCTCTTCTGGCCTTCACAGTCACTGCATGCACCTGGTGCACAGACATACTTGCAGGCAAAACACCCATACACGTTTTTTAAAAAGTAGGACCCTTTCATACAAATCCTTCATAGGAAGAAAAAACAGTTTTTTTCTAGAACTAAGTCACTGATTTCCCAGACTTGGTGGTTGTGCCTTCCTGTGGAGGGCAATGCCAGAGCTGAGTTTCTGAGCTGCCCAGATTATCATGAAACTGAATTTGAAAGGTAACTGGTTCATATTTCATTTCTTTTTTTCTTTTAGATAGGGCCCCATGTATCCCAGGCTGGCCTCAAAGTTGAAATATAGCCAAAAACTTTGAACTTTTTTTTTTTCTAGACAGGGTTTCTCTGTGTAGCTCTGGCTGTTCTGGAACTTACTCTGTAGACCAGGCTGGCCTCTAACTCAGAGATCCGCCTGCCTCTGCCTCCCGAATGCTGGGATTAAAGGCGTACGCCACCACACCAAGCCCCTTTTTATTATTAATAATTATCATTATTATTTATTATTATTATGTTTTGTTTGTTTCAAGGCAGGGTTTCTCTGTGTACCCTTGGCTGTCCCAGATTTCACTCTCTAGACGAGGCTGGCCTTGAACTCAGAGATCTGCCTCTGGAGTACTGAGATTGAAGGTGTGAGCCACCACCGCCTGAAATCCTCCTGCCTCTACCTCCTGAATGCTAGAGTCACTCCTGGCTGTTGTGGTGCTGGGGAAAGAACCCAAGGCTTTGTGCATGCTAGCCTACTAAGCTACATCCCCAGACTTATCTTCTGAATTTTTTTAAAACCTCTTTAACCTATGAGCAGCAGGGAATTTACTTTGTAAAATATGCCAGGCATGGTGAAACACACTTTTAAACCCAGCACTCAGGAAGCAGAGGCAGATAGATTACTATGAGTTCAAGGCCAGCCTGCTCTACATAGCAAATTCATAGTGAAACCCTGTCCCAAAACAAACAACAAAAACCGTGCGTTGTAAAATGTACTCACGAACCAAACAAGCTTGTGGAGGGCTCCTAGTCATGAAAAATGCAAAGCTCTTCCCTTCCAGCCTCATCCTGGGCTAGAAAGTGGACCAGTGGGGTAAACCCTCCCCTGGATGCCCTTGAGTAGTTTGTGGATTTCATGGCAGTGATGACCCCAGAGTCTAGCCCAGCTCCATTAAATGTCACACCGACTGTCTGTTCTCATAGCCTGGTGTACTGCTTTATTTATTACTGATAGACTACAGTACTCACATCTGGTCTCCTCAAGAGAGCCAGATTTGCTCTGGTTGAAGGGTAGTTTAATCTATTTGGCACTATGTAGAATCGTGTTAAACTCTTAATTCCTTGCTTATAATTTAGATACCTTTCTTTGTACTGGTAAAATAAGCTTTGTACTCTTGCCTATGTCTTTGACGAGGTTTCCTGGCAGTGTAAACTCTTTAGATACGGCTTTTCTAGCTGCCAGTGTGGCTCACAGTTTGAGACACAGGATGGAGACTGTGATGGGAGTGAGGTGAAGCACAGGGCTCACCCGGGACCAGGAAGTGACCTTCAAATGAAGTGCTCTCTTTAGTCAGAGGGAGATGGAAGCTCCTCCCAGTGAGGAGCAGGGGAGCTGGAAGGAGCCCATGTCCGTGTTCATCTGCTCAAGCAGGAGACATCTCAACCTCACTGGTCAGCTCCAAGCCGCACAGCTTGAGAGAAGCAACCGGTAAGAAAATAGTATCACTGTGCATGCTTACAGGACCTGTTAGGCATGACAGGAAATGCCACACCCTGCTGGCATCAGGGCCCAGCAGGCTGGCTGAGCTGCGGCTACTTTCATTCTCCTCTTCACTCTCCTCAGAGCTAGTGCTGCCAGGGGCACCATGGGATCCCAGCAACTGGCCACACAACCAACCCATTGTCTGCATGCACTGCCCTCACAGGAGCTGGCACTTAGTTTGTATCACTTCAAGTATTAGATTGGTGTCCTAATTATTTATTTTGGGAAAGGACTAAGTTCCTATACATCTTAATGTTTGGGCCTGCGCTGTTGGTACCTCATGCAGTGGTCACCAAGTTACTGAGTCTACATTTGCATCACACTCAGTGTTTGGAGGTGGAGTGTTCTGTGACCAGAGTCAGGAATGACACATGGGAAAATGCTGAAAAATCTGGTCATCTGATCATTGCATCTAGAATGGGTGTATTTTAACAAAGTAAACATTAAACAATTTTATATACAAAATGCGACTTTACGGCTTTTCTTTGTTGCCTTTGTCCGCAACCCTCATGCATGGAGTCACTTTGGACTAAAGATGCTCCTGTGGAATAGTTTGTGTTTAGAATAGTACATAATGCTAATGGGATGAATTCCAGACGGGAGGCGGGGTTTCAAGACAGGGTTTCTCTGTGTAGCCCTGACTGTCCTAGAACTTGATCTGTAGACCAGGCTGGCCTCAAACTCACAGAGATCCACCTGCCTCTGCCTCCCAATTACTGGAATTAAAGGCTTGTGCTGCCACCTCCTGACTAAGGATTTTTTAATAAATAAATATTTTCTGTGTATAGGTGTTTTGCCTGTGTGTGTGTATGTGTGCCATGTGTGAGCGGCACCCTTGCAGGCCAGAAAGGGCATCAGTTGTTTGCTATGATGTGGGTGATGGACAGAACCTAACATGGGTCCTCTGCAGGAGCAGCAAGTGGGGTTTTGGCTTTTGAGGGGGAGTTTGGAAACATAATTTATATATAAAATTTTAGCAAGAAACAATGTAAAATGACAACACACATTAAAAGTGAAAATAAGCCTGGTGTTGGTGGCGCACACCTTTAATCCCAGCACTCAAGAGGCAGAGGCATGCGATTTCTGTGAGTTCAGAGTCTGTAGAGTTCCAAGATAGCCAGAGCTATGCAGAGAAATCCTGTCTTGAGAGAGAGAACCTGTTGATAAACACCAGTTCCTATCCTGAAATAACTGTATAAAACATGATATCCTAGGAGTGACCTAATCTTTATTTCTTGTCACTGAAGACAGTGGCAGAGGCTTAGAAACAGCACAGAGAGGACGAACCTACAGAGAGCGCCTATAGGTGAAGGATGCATCTTTACCAGAACCGGAGTCACTTCTGCTAAGAATTCTTTCTGTACTCAGATAGCAATCCAGCGTACCACAGCCAACCTAGATCAAGACTAGATTTAGCATCAGAAACATCGGTGTTACCTAGCTCTTTCCTCGCTATATTCCTAGTGGACCATACTTAGCAAAGTCTTGGTTTAAAGATACCATTCATGGTGTTTAATATTTACATGGTCCAACTGGTTACATGTCCTACTTGGTCCAACATACACGTGAGACTCAGTTCAGGAGAGTTTGAGAACTTGCCTCTATTCTAGGGGGGCTGAAACCTAGGACTCCTAGATCAAATGTCTAGTGCAGTGGTCAAAACCCCTTTGGGGGATCACATGGGGGATGTTTACATACGATTAATAACAGAAGCAAAATTACAGTCATGAATTAGTACGAAACAATGTTATGGTTGGAGTCACCACAACATGGGGAATGGATTAAAGGGTGACAACATAGGAACCACTCTCTTATGGTTTTCATTTTGGGGTTATTTTTAGAAGAGGGGGTCTCAGGAAGTCCAGACTGACCTTGAACTCCATATCTTCTTGCCTTGACATTCTTAGTGCCAGGATTACAGGTGTGTACTACTCCGCCATGGAAGTCTGATTTGTTCCCTCCAAAACAACTGGAACTTCTGATTCCATTAGACTCCACTCCAAAACCACCATCCACTTACACCACAGCAGCTTTACCCTCTTACCTAGAATATTTCAGTAGCTTATTTCATCCCCAGCATTAACATCATCCAAGTTCTAATCATAGCTAGCATTTTGTTTTGAAGATTTTGCTTTGTTTTTTTGAAAAAGGGTTTCTCTGTGTAGTCCTAGCTGTCTTGGAACTCATTCTGTAGACCGGGCTTGCCTCGAACTCACAGAGATCCACCTGCCTCTGCCTCCTAAATGCTGGGATTAAAGGCGTGCATCACCATTGCCTTTAAAAAATTATTTTTTAACATTTGAGATAGTCTTGCTAAGTTCCCTAACTTGACCTTTGATGGTCTTCCAGCCTCAGCCTCCAGCAGCCCCAACTCTCCACTTTTCTTACTAACCTTGTAGCTACTCCGCCATCACTCTTTCCCGGGAACTTTACTGTTCCTTCTTTCTTTTTTCTAAAAATACTTATTTATTTTATTATGTATACAATATTCTGTCTGTGTGTATGCCTGCAGGCCAGAAGAGGGCACCAGACCCCATTACAGGTGGTTGTGAGCCACCATGTGGTTGCTGGGAATTGAACTCAGGACCTTTGGAAGAGTAGTCAATGCTCTTACCCTCTGAGCCATCTCTCCAGCCCCTATTTCTTCTTTCTAGGACTTCTTCTCCTTTTGCTGAGAGCTTCCCTGTTATCATCACAGGCTTCAGCTAGAACGTGTCCACAGACATGCTGACCAGCCTTGGTTTAGCCCCCTTTGAACTCCTTACTTGTCTTTTTCTTTTTTTTTCTTCTTTCTTTTTTTGTTTTTTTTGTTTTTTGTTTTTTGTTTTTTTGGTTTTTTTTTTTTTTGAGACAGGGTTTCCCTGTGTAACAGCCCTAGCTGTCCTGGAACTAGCTCTTGTAGACCACGCTGGCCTCGAACTCACAGAGATCCGCCTGCCTCTGCCTCCCGAGTGCTGAGATTAAAGGTGTGCGCTACCACTGCCCAGCTATTGGTCTTTTTCTTAGCACTGCGATAGCTATACTACTATTTCTAATAGTTGACTATTGACGCACTGGTTCGCTAGACCAAGTTCTAGCCTGGTTTTGTCTGAGATGAGCCGTGAAGTGCCACCTTCCAAAACGAGCTGCTCTCGGAGAGTCTGCTGAGTGTGGTACTCACAAACAGAACCCCAGGAGGAGAGAATGAAGATGGTTGGTGCACGTTGAAGGCAAGCCCGAGCCACAGCATGCAAGGCCAGCAGGACTGACACACGGAGACTGGGTTCCTATTGCTGGGAAGAGACACCATGGCTACAGCAACGCATAAACATTTCAGTGGGGCTGGCTGAAAGTTTCGAAGTTCAGTCCATTATCATCATGGTGGGAAGCATGGCAGCATGTAGGCAGACACGGTACTGGAGGAGCTGAGAGTTCTACATCTGGATCCTCAGGCAGCATCAGGAGACTGTGCCATACTAGGCCTAGCTTGAGCATGTAAGACTCCGAAGGCCTCACTCCTACACACACACACAGTGACACACTTCCTCCAACAAGGCCACACCTCCTAATTGTGCCATTCACTACGGACCAAGCACTTGAACACTAGACTATGGGGCCCATTCCTATTCAGACCACCACAGAGACATGTCTAAAACACCACTATCCACAAAACTAAAGATAACAACAACTAAATAGGTGTGGTGGAACAGGCCTATAATTCTTTCCTACAATGGAAATTATCAGATCGTCAGGAAGTTAAAAAGAAGAAAAAAAAACCAAGGAAATTATCACAAGTTTTTTTTGTTTGGTTTTTTTTTTAGAAAAAACAAACAACAAAAAGAAAACATTTACAAATTCTTAGGCAGGGGGTTGGAGAGACAGCTCAGTGGTTACGAGCATGCATTGCTCTCCCAGAGGACCAGAGTTCACTTCCCAGCACCCATATCAGATGGTTCCCAACCATCCGTAACTCCAGCTTCAAGGAATCCAACTCCTCTGGCTTCTATGGGTACCTGCACACATATGCACACACACACAAAACATTTTCAAAAATTAAATACTTAAACACATGACCGGAGAGATGGCTCAGCATTTAGGAGCACCTGCCCTTTCAGAAGGTCAAGGTTCAGTTCCCAGCACCCACAAAGTGGATCACAACCATCCATAACTTCAGTTCCAGGGAATCTAAGACCCTGTTTCTGAGCCCCCACAGGCACTAGACACAGATATACATCAGGCAAAACACTCATACACATAAAAGTAAAACAGTTTTTTTCTGAAATTCTTAGGCACATGGGTCACATTTTGAGAACCAGGCATGGCTAGTGGCTCCCTACAGGACAGTATAGACTACAGAATATGCCCACATTGGGTTTCTATTGACCTGCTTCTCTTGCCAACTCCCCACCCCCTTGGTTTTTGTTTTTTTGAGACAAAGTCTCATTATATAGCTCTGGCTGTCCTGGAATTTACAGAGGGTGAGGATTAAAGGCATCTGCCACCATGTCCAGCTTGTTTGTTTGTTTTAAGATTGATTGATTGATTGATTGATTGATTGATTGATTATGTATACAGTGTTCTGCCTGCATGTCTGCCTACAGGCCAGAAGAGGGCTCCAGATCTCATTAATGATGGTTGTGAGCCATCAACCACCAGGATGGTTGCTGGGAATTGAACTCAGAACCTCTGGAAGAACAGCCAGTGATCTTAACTTCTGAGCCATCTGTCCAGTCCCCGGATTGTTTTATAAGGTTTTGATTTTATTTATTTATTTATTTATTTATTTATTTATTTATTTATTTATTTATTTGATTTGGTTTAGAGACAAAGTAGCCTTGTCCAGGCTAGTCTTGAACTTGCTATGTATGAAAAAAATGACTCTGAATTTCTTATCTCCTGCCTCTACCTCCGAAGTGCTGGGATTATAGGCTTTCCATGCATACTAATAAGAGGCACGCACTCTTTTATTTGAGCTTCTGTATTTTTGTGGGTTTTGTTATTTTTGAGGCAGGGTTTTTCCATGTAGCTCATAGCTAGTCTTGAACTCACAATCTTCTAGCTTCCTGAATGCTAAGGTTTCCATCTTAAACTACCAAGCCCAGTCATTTGTTGCTGTATTGTTGGGGATGAATCCAGCTTGGCTCTTCCCCGGCAAGCGCCCTACCCACTGCGCGACACGCCCCGGCCTCGAGAAGCTTTCTAAAAGCGGGTCCTCGGCCTTGTTAACAGAGGAAGTCCCCGCCCCCGGTTGCCAGGGCGCTCTGTGGCGTTGTATTCTCATTGGCTGGCGACGGGTAAGGCGCGCAGCGGGAGGCCATTTCCAACGAGCTGGCGGGGGCGAAAGATGGCGACGCCCCTTGGGTGGTCGCAGGGGGGCTCCGGATCTGTGTGTCTCGCCTTCGATCAATTGCGGGACGTGATTGAATCTCAGGAGGAACTGATTCACCAGCTGAGGAATGTGGTATGCAGCCAGAATTCGCGGAAAGGCCGCAACTGGACGCGGCCTCTTTGGATTAGGGGGCGTGGCTAGAATACATTGCGGAGGGCGTCATCCCGGAGGCGGGGCTCACCTGGCTGCCCGGGGCGGAGCCAAGAAGAGCGGGACTGGGGGTTGGGGGGGGCAGTGCCTGCCTGAACTTAACCCAAATCAGGCAGTGTTCCCCACTCTGCCTGGTTGCTGAAGGGACAGGACGATGCTCATTGAACCTCAGTGTCTCCACTTTTAGTGGAAATGACCTCACTGACTCCCAAGGTCTTCTGCGTGCAGAAACCAGAACATTGAGTCATACTCCTCCCCAGTGTCAAATGCAGTCCTAATACGAATTTGGCCTTTCACAGTGGTGGTTTAAGGGTCTCCAGACCTTTCGGTGTGCATTTGTTTCCAGCCTCAGCTAGTGGGTGCCAAGCATTGGCGTCAAAGGTTGCCTCGGTGCTGGCTAGCAGAAGCCAACAGTTTTTGTTTTTTCTATTTTCGTAACAATGTTGAGATCTCATTTTTCTAGCTCAAAAAATAAAACTGGCTTCACACCTATTTTTCACCCTAATGATTTTTAGGCAGTTTCTTCCCTTCTGTGCAGGTAGATTCGAGGGGGATTGTGAGAGGCATACTTAGCCTATTTCCAAAAAATGTATGCTTCTATGGGCCCTGAATTCCTTCCAATTCCCTGAGGGTCCCCAGATCTTTCTCTTGGCAGTTCGCTTTGGCATGTGTGTCCCCACCATCTGGAACATTTTTTCTCTTCTCATATTTAGCAGTCAGACATCAGGATTAATGCCACTGTCTCTGAGAGAAATCCTGGTCCTTAGCAAAGCTGGGTCCAGGACTATTCTGTGTACCACAGTCCCTTGGACTTTCCCCCATGACATACAGCATTGTGCTTCATGAGGCGGCTCGCTCCTTGCAGGGAGCACTGAGAACTGGGCCTCAGTAAATCTCTGGAACTAAAATCTCCTGTCCCAAGTCCTGAAGTCTGGGATATCATCCCCTTATCCATCCTTCGTCCTGGTCCTTAGAGAGCATCCCCTCCCACCTTAGTCCCAGCCCCTTCCTGAGCCGGGCTCTGTTGCAGATGGTTCTCCAGGATGAAAATTTTGTCAGTAAAGAAGAGTTCCAGGAAATAGAGAAGAAACTGGTGGTGAGTAATGGCGTCTGCACACTCCTGATTTCCTCATGTTTCCCAAGATCCCCGTGTCTGAGCCTTCCTGCACCCAGGCTTCCGCATACACCTTTTTTTAAAAAAATATTTATTTATTTATTATGTATACAATATTCTGTCTGTGTGTATGCTACAGGCCAGAAGAGGGCACCAGACCTCATTACAGATGGTTGTGAGCCATCATGTGGTTGCTGGGAATTGAACTCAGGACCTTTGGAAGAACAGGCAATGCTCTTAACCTCTGAGCCATCTCTCCAGCCCTTCCGCATACACCTTTGAGAAAGGGGGTTAGTTAAGGGACCCTACAAGACCCAAGGTGTCTTGGGATAAAGTGTAACCACCTCCCCTGCAGGACGAGAAAGCTGCTCATGCCAAAACCAAAGCCCTCCTGGCCAAGGAAGAGGAGAAGTTGCAGTTTGCCCTTGGAGAGGTGGAGGTACTGTCCAAACAGCTGGAGAAAGAGAAGCTGGCCTTTGAAAAAGCGTGAGTGAGTGGGCCCCAGGAAGAGGCGTGGAGCCTGGGGGCTCATCTGCCTTCTGCCTGCCCACCCTTTCATTGTAACTTCCCCTGTGCAGGCTCTCCAGTGTCAAGAACAAAGTCCTGCAGGAGTCTAGCAAGAAGGACCAGCTGATCACCAAGTGTAATGGTAGGCGGGAGGCCCGTGCTGCCCCTCAAGTTAACATACACGGGCTCTTTCCCAACAGCCCAGGGCCTGTGCCAAAATCAGGGTTCTACCCCAACTTCTGCCCCCGGCTGAGGATACAGGCAAGTCCAGGCGGGTCACACCTTCGAAAATGCCTTCAGGGACCAGGCAGGCCACGGAAATGACGGATGAAATCGGTGTGCGGTATTCTTCACAGCCATAAAGGAACGGGCTTGCTCCCATTTTTCTTGAAACATACAACCTTCTTAGTCCACCTTCTGTTTTTTACCATTTTTGATAAGTGTTAGAGATAGTGTACCCGACTGATAACCTTGCTTCGAGAGGAGTCGTAGAACAAGCTCAGTCCTATAGGGAGCTGGTCTTCCACTCAGGATCAAGGGATTCATGAAAGCCGTGCTCCTCCTGTGAGAACGGAGCTAGGATCCCCAGATCTTTTAGAAAAGAATCTAGGAGCCAAGTGTTGTGGCACATGGTTCTCATCCCAGCACTCAGAAGGTGGAGGCAGGAAGATGGGAGTTTGAGGCCATTCTAGATGGTGTAAGACTTTGTCTCAAGAGCAGAAAAGAATTTTCAAGCCAATTTTAATGGGAAAAATCTGAATTGTTAGTGTAGGCAACTAATTTAGGCAATTTGAAAGAATTTTACTCATGGAGTAAAATGTGCTGAGCCACTGGATTTCAGCTCTGCTGTGTACACGTCTTTGGCCACTTTACTGGTCTGTGGCGTCCTCTGAGCTGAGGGGCAGCACCTTTCACTTCCAGAGACTGCTAGACTTGTTACTTAGCCTAAGAAGTGTCTATGAATCCCATACATGGAATCTGTTCACTCTCTGTAGCAGATCTTCAATAGGCCAGAGACAGCCTGAGCCCAAGAGGGTTAAGGTCCCTCCTGAAGCCTAACAGATAGTCATTGTCTCCCCCCACCCCCAGCTCCTGGGTTCTTTCCTCCTCCCTCATCATCTCCCCTACCTAGGGGTTAGAGAGATGGCCTAGCGGTTAAGAGCGCTGACTGCTCTTCCAGAGGACCCAGGTTCAATTCCCGGCACTCACATAGCAGCTAACAACTGTCTATAACTCCAAGGTCTGACACCCTCACACAGACATACATGCAGGCCAAACATCTCCCCTATCCAGAGAACACAGAGAGCCAGAGATGTCTTTCCTTAGGCATTTCCTTCTACCAGAATCTGCCCAGGCCCTAGGGCTCACCGTGTGTTGTGGGGTCAGGGTCTGGCTGCCTCTCCATAAAATGTCCTGCACCTCTCCAATGGGCTACAAGCCCTCACCTAGCCAGTGTGGTGCTGTGACCCTCACTTTAATCAATACTCCTACCTGACCCTTTGTGATTCAGTTTTGTTTTTATATTTACATAGCTTTTTTTTTCTTCCTTTCTCTCTCTATCTTTCTCTTCCTTTAATTTTTTTGAGACAGGTTCTCTCTGTGTAGCCCTGGCTGTCCTGGAACTTGGTATGTAGACCAGGCTGGCCTTGAACTTGCAGAGATCCTTCTACCTCTGCCTCCAAATACTGAAATTAACAGGTGCCATCACTGTCCAGCTAGTCACACAGATTTCTAGTTCTTTCCCAAAAGAATTTTAGGTGCAGTTAATTTCATACTATCCGGAAGACCTCGAGAACCAGATTCCATGGCTCTGTCCTGCGTGCAGTGAGATCCTTCCTAAGACTCTCGTCTTTTTCTCTGTTTTTTTCCTCATTTCTGCTTTGTTCCTCTGGGACCACATTTTATCTGAACTGATAAAGGCACCAACAGTTCTGCATGGCTGAAACTTGTGCGATAGTTTCCTCTTCTTCTCCCTCCTTCCTTGTATGTGTGCATGCCTGTTTGTATGTTCATGTGCATGCAAGGACCAGAGGCCAAAATCGGGCAATCACTCTCCCCATAATTATTTTATGTGAATGAATGTTTTGCCTTCGTGTGTGTGTGTGTGTGTGTGTGTGTGTGTGTGTGTGTGTATCTGCACTGTATGTGTGACTGGTCCCCACAGATACAGAAGAAAGCATCCAATTCCCTGGGTCTGGAATTAGTGTGTGAGCTGCCATATGGGTGATGGGACTTGAAACGGGGTCCTCTGCAAGAGGAACAAGTGCTTTTACCACTAAGCTAATTCTTCAACCCCCTGACATTTTTTTTAAAGCAATGTTTTTTTTTTTGTTACAGTTCTTGTGTGCGTGTGCGTGTGTGTGTGCGTGTACATCGCACCCTATATGTGTGGAGGTGAGGGAAGATTTGACCTTCACATTTTCCATCCATTGTGTGGGCCCTGGAGATTGAATTCAGGTCCTCTATGTGTTCAGGAAGAACTTTAACCACTGTGCCATCGTGCTGGCCCACTGCCCTGGCTGTGACAAGGTCTCAACTGAACCTGAAACTTGCCAGTTTTGGCTAGACTGCAGTCTAGCTATCTAGAAAGCCCCAGGGACCCACTGTCATGACTACCTCAGCTCCGGGATTACAGGGACACACAGTTGCACCCCTCCCATGTAGGTGTTGGGTATCCAGATTGTGTGCTCACATTTGTTGTGCAGCAAGCACATTACCAACTAAACCACCTCCTCAGCCCCCATTCCACTTACATTGTATGTGCTCGTGTGTGTGGGTGTGTGTGCATGTGTGCACATGCATATGGAAGCTGGAAGACAACCTCCAATTTCATCCTGATGACTGGTACCCACTTCCTTTAAGAAAGGCTCTCTTGCTGGGCGGTGGTGGTGCACACCTTTAATCCCAACACTTGGGAGGCAGAGGCAGGGGGATCTCTGTGAGTTCAAGGCCAGCCAGGTCTATAAGAGCTAGTTCCAGGACAGGCTTCAGGCTTCAAAGATACAGAGAAACCCTGTCTCAAAAAAAAAAAAAAAAGGCTCTCTCAGTGATGTTCGTAGACAATTCCCAGATAACTAACATGGGGACCTAATATTAATTATAAATGCTCAGTTGATAGCTCAGGCTTATTACTAACTTGCTCTTACAACTTCAGTTAACCCATTTCCGTTATTCTACATTCTGCCACATGGCACTGCCTCTCTCTCATCTTGCCTCCTGTTTCCTCTCCTCTGGTGACTCCTCTGACTCTGCCCTTCTTCCTAGAGTCCTTAGTCTGGTTTTCTCCACTTAACCTTACTCTGTCCAGTTATTGGCTTCTTTATTAAACCAATTGCATTGTAATTTACACAGTGTATAGAAGGATTATTCCATAGCAGAAGCTCACCAATTTGGCTGTACTGACTGACCAAGAGAAACCCAGGGATCCTTGTGCCTCTGCCTTTCCAGCACCAGGATTATGAGCCTATGCCACCACTTCAGCGTTTTCACACGTTGTGGGGACCTCACTCAGATTCTCATGCTTGCAAGACAAGTGTTTTACAGACCAAGCCCTTCTCAGCCTCCAATTTTTAAAACTATTTTTCAAACTTTAATGACTTTGTTTTTTTTAGGTTTATTCATCTTAATATTTTGTATGTATGGATGTATCTTCTACATGTGCACTCTGCATGTGCCTGGTGCCCTCGGAAGTCAGAGGAGGGCATCATATTCCCTGGGACTAGCTAGAGCTACAGAAGATTGTTAACTCTCATGGGTCTGGGAATGGAATCCAGGTCCTCTGGAAGAGCAGCCAATACTCTTAACCACCAAGTCCACTCTCCAGTCCCCACACCTCTTTTTTTTTTTTTTTTTTTTTTTTGAGACAGGTTCTCAGGCATCCCAGGCTGCAGGCTGGCCCCGAGCTTGCTATTGAATGACTTTGAATCCATCCTCCTGCCTTCACCTCCTGAGTGCCGGGTTCCCATCAGGAGCCACCACATCTAGTATTGCTCTTCCTTTCTTTTTCTCTCTAATGGTTCTGGCAGCTGAACCCAGAGCTTAGCATGCTAAGCATAAGCTGCTCTCTACCAGTAAATGGTATTCCCAGTCCTGTGCAGTCTTTTCGTCATTGGGTATACCCCTCCCCCACCGTGTGATAAAAAATTTCCAGGGCTCCATGAAGGGCAGTTATATAAATGAATGTTCTTAGATCCTGATAGCCACCTGGAATGTTTTACCCAAGACACATAAATCTGTGTATCAAGTGTATACCTTTTTAGGAGAGAGGCTTTTCCAGGACTGTCCTCATGTCCTCTCCTTGGAAGAGGGACATGCGAGGAAACAGGCCTAAAAAGCAGCTAACCCAGCATGCTAACACTGCCTCAGTAGGAGCCTCTCTGAAATGTGTGGCCTCATCCTGCGCTCTGGTCATTTTCTCTTCTGTCTGTCGTTTATCTCTCTCTCTCTCTCTCTCTCTCTCTCTCTCTCTCTCTCTCTCTCTCTCCCTCTCCCTCTTTCTCTCACCCCCCCCTTCTGGTATGGGAGCCTTATACATGCTAGGCAATGTGTCACACCACCAGCCTTCAATGCCTGAGTCTTTATTTTTATTTTTTTATTTTTCTGGAACTCACTCTGTTGATCAGGCTGGCCTCGAATTCACAGAGATCCGCCTGCTTCTGCCTCCTGAGTGCTGGGACTAAAGGTGTGAGCCACTACCACCCAGCACACTTATTTATGGTTTTTTTTTTTTTTCTGTTGAGACAGGTAGCCTAGGCTGGCCTCAAACTTGGTAGGAGACCTTGGTCTCCCAATACTCTCACCTCTGGTATGTGCCAACACCCTCAGTGTAATTTCTGAGTTTTATTTTTGAGGATTTTTTTTAGATTTATGTGTATGAGTGTTTGTCTACATATATGTATGTGCATGTACCATGTGTGTGCCTAGTGCCTGTGGAGGTGAGAAGAGGGTGCCAGATTCCCTAGGCACCTCTCTCTCTTTCTATTAGATAGATAATAATATTTATATAGAGAGAGAGGGAGAGAGAGAGTTAATTCACATATTTAGGAACCACCATATGGGTGCTAGGAACCAATTCAGGCTCCTCTGGAAGAGTCTGTGCTCTTAAGCACTGAGCCATCTGTCCAACCTCTAGTTCCTGAGTCCTAACTCTTCTTTTGGGGAAGTTGAACGCATGTCTGATGGGGTCACAGACATTATTTCCCACCGGCGGCCCTCTATAGCACAAGGCTGGGCACCCAGCTTGTCCTTTATAGGTCCGGTTGATGGATGTGGCCAAACTCCATGTCTCCAGTCCCAAAGTCCGTCCATTCCACAGAACACAGATCTATGAGCCAAACACTGTTTCAGGTCTTAGGGACAACAGTGAAGGAGACAATAGTCCCTGTCCTTGTGAACCGTGTGTCATAGTTGTAGGAGGACATGAGTGACATATGAGGTGTGTTAAACATGGGCACAAGGAGAAAGGGAGCAGGGAAGGGGACTTGGAAGGGGAGGGTTGTAATTTCTAGATCAAGGGTCTAACCAAGGATGTGTAAAGGCCCAGGAGCAGTGGCTGAGAGCCAGGACTTTGCCTTCTTCTTTCCAAGGATTTTTTTGCCCATCCTCACCTGGGTGAGGTTTGTAATCCAATGATGAAGTCGCTGACTTACTTACTGTCCCCACTCCCAAGACCCCATACATTTGCTGATATGTCAGGGCCTTATGGTGAACACCTGTAATCCCAGGCCGAATAGAAAGATCAAAAATTTAAGAGTGAGTTTAAGGATAGCCTGGTCAACCTAATGAGACTGTGCTTAAAAACCAAGTAGAAAGTAGATAGGTGTGGTCGTGCATACTAGGCTGAGGCAGGTGAATGTCTTGCATTTGAGGCTAGCCTGGTATGCAAAGCAAGTTCTAGAACAGTCAGAGCTACATAATGAAGAGAAAAATAGTAGAAAGAGGGTAGCATGCCTTTAATCCCCCACTTGGAAGGCAGAGGCAGGCCGTTCTCTGTGAGTTCGAGGCCAGCCTGGTCTACAGAATGAATTCTAGGACAGCTGGGGGCTGGGGCTGTGTAGAAAGACCCTGACTAAAAAAAAATTAAAAATTAAAAAAATAGTGTTGGGGATATAGCTCAGTGGTAGAGCACTTACCTGTCATGTATAAGAGCATGGGTTCAGTCTCCAATACAGAAAAACAAACTCATTCATACTGAGGTACTGGCAGCTGTTCAAAGATCACCCCTCAGTGGCAAGAGCGAAGCTCTGAAAAGCCCCACAAGGGAAGACCTTCGCTCAGGAGCAGCCTGAGAGATGGGAACCTCCCCTCCTCCCTGCCTCTCTCCCCCACAGAAATTGAGTCTCACATTATAAAGCAAGAAGATATACTTAATGGCAAAGAGAATGAGATTAAAGAGTTGCAGCAAGTTATCAGCCAGCAGAAACGGATTTTCAGGTGAGGGGCCAGGCCAGGCTTGGGGGTTGCTGATGGAAGTGGGGAGCCTGACTTGGCCCCTACCCAGGGCTGTCCAGCCTACGACCAGCTGGCTCCGTTGCAGGAATCACATGTCCGACTTCCAGATCCAGAAGCAGCAGGAGAGCTACATGGCCCAGGTGCTGGACCGGAAGCATAAGAAAGCCTCGGGAACACGTCGGGCCCGTAGCCGCCAGTGTCCCAGGGAAAAATAAAATGCTGGTTTCCTTCCTGGTTTCTAAATGCAATGCCAAACTTCTACCTTCTCTATTCTGGGGAGACCAGCTCTTCCCCTCCATCCTGGGGACCTCCACCACAGTACTGCCTCTTCTGAGTTTAGGAGGAAACACTGCTCAGTCTCCAACCCCTGCTGCTGCTGTACTCCTTTGGGATAGGTTAGCACCCATGGTAACAGAGTGGGATCTGCTGCTTGCTTTTGGTGGTTAGTCGTCTCCATACACAGCCCAGGTTAACCCAGTCACACCCTCCCTGAACTTCAGTAAATGTGGTTCTCCGAGATTGGCTGTAGGGTTAGGGAAGAATGGAATGTGTGTGCATGCGTGCGTGTGCATGTGTGTTGGTGTAGCCCTGACTACAGACTTTAAGACTGAATTCCAGAACCACAGTAAATCTGAGAAACCAAGTAATTAATCTGAGAACCAAGGTAATTAAAAAAAAAAAGTGTATGAGCCGGGCTGTGGTGGTGCACACCTTTAATCCCAGCACTTTCCAGCATTTGGGAGGCAGAGGCAGGCAGATCTCTATATGAGTTCTGAGTTTGAGGCCAGCCTGGTCTACAGAGCAAGTTCCAGAAGAGCCAAGGCTACATGGACAAACTCTGTCTTGAAAAACAACCCCCCCCCCAAAACAAACAAAGAACATGTGTATGCACTAGCTGTCCAAACCACCCCTGCACCTTCTTACACTAAAAACCAAAAACTTTCACGGGGAGGAGGAGGCTGCACAACCTTAGGGAGACAGGGAAAGGGCCCCAACCGGCTCAAGTTACTCAGACAGGCCTTGATGGGATGAAAGGTTAAATCCTCTCAGAAATCTTCACTGAGTGTGCCCCTAAGTGATCTTGGGGAACTCAGGATTCACAGGACTGGTTAAACCTGGCCTGTGCTGGTTCAATGTGAGGGTGGGCATAAAGGAGGGGCCAGTGCTCTAGCCTCAGGGCCAGCTGGGGCCTGAGTCATAGCGGGACCTTCAAGCCCTAAGTTAAGGGCAAGTGGTGTGCTATTGTCATAGGACAATGACAGCTGGTGGCTGCTTCCCTACTAGGAAGGAAGGAATGCTGTGGGGCACTGGAATAAGGTCCTGTGCGCCTGGGACCTTAGAGGGAACCCTACAGTGGCTGGTTTGTCTCCCAGCTTTGTTCTGGGTGCTAAGCACCTTAGCTAGCCAGCCCCTGCCTGATTTGCCTTACCCTATCCAAGGTGGTGTATGGACGTGAGAAGTCAAGGAAGCATATGGATTGTAGCTAAGGAAGCCACGGAGGAGTTTCCTTGCGATGTTAAAGAGTTGGGGGCTGAGGATATGGAACTTCAAGCTCACACCCTGACTGTCTCAGAAGTCCCCTGCAAGGCCAGAGTTTTCCCACCTGTGTTAGGTGGAGTTGGGCATAGCTGTTTGCTCCTTTTCAAAACTAGGCCTGTCTTCCCTTTTCACCTGCCTGTCAAAGTCTGGAGCCCCAGCCCTGTGTTCCACCTGTGCTGGAGAAAGTTCGGGCAAAGAGGTTTGCTCCGGGTAGGGCCCAGGACTTGGGTCTCTGCTGACAACTCCGCTAGCTTCAGCGTAGACACTGGCGCTTTAAGACGCTTTGACCCCATGGCATCCCGGCGGGGCGGAGACAGTGCAGGCGCCACTTGCAGAGGCATTGCCCGGGAGGTAGTGCTAAGTGTCCTGCCCACCATGCTGACTGCGCTCGCCCCGCCAGCCCTTCCAGGGTTCTCAAGGCAGCTGCCTGCCCCTGCCCGGCGTCAGGATTCGTCCGGTTCGTCCGGCTCCTACCACACAGCTCCGGGTTCTCCGGAGCCCCCGGACGTTGGGCCGGACACAGAAGGCCGGGGGACTTGGCTCTGGGTGGCCCCTGGGCGGGGGGCGGGCGCGCAGCCTGTCCTGTCCGTCAGCGCCCAGAATAGCCGCCAGCAGCACAGCTCCGGCTCGGGTTTCCCGCGAGGCCCGGGCTCCGGCCCGCAGCCGCCCCGGCCCCAGCTGCGCATGCTGCCGTCGGGGGAGATGGAAGTCATCTTCGGCGCCGGGGCTCTGTTCAGTCGCTCCGACGCAGAGGATCGGGAGGAACAACAGTTCATGGCGCCTGCCTTCAGCAGTCCGTTGCTGCCCGGGTCACCGTCTCCTGTGTCAGTGTCGCCGCAGGCGCAGACCCCCGACGGGGGCTCTCGCTGGTCCACCTACCTGGAGCTGCCGCCCCGCGGGCCGAGTCCGGCCGTCTCAGGCCAGTACGAGTGTGTGGAGGTGGCACTGGAGGAGCGCGCGCCGGTTAGACCCCGCACGGTGCCGAAGCGTCAGATCGAGCTGCGTCCGCGGCCTCGGAGTCCCTCGCAGGACAGTCGCGCGCCGCGTCCCCGACTGCTCCTGCGCACCGGCTCCCTGGACGAGTCTCTGAGCCGCTTGCAGGCCGCCGCGGGCATCGTGCAGACGGCGCTGGCCAGAAAACTGGGCTCTGAGGTCCCGGCCCCCAGCAATGTCACTTTTAGATCCACGGGGAAAGCAGAACCCACAACGAATCCTCGGGAAACGGCACGCAGCACCCGTGTGGTCCCGGAAGAGGTCAAGTCTCGGCCACCCCGCGCACACGATAGTTCTGTCCACACCAGAGCCCCGCGGCCTTGGCCCAGCCTCCGAGAGCGAGCAATTCGGCGGGACAAGCCGGCGCCTGGGACCGAGCCGCTGGGTCCCGTTAGTTCCAGCATTTTTCTGCAGTCAGAGGAGAAAATTCAACAGGCTCACGAACAGGAATCCAAGACTCAGTTCCCTCGTGAGACTCCCGATGGAATCGTACCGAGAACACGAAGTCCTCCCTTCCATTCTAGAAGTTCCCGAGTGGCTCCCAGTAGAGTTGTGAGACCAAGGAGCCCATCTCCTCCGCAGCAAGCTCCAAACGGGGCCGTGAGGGGTCCTCGGTGCCCGTCCCCCCAGAACCTCTCACGACCTCATAGAACTGTCTGGAGAATGAGTAGCCCGTCCTTCCCTGAAGCATCTTCGGAGTGGGAAAATCGGAAAGCGGCCGTAGAGGAAGTCATCAGAAGGAGCCCTTCCCCTCCACCTCTTTCCCAATGGACTCAGGGTGTCGCTAGAGTTGGGAACCCAGGTCCCGAAACTCCTTCTCTGTGGAAAGTTCCACATTCGATAGGTGGAGATGCAATAGGGCTGAGTAGGGACCGGTCCTTGCCAGCCCTGCTCCCACAGGAGTCACCTGATCATCCTATTGAAACTAGTAACCCATCTCCCCGAGAGACATGGGGTCCTATTGTGCAGGGCTCATCGACGGCGTTGCGTCAGGAAGCTATGAATGGCCTAACTCAGGAGTTGGAGCCGCCTACACCATCAGCCCCCGGGACTCCAGAACTCACAGAGGCGCAGTGTCTGCTTACCTTGGAAAATGCGGATATTGCCTTCAAAGGCAGCCAGCCGTCTCCAGTTGTCGA
The DNA here is from genome assembly GCF_982192425.1 of Myodes glareolus. Taxonomy (NCBI): domain Eukaryota; kingdom Metazoa; phylum Chordata; class Mammalia; order Rodentia; family Cricetidae; genus Myodes; species Myodes glareolus. The sequence goes on from NC_142038.1 coordinate 51,686,300, forward strand.
TACACCGGAACCTCCCGGAAGTCATCTCACAAGCACCCTAGACGACGATGTGTGCCCAGAAACCTTGGCCTCGGGAGAAGCAGCTTCTGGACGTCCGCGCGTGACCATTCCGCGGCCGCGAGACGTGCGCAAGATGGTTAAGACCTCTTACGCGCCAAGCTTTCCTGCGGGAACCCCAAGTTCCGGGCTTCCCGCGCCTTCTGCTGACACCCGCGGGGAGGGCGATGCATCAAAAGCGCAGGAGCTCCCGGCGCTGGAGTCACCGGCCCCGGCTCATTACACTTCCATTTTTCTCAAGGACTTTCTGCCGGTAGTACCGCATCCCTACGAATCTCCAGAGCCTTCACTCCATGCGACTCCTAAGGATGTCTCCCACTCCAACCAGGTCCCGAGGCGGAGGGCAGAAAACAACACCGCGAAGCCTTTCGCTCGCAGTGAGATCCGCTTGCCTGGCGCTCTAGTCTTGAGCCGCCGGCGGGAGAAAACCCCAGATGTTCAAGGATGCGGTCCTGGGATAGAAAGCCTGGATGCTGAGGCCCAGCGCCTGGTCCCAGACCACGAGGGTCGAACCAGTCCCTTAAGAGGCGCTCACACCTCAACCGAGTGGTCCCCTTTAGGATCAGCAGGGACCCAACCTCCTCGCCCCGGCTCTCCGCAGGCATGTTCCAACTCGAGTCTCGGGACAGCACCCGAATTGAAGACAACACTTGTGGCTCCTTCAACGGCGGTCCAGGCGCCCCTCCCGCCGGAACCTCAGGCGACAGCGACCAGGACCGCTGCACCCCTCCCGCGAGCTGCCTCTGCACCTCCCACGGATCGACTCCCTCCTGCATCCACCCAGGGGGCGCGGAGGCTTCCAGGAGCCGCGCCACCAGGAAAGGTCCTCGTAGACCCGGAGAGCGGTCGCTATTACTTTGTGGAGGCTCCGCGGCAGCCGAGGCTACGGCTACTCTTCGACCCCGAGAGCGGGCAGTACGTGGAAGTGCTGCTGCCGCCCTCGCCCTCTCTTTCCCGGCCGCCACGACAAGCCTATGCCCCCCTGGCCATAGGGCCAGGCCTATACCCGCCTGCCTATGGCCCTGTCCCTGGTTCGTCACTGTCGCCGCCGTCCCCCAATCTTCAGGCCCTTGGCAGTCTCCAGCTACCCTGGACCCCTGAAGCCGGGCCCCTGGAGGGGATGTACTACATGCCCTTGAGCGGGACCCCCAGTCCGGCTCCACCTATGCTCTTCTGTGCCCCGCCCTCCAGTTCCGGTCCCATCCAGTCCAGCAAGGGTACCGTGTTTCCTTTGTGAAGCCTCAGGTCCCGGTCCCTTTGGAGTTGTGTTCCCTAGAAGGCTTTGGGAGTTCTGGTTCCTAGTCACTTAATTTTTCCTCCCACCAACTCTTTGGCTAGTTCCAGCCAGTCCCCAGACCAGAAGTGACCATAAAAGAATGTATCTGCTACCTGGGCTGACGGCGCTGGATCATCATTAGCAAATGCCTGGCTGCCTATGTCCTGTCCCCCCTCCCCGCCCCGCCCTTCCCTCCTCCCCTGCAACAAAAATCTGCATCCCTTTCCCAAACCTTCCCAGGGTGTGGTGTATATGTGTATGCAGGCGAGCAAGTATATCAAAGTGAGACCACTAAGAGATGTTGGGGTTTCCCAGAATAGCAGGTGTGGAAGTAGCAGGGCCAGGGCTGCCTGTGGTGATGATGAACTGTTGTTCTCTACCTAACACTGGGCCCCAGTCGAGTGGACAGGTCAGCGGGTGCTGCAGAGATGGAGGGGATGGATGATAGCCATCAAATCTGGATTTGAGCCTTGTCCTGGAAGGATGCAATGTGGTCCTGGGCCCGCTCGGGGCTGAGAATGGCAGCTGTGGGAATAGTATGTGAGGTGGAACATGGATGTTGTATAAGGAGACGTGGAGGATCAGCTTGGAACTGGAAGTCCCAGGATCGCTGTGGTCCCTGTAAAAACAGCCGAAGGGACAAGCAACTCATTGGCAGAAAGGCCTGCAGAAGGCGCTAGGAAACGAGGAAGGGGAGTGAAGTTGTTCTTTGGGCTTTCTGATGGTTGCTAGGGGTGACTAGGTAGAAGTGGTGAATTAAACAATGTCAAGTGGTCAGTAAATACTTCTCTTGGCCAGCTATTCCTGAAGATTGACAGGACAGGGAGGACAAGAATCTAGAAAAATAAATTAGTTTTGGGAGTTGTGGTTGTTTAACCAAAAATGGAAAGGCAACTGAGGGATGACCACTAACAGTTCACAGCATGGAGCCTAACTCCTAACTCATCAGGCCCCAGTGTCTATCTTCTGTGAGCCGTGCGCACCCAGGCAGAAAGCAAGTGACTTGAATCTCCAAGATGACAAGAGGGGGAAGGCTGGGGTTTAGCATAGGGGCATGCTCTTGGTGCCTAGAAGGGAGGGCAGAGCTAGCAAGAGAAACCCAGGTGTGGTGGTGCATGCCTTTAGCCCAGAACCTGGGAGGCAGAGGCAGGCAGATAAATCTCTGTGAGCTCCAGGCCAGCCTAGTCTACAAAGTGAGTTCCAGAACAGTCAGGGCTACACACAGAGAAACCCTGTTTCAAAAGACCATTAAAGAAAGAAAGAAAGAGAGAAAGAAAGAAAGAAAGAGAGAAAGAAAGAAAGAAAGAAAGAAAGAAAGAAAGAAAGAAAGAAAGAAAGAAAAAACTGGCAAGAGGAAGGATGTCCATGCAGAGGCAACAGTGCCCAACAGTGCCCACACAGGGACTGGCCCTTCAGACTGCTCACAGCCCAGGGAAGCCCCAGACTTGTGTTCCACCTGCCCTGAGACTGGGGTAAACTGAGTGATGGAGTATGTCTCTGTGAGGTGGGAGGCGATCTCTGTAGACCTTGCTGGAGGGGTGTTTGGAGAGGGACAGTTCCCGCTAGAAGCAGGATTAGGGCTGGCAATTGATGGCTTTCTGGTTCCAGGCCTATGCAATTGAGATCCCTCAGATCCCCTACCAGCCTTGCCCTAGACTGGAAACCGGCTAAAACACTAAATCAGAGCAGCCTGAACATCTCTCCCCAAGATTCTGACCCCCATGGCATAGAGGGACCAGGCCATCCCCAGAGTGCATCGTCTTGTCCTGGTGTGCAATAAATGGCTGGCCATGGAAAGCCATGGTGACTGTGATAACAATTAGTGTATGAGCCTTATTTCCTGCTGTCATCCTTAAAACAAAATAAAACAAACAAACAAACAACCCACTTTTCCCTGGAGTGGTGGTACCCACCTTAAATTCCAGCACTTGGGAGACAGAAGCAAGTGGATTTTTTTGAGTTTAGGACCAGCCTGGTTTACAGAGCAAGTTCCAGGACAGCCAGGGCTGTCTCAAAATAGCCATGTAAATAACACTTAAAATTCTGTATTTTAATACTTACCTACAGGGGAAATGCCATGATCACGAAGATGGTTTTCCCAGGGCGAGGCTTATCCATTGCACTCCGGATGTGCTAACCCCTGCAATTTCCCCAAATGTGGGAAACTCGACTGCATAATTTGTGGTAGTGGGGGACTGCGTTTGTGTTCTTCCCTGAGAAAAAAAAATCTGTATTTTTATTTTATGAGTGTTTACCTGCATGTATGTATATATACCACATGCATGCCCATGAAGACCAGAGGGTATTGAACCCCCCGGAACTGGAGTTGTGGATGGTTGTGAACCACAATGTGAGCGATAGGAGCTGAGTCCAGGTCCTCAGCAACAGACACATTTGTTCTTAACCATTGAACTTTGGTCATCTTGTCGCTTCTCTTACCGCCTCCCACCCGGACAGACAAGGTTTATCTGTATAACAGCCCTGGCAGTCCTGGAACTCACTCTGTAGACCAGGCTGGCCTCAAACTCACAGAGATCCACCTGCCTCTGCCTCCCGAGTGCAGGAACTAACTGAGACTAAAGGTGTGCATCACTACACCCAGCTAGCTTGCTCCCTTTTCACCCCCACAAAGCCGTGCCATGCCTAGCTCTGGCCTGGGTGAAGGGGACTCTACGGTCAGAGAGAGATCATGTATGCTCTCACATACTGTGGTTGCCAAGATGCAATAAATTTGCCTCACTATAAGGAGAACTCTAGGCTGGCAACCACAACCATGGCCACATTCCTCCTGGTGGCTGAGTGACCTAGACACTGGGGACTACTCTCATCATGGCTCCTCTGGTAGGAGGATTTGTCTCTTCTCTCTGAGCTTTCACATCCTCACAGTAGAATAAAGATGACTGTAACCGACCGCCTCACCCCACAGGTTGTTCAGCACAGTCCCTACCACTCAGGTCACAGTATGTGAGATCCATCGCCACCTCCCCTCCCCTCCCCCTGGGGTCAGCCTCAGAACCTCTCTTTGCATCTTCATCCCCTATCTGTGAGATGGAGCTCAGTCAGCGGGAGCCAGGGTCCCCCTGTGGAAACTGCATACGTGTCACCTCCAGGGCCCCGGGGAAGGGAAGAGGACAGTGAGGTGTCAGTTCCCTATTGGCCTGAACCACAAATAACTCGAATGCACAGCTGCACCCCAACGCAGTGCACGCTCCATGAAGTAACTTCAGAGGCCATGAGGCTGGCCCTGCCATTGCTGCTACTGTTAGGGTGCAAGGCCACCCTGGGGAGCCTTGGAGACAGACCTCCACTCTCAGCTACCGCTCCAGTGTTGGATGACGAGGAGAAGTATGCATCTTATATGCCTGTTCACCTGCGCTGTGATGCCTGCCGGGCTGTGGCCTACCAAGTAAGTTCTGCCCGTCCCCCAAAAGCCCTGGCTCAGACCACTCCATCTACCGTAAACTCCATCATTGGCCTTTAATTCTCAGCCCTCAGCCCCTCTCTCCATGACATTACCAGCCTCCTACACTTGAATTGCCGTGCCTCAGTTTACACCCTTGCCTGGTTACCTAAGAGCGTCCAATCTAAGGTGCCTGCATCTTGTCACCCCAGGGAAACCTTCATCCTTTTAGATTCCTTCTCTGTAGTCTTTTTCGTCTCAACACCCTCCCCAGGCCCGCGAGGTGCTTTTACTTCATGCATGTTGGGTACATGTGTATCTATGTGAACCCACCATACTTGCCCCCTCAAGCAAGCCTATGTGACCATGTTTCTGTATGTACGCAGGGCAGATGAATACATGTGTTATTAAAGACTGGACTCTAGTTATTCTATTTGTTTATTATTATTGTTATCTTTATTACTGGCTTTCTTTGTTCTTGTGGTTTAAAAATAGCACATGCTACTGGGCAAGCATGCGCTGAAAGAGTGGCCTGGTCTTTCACACAGCATTTCCTCCCCTGCCCCCAGGAAAGTAGGTCCTGCGCCTGAAGTGGCCCAGCCTAGCTTTGGGGCCTGGGCCAAGGTGGGGGAGGGGACCAGGGGGATGGGAGGGAGGAGTGCTGCAGCTTGCCTCACAGGTGCTTCCGGCTCAGCAGCGCCTTGGCCACCTCAGTCTCCCCAGAGACTTGGGTGTCTGTCCTTTCCTCCTTCCCACAACTGACAGCCGTCCCAAAATCCTAGCTCTCAGCACCTCCTCCTTCCAGATGGGGCAACATCTGGCAAAAGCAGAAGCTAAATCTCGTGGTCCAGACTCCAGTGGATTGCAGGAACTGAGCGAGTCGGTATACACAGATGTCCTGGACCGGACCTGCTCTCAGAACTGGCAGTCGTGAGTTGCCAATCCAGGCCCTGCCACTTTCTTAAGGGAAAGGGCTGGTGGGTGCAGACCTCCGGCCTCCCATTGACACCACATGCCGGGTCCATGAAGGCATAAAGGCTCTGGCCTGAGGGAGGAGGATGGCCTAGCTGAAATCTGGGAAGAGCTGCTCTTGGGAGCAAGTAGGGGAGCAGATGGCCACAGAAAAGTCACTGTGAGATCCTGGGCCTTGAATTTAACCCCATCTGAACCCAGCAAAAGCTCAGTGTACTTAGGATAGAAGCAAGTCCCTCCTTGGCCAGGCCCCCCATTGATCCTCTATCCCTTGCTTCCTACTGCCGCCAGCTATGGAGTTCAAGAAGTGAACCGGATGAAACGCCTCATGGGCCCAGGACTTAGCAAGGGGACAGAGCCAAGCATCAGCGTAATGATTACTGGGGGTCCCTGGCCCAATAGGTAATTACAGGGTGGGGAAGGAGCCCCTGAAGTCCTGGTTTGCCCCCCAACATCCCTGTGGGTAGGTTAGGGTTCAAGGTACCTATTGCTCTCTTAGGCTGTCCACGACGTGTTTCCAGTACCTGGGAGAGTTTGGAGAAGATCAGATCTACGAAGCCTACCGCCAAGGCCATGAGGCCCTGGAGGCATTGCTGTGTGGTGGCCCTCAGGGTTCCTGCTCACTGGAGAACCCAAGGGAAGAGCTTTAGTACAAGTCAGTACACCTGCGGATCTTCTCTCTCTCTCTCTCTCTCTCTCTCTCTCTCTCTCTCTCTATATATATATATATATATATATATATATATATATATATATATATATGTATGTATATTTTAAATTAATGGTTGCTTGGAGACAGGGTCTCATCGCGTAGCACAGGCTGGCCTTGAACCTGTCCTCCTGCCTCAGCCTTGGAAGCGCTGCCACGACTCTCCTGAGCCCTATTCTTTCTGCAGTGGCGGTGGGGAGGGGACAGGAACACCTGAGCCCTGTTGTCAGTCTTCTTCCCCCACCCCTCCTTGGGGCAATGGGGGTTTCTACTTTCAAATAAAGCTCAGTGACTTTGAAGTCTCTGTAAAGGGGCTCAGGGATGGGATGTGGAACAGACATGGGAGTCTCTGTTGAAGGTCTTCCCATCGCGGGCCATATACATAGATAGCACTCTACCCACTTAGAAGACAGTTGGCACGGCTGGAAATGTGAGCAAGCTGGGAACGGATCCAGTCACATGGGTCCAGTAAGGGCCCAGCAGTCCCGGCCTTTGGATCCCTCAGAGGGAAGGTGCAGCCACCTTGTGGCCACCTAGGCATGGACTTCTTACTCTCTGTACCTGTTTAGACAATAGAGGCTCAATCTAAGTAGCAGGGAAAATGAGGACAGGACCACCTCAAAGTATGGTTGGGAAGGATTTTATTGTAGATGTGAGGGAGAAAACAACCAGAGGCATCTGGAGGAGTCCAGACTGAAATGGGCCAAGAGAGGACGTGGGGGTGGAGGGAGTGTGAGACACTGGGAGATGGGCAAGAAAGGGAGCTGGGAGCCAAGAGCGGAAGGCCAAGAGCGGAAGACCAAGAGAATGCATGGCATGGCGGAAATAGCAGATTTCTGTGGGGATGAGAAGCTGGGAGAAGGGAAACCCAGCCCCTGGAGGTTTAGCATAGTGGCCAGGGTGGGTAGTGCTGCCAGGAGCCATGAGGCTGTGTCTGAGTTTCTTTGGGACCTGACAAGCAACAGACCCAGTAACGTCTGGGTTGGGAGGGGCTTCAGACTTTGAAGGTAGGAGCAATGTTGGCTACTGTAGGAATAGGGGTGTCTCAAACTTGAACGTTTAGGCCCTGGGTGTTGGTTTCCGCCGCAGCCGCAGCCTGCCTCTTCCGCCAAAGCAGTTACATCATCACCTGTTGCCAGGTGCTTTCCGCCCATCAAGTTATGCGACATGTGCCCACCGGAGCACAGCTTGCTCGTTCTCTTGTCTCTCTTTGTCTCTTCTTTTCTCTTACCCCTTTTGTTCCTCTCTTGCCTGTTTTTTCCTGTCTTGCCTCGCTTGTCTCTTGCTCCTCATCCCTGTTCCTGCCCACCTCTCTCACGTCCCCACTCCAACACAGCCTTTCCCTCTCCCCTCCCCCAGTAAACTTACTGCACTAACTCTGTTGCATAGTGTGTTTGCTTAGTGGCATACCTTGGCAGGGCCTGTGGAAAGGTACCCGCTTCACCTTTCTTTTTATTTATCTTTACCCTGGGTACTGCTATGAATCCCTAGTGCCCCACCAAGTGGATTAATTCGTTAAGGAAAGAAAACACAGCAACTTCCTCTTGGATTAATTTGACCAAGATTGAGCCTAGTTTGAATTCTCCATTTCTCTCCCTGTACTTTCCAACTGTGCATAGTCTGGTTTCTGGTCTGCCAGAAATTTGTCTGTTGTGTGTGTTTGTGTTTAAACTGTGCCTGTCACCTAACACAAAGGCTTCACTGTATTTATTGTTTGTTTTTGAGACAAGATCTCTCTGTGCAGCCCTGGCTGTCCTATAACTCACCAAGATCCATTTACCTCTGCTTCCCAAGTACTGGGATTGAAGGTGTGAGTCACTAAACTGGGCCAGGAATGAGGGATTCTTTCACAGAAATCTTTAACAGTTTTACAAGGGAAAGTCGCTTGACTGCCTCCACCTGACCTGGATTAGCAAACACAGGCTGCAGATAGATGCTATCAGTCTACAGCCACGGACTGTGGACTGTTTGTTTGCAAGGTGTTTCGTAGCTATTGGTTTCGAGGTTTCTTCTAACCTGATGGCTGTTTTCAGTAAGTAGTTGCCACTACAAATGCATGCACACATACATTATTTTGGGTCAGGGCATTGAAGGGCACATAATTTAAGATTAAAGCTATGCACTGTATGCACTGGCTTGGATTGTAAAAGCTGATGGCATGGGAAACCCAAGGCAAGTAAGGTTGGTTACAGCACTCCCCTAAAGGCAGGTTAAACTTAAGCAGGCTGAGCGAGGACACAGCAGGATATCAGGTTAACTACATATAGTCTTAAATATCTCAAGGGGTGTTATTAACTTTGCTGTGAGGATTGCCCAAAGTTCAGTCTATTGAGAGTCAAGAAATGTCTTTATAAAAACGTATCCCTACCTTCCACATCCCACTGATAGGGTCTAGGAGTCTTGATCAGGTCTGTTTTTTTGTTTGTTTTGTTTTTTGTTTTTGTTTTTGTTTTCCAGTTAGAGAATTAAAAGGTAGGGAAAAAAAATCTTGAATGAGTGCATCCAAGAAGCAGAAGTAGATAGACTCGGCCATTGCAGAAAAGCATGTATTGAGGTTAGGGAAACACACACGCAGCAAGCTCGTGAGAACAGCGTCCTCCAAGGAGTGACGGGGCCTTGGGAAGCTGAAAATCCAGGTTTCTTGAGGCTGAGACTTTTAAGTCCCTGAAGAGTTTTCCTCCCCTAGGGTTGGTTAGTTTGAAGAGAAGGAGAGGATGGCTGTTGGCCCATGACTGTCGCTTAACATTGTTATGCCCAGATTGTGGAGTCCCCCAAAACCCACCATGGAGTCCTCACTTGCATGCAAAAGCAATGAGCCTTTTATTGGGCCTTCTGTCCGTCCCACATAGCAGTGAGGTTGGAGCACGCCAGGTCTGGGTGGGGAAGGGTTTTTTTTTTTTTTTTTTATCGTAGTAGAGGTTGGAGGTGAGGGGATCCAGGGTTCAGGACCCCGATTGACTGACATTTGTCTAGGGGTATCTTGGCAAAAGGGTAATAAGGTGTGTGCTGAGCTCAGGGACATCTAGTGATCTTCTTTAATGGTTGGAATGTCCCTTTAGATGCTGTCTCTCCCTGGGCGCTGTCAGTTTATGACTTTTCCCTGCCTGCCAGTAAAACTGAAACTCAGCTTTTTATTAAGCCTGTTGTGGCAACAGTGTGACCAAACTGTCCTGGGCCCCACAAACACGGTCTGTATGCAGCCTCTAACTTGTTGAGCCAGTCCATCAGTAGGAGGTCTGCTGGCAAGGCCTTTGTTTTATTTTTTTTTTAATCATTTATTATGTATCTAGTGTTCTAGGCACCAGATCTCATTATAGACGGTTGCTGGGAACTGAACTCAGGACCTCTGGACCAGCAGTCAGTTCTCTTAACCTCTGAGTCATCTCTCCAGTCCAAGGCCTTTGTTTTAAACTGGAAGGCTTTTGTGTCAGGTCAAAAGGTAAGGAAGAAGTCAGTCATTTTGGAAGTCCATCGCCTTTATTACCTAGTGATGGGCCCCTTCCTATTTGTCTGCCTACCATGGACTATGTCTGTTAGGAGCATAAGTGAAACCATTTTGTGTATCTTGAAAACCATTTTGTCTGACTTGGAATAATGCAGTGCCTGCAAGAGAAGGTAACCTCAAGGCTGGCAGGCTTTGATATGCTAATAAACCGAGTCCAACATGGCACCCATAGGCTAATGAGCCAGCCCCAAGAGGTGAATCCTGATGATGCAAATCTAATGCCCACTGGACAATACAAAAAAATAAAAAATAAAAAATAAATAAATGGGTTGGAGAGATGGCTCAGAGGCTAAGAGAACTGACTGCTCTTCCAGAGGTCCTGAGTTCAATTTCCAGCAACCACATGGTGGTTCACAACCATCTGTAATGAGATCTGGTGCCCTCTTCTGGGTCTGCAGGGATAAGTGCAGACAGAATACTGTATACATAAATAATAAATAAATCCTCTAAAAAACCTGGAAATTTGGAGGTGACCAAGGTTTGCACCAGGGTGCTCCTCAGTCAGTTGGTTCAAGCCTCTGTGCCGATTTCCATTGGCAAGGGGCTCTGAGACCGGCCACTGTGTAACTCTGCCTTCAGACTGGCGAGTTCCCAGCTCTGCTGCTGAGTTCACACATGCTCTCCTGTCAGCACTAGCCGCTGACCGGAGCTCTCAACGACCTTCTGGAACCTTCAACAGTGCCATCCTCCCATCATGCCACAGATTACGCACTCCATGGTGGATGCCAGTTGAACTCGCAAGCTGTTGAGAAGTTCTAACTGGAGAATTCCCTAGTGGAACATTAGCGCCGGATGACCAACCCGGATAGCTGAGATGTCTGTTTACATGAGAGTACCAGAACCTTTAGAATAGCCTGGTGTTGTGAGGGATGATTGTGTGACTGACTGAGCATATTTGACCGGCAGATCTGGGGTGGACATTCTAATTGCTGAGCACCTACAGCCCACTGGGTGTGCCTCTGCAATGTCCAAGTCCTAGTCCCACATCCTCACTTGCCCTAGGATCTACACAGTGCCACTTTCTTCCCTAGCCCTCTCTCTAGAGAGAAGCCGCAGAAACCAGAAAGCCGGGGCCCAGGTTGCTGGCCGGACCCTCAGGAGTGTGAACTGTGGGCCTGTGCAAGTGCCTGTGGCTGATGTCACCAGGGAAACCTGGAGTTCCTGCTTGGTTCTTCGTTTTGGTGATAAAATTATTTTTAAAAGGATTCATGAGCTGGAGAGATGGCTGAGGTGAAGAGTACTTGGTCCAATCTCCATTGCTCATATAGTGGCTCAGAGAACCAACTGTAACTCCAGCTCCAGAGGATCCAACACCCTCTTCTGGTCTTCTTGGGCACTAGGCATGCATATACAGACAAAACATGTACACACATAAAATAAAAACAAATCTTTTTTGTTGTTTTATTTTTAGAGATAGGGTTTCTCTATGAAATAGTCCTGGCTGTCCTGGAACTCACTCTGTAGACCAGGCTAGCCTCAAACTCACAGACATCTGTCTGCCTCTGCTTCCCAAGTGTTGGGATTAAAGGTGTGTGCCACCACTGCCCAGCTATTATTTTTAAGGACAAGGTCTCCTTGGCTGTTCTGGAACTTGTTACAGAGACCAGGTTGGCCTTGACCTCACAGAGATCTGCTTGCCTCTGCCTCTTTCTCCCAAGTGCTGAGATTAAAAGTTTATGCCACCACCACACCCGGCTCAAAAATAAACCTTTAAAATATTAAGAATGGATGAAAATGGACTCACAACCATCTGTGGTGACACTCGCCTCTGGTCTCAGTGCTCAGAAGGCAGAAGTAGGTGGATCTCTGTGAGTTCAAGGCCAGCCTGGGCTACACAGTGAGTTTCAGGCCAGTTATTATAATATGGTGAGACTCTACCTCAATAAAAAGATTTTAAAAATGTCCTCAGAAGGACACTGCAGGACGACTTTATTAGAGCTGGAGAGAAAAACAGGCAGATGAGCTGTAACTCTCAGCAGATGCTGCGAAGGGGGGTGGAGAAGAGGAAGAGGAAGCCACACCTGTGAAGTGGGGGTCTAGGAGCAGGGAGGTTCACGAGTGGGGGTCTGCAAGCCTATACAAAGGGTAGAGGCTAGACAGGGACCGATGAAGCATCTTGGACACAAAAGTGGGCAGTCTTCTCCAGAAGCAGAATTGTTCTTTAATCAAAACAACTGGGCATCTACTGTGTGAGATCTTGGGCTTTTATAGGAGGGCAAAGGGGTATCTTTGGGGAAGGCAGAGTCCATCTGCCCGGCCAGCTCCCTTGCAGCCTGGAGGTGGTAAATGCCAGCAGTTTTGGTGTGCTTCCAAGTGTGTGATCAGTCAGGTCAACCCTCCTGCCCGGAACTTCAGTACACCTGAGGCTTGTAGGTAATTAACCCTTCACGGAGTGTCAGGGAAAGCATGCTTGTGCTTTTAGGCTCCCAAATGGGGAGGGGTTATAATTTTCTGTTAGGAAGCAGACAGTCATGGCACTGGGACACTAACTAAGAGCTTTGCATCCTGATCTGCAGGCAGCTGGAAGAGAGAAATACCGGGCCTTGTGTGGACCCATGAAAGACTCCAAGGCTGCACCCACTGGCACACCTCCGCCAACAAAGCCACACCTTTGTAGCCTGGCAACTGAGCATTCAAATATATGACCTTAGGGGAAGCCATTCATATTCAAACCACTAGAGAGAGAAAGAGAGACAGAGACAGAGAGACAGGGCATGGTTTGGGAACCCTCAAAACTCACCCCCAGTGACGCATGTCCTCCAACAAGCCAGACTTCCCAATCCTTTCCAAACAGTTCCATTCCCTGTCACTAAGTATCCAAATATCAGAGCCTATGGGGGCCATTCTCATTCAAACCAGCACACAGGGTGTCTTAGTCAGGATCTCTAGAGGAACGGAACTTATACAATGAATATCTGTCTGTCTGTCTGTCTGTCTGTCTAGAAAGGGCATATTAGAATGGCTTGCAGGTTGTGCCCCAGCTACTCCAACAATGACTATCTACCAAAGGGGTCCAAGAAGCCAGGGGTTGTTCAGTCCATGGATGATGTCTCGGCTGATCTTCAGTATCTGCCAGAATCCCAAAGAAGAAGACTCCAGGGCAGAGAAGGACTGAACTTGCCAGTGAGAACAAGAACAAGCAGACAAGGAGAACAAGCTTCCTTCTTCCACGTCCTTTACATAGGCTGCTAGCAGAAGGTGTCGTCCACATTAAAGATGGATCCTGCCACCTCAGAAGATCCAGAATAAAAGTGGGTCTTTACTTCAAATGATGTAATTAAGAAAAGCCCAGGGCTGGAGAGATGGCTCAGCAGTTAAGAGCACTGCCTGCTCTTCCAGAGGACCCAGGTTCAATTTCCAGTACTCACATAGCAGATCACAACTGTCCGTATTTTCAGTTCCAGGGTATTCGACACCCTCACACAGACATACATGCTGGCCAAACACCAATGCACATTAAAAAAAAGGGGGGGGGGAGAAAGAAAGAAAGAAAGATCCCTCGCAGGTGTACCTAGCCACTTGAGCTTTAGTTAATCCCAGGTGTAGTCAAGATGACCACTGAGAATAGCCATCACACAGGGTCTATTCTTGGCTAGCCTAAAATTCACTATGTAAACCTTATTGTCTTCCGTGTGCTGGAATTAAAGGAATGTGCCACCATGCCAGCTAGGCTTGGACTAACTCTTGAGAAGAAACAATAGGTAATGTTCTAATCTTGGGAGCAGATCAGAATGTCACGTCTTCACCCCGGGCCACAGGTATCCTATTCTTTTGAACAGTAGGCTTAAGGTGCAGTAAGAAGCAAAGCGAATTTCATCTTCCTAGTGTGGCCAGAGAAACAGGAGGTGGGGTCTGAAGCTGACCACAGGGAGGGGTCTGTCCTTGGCCTTAAAGGTGGTGACCTAACAGGGTCCTGAAGACTTTTTGCTGTTGGAGTGCCAATGTCATGGCCCACACACGGGGACACACTTCCGAGCCGTGCAATAATGCACATGTACAGGTGAGGTTTGGGCTGAATCGAGCATTGATTGAAGAAGTGGTGGGGGGTAAGGGCTCCCTTTCTGCCACCTGCAGAGCACTGGGAGGAGTCACAGAGGCCCAACAGGTCAGACCACTTTGAGAACCTCAGAGCAGGAACCAGGAGAGGAGTGGACCAACAAGCCGAGGAAAAGGCCGGGGCTGGAAAGGGAATTGCACGCGAGACTGCCATGAAGCTACTGCCCAGCTGGAGAGCCACGTTGCCCATGGGCCCTCGGCCTGGCCTGTGCCCCTGCATCCCAGCCTGGCTGTGGGCACAGCAACCCAGAAGTAGGTAGCTCCAGGGTGGTTGGGGCTAGCGTAATCAGAGGGGAGCAGGTGCCCATCCCAGGCCCAGCTCTTTCCAGCTGAATGGGCCCCTGGATCCTTGTGACTGCTGTTAGGAATATTTCTTAATATTAGCTCCCTGCCGACGCAAAAATTCCCAATCAAGCCAAATCCAAACAAGCCAAATTAAGAAATATCCAGGTTTGATGGCCTCAAGGGGAAACCGGGAAGCCACAGATACGCGACCCCGGGAGGAAGAAAGGGAGACCCCGTGTTCCTCTTTTGGGGGTTCACTTATATACCGTGGGGAGGGGTCTGCTGGGATTTGAAGTCCAGACCAGGCCTGGGGGCTGGGATAGATGCGAGGGGCAGGGCCTACGCTCCCAACTTGACAGCTGCCTCTGCTAACCCTAGCCAAGGTCAGGAAAAGAGATGTAGGTGCAGAGTGAATGCGGAGTGACGGGCTTAGGGAGAAAGGTCCCATGTTCAGTTTAATGTTCGGCTATTTTTATTTTAATCCTTTGAGACAGTTTTTTTTTTTGGTTGTTGTTTTTTGTTTTTTGTTTTTCTATTTTATTTTCTGAGACAGGGTCTTACTATGTAGCCTTGTCCTGGAACTCACTCTGTGGACCAGGCTGGCCTTGAAATCGCAGAAATTTGCCTGCCTCTGCCTCTTCCTCCTAAGTGCTGAGTTTTAAAAGCGTGAACTGCCAAGATCTTATGTAGCCAAGGATGTTTGAGGCTGGTCTTGAATTCCCCAACCTCGTGCCCTCATGCTGGGATTACAGTATGTGCCATCACACCCAGCTTTTCTGTTATTTGAAATAATTAGTAATTTATATTTAGTGCGTGTGCTTGAGCACGTGTGATGCCTGTGTGAGAAAGACAACCTGTGGGATTCAGTTCTCCTCTGGCCTGCGGGTCCTGGGGAGAGGACCGAACTCAGGTCGACAGACTTGGCAGCAAGTGCCTTTTCCTGCTGAGCCATCTTGCCAGCCCCCAACTTTTATTTACTATTATTTTGTGTGTGTGTGTGTGTGTGTCTCTGTGTGTGTGTCTGTGTGTCTGTGTTGTCTGAGTTTGGGTGTTAGTGCCAAAGGGGTACAGGTGGCGGTCAGAAGACAACCTGTAGAAGTCAGCTCTCTCCCTCCACCACGCAGGTCCCAGAGGTCAAACTGGGGTCACTGGGCTTGGTGGCAGGTGCCTTTACCTAAGGAGCCATCTTGCTAGTTCTTTTCTATTCAGTTCAGGTTTTGCTATGTTAGGTACTATTTCTTTAGTGTATAGTCCAGGCTGGCCCAGACAGAACTCACTATAGAGGCCAGGGTGGGCCTGACTTACTGCGATCTAACTGCCTCCTGAGTCCAGGGATTACAGACATTAGCTACTAGACCCAACATAATTCTTTTTTTTTTAAAAAAAAATATTTATTTATTTATTATGTATACAATATTCTGTCTGTGTGTATGCCTGCAGGCCAGAAGAGGGCACCAGACCCCATTACAGATGGTTGTGAGCCACCATGTGGTTGCTGGGAATTGAACTCAGGACCTTTGGAAGAGCAGGCAGTGCTCTTAACCTCTGAGCCATCTCTCCAGCCCCCCCCCCAAAAAAAATTCTTAACACTTTTGCAACAAGAGCCCCCTCCTCACTTTCCCAGGGTCCCACAAACCTCGTAGTTCATCCTGGCTAATGTGTGTGTGGGGAACCCTCACCCTGAGACAGGGCATGGGCTACACAGGCCTTTCTGCAGGTGCCTCAGGAACCCTATATGGTGAAGGCTGGCAGGGAGGAGAACCAAAACTAACCTGACTTTCGTGTTGGTGTCCTGAAACCTCACTTCCTGTCTGGCCTTGGTCACATCACTAAGTCTTTTTCCTTCAGCAGTGAAAGAGTTAACACGCCGCTGCCCCAGAGGGGCGGGACATGGGGCAGCACACACACAATACAGATATTGGCATTTGATGGTGATGGTGATAAGATTAACTTCTATTAATAAGTGTAGAGGGCTTCGCGAGGAAGGCATGAGTCATGTTTGTCCTCTCCTCGCCTGTCATCCTCCAACGGCCCCCTCTCACCCTGTAGACTCTGGCCCTCCCTAGGAAACAAGGACAGGCTCCATGCCAAACTTGGATGCGGGTAGGAGAGAGGATATTCAGAAGGCAACCGTGCTTGGGTGGCCAGAGTTAATACCTTACCTCTCCCTGAGTGTCCCTTTCGCAATCTGGAGCTATGGACCTGGTTACAGATTGACTCCGAACAATGTCTGATGTGCAGAGTAAAGTCCTCCTTGGCCTTGGTAAAGCCTTCCTCTCTTCTCCTCAGAAGTTTCTCCAACCCGTGTCTCAGAGATGAGAGCTCAGGAGGACTCCAGGAGCCCGACACAGGTGTTGGCGAAAGTGGGGAGCTGGGCAGGGACACGGCAGGTGGGGGCTGGGCCTCTGCTGGCCTTTCTCAGAAGGCAGAGACAAAATTTCTAATGTACTTGACAAAAGGAGACAGTCCTGAGCTTCCAGTGGCACGCGGGGAGTGGAGGGGAGGGGAGGGGATAAGGTAAGGGAGCCTGTGGTTTGGGGGCTGACTGACTTGGGTTTAGGCGGTCAGTAAGGGCTGGGCCTACTCCCTCTGTGGCACCTTCAAGGACTTCCGAGAGGCAGAGGTGGGACGGGAGGGATCTTATCCAAAGCCTAGACCTCTCCCTTGGACCTCTTTGTCTTCTGACTTAGGGGTCTCACTAGAGAGCATAAGGACTAAGGGCTCTGGAAGCCAGGACAGAGCCTTCATCCCTAAACTGGAGTGTGGGATGAGGGAAGGAGCAGTGAGCACCAGCTGCGAGGGTGGCCGGTCCAGTCCATCATTCATCCTCACTGAATGGCTGGGAGGCCGCGTGACTCCCCTAGTCCAGACAGCATAGGCTTTGCCTGTTCCTCACTCTGCCCTG
The DNA here is from genome assembly GCF_982192425.1 of Myodes glareolus. Taxonomy (NCBI): domain Eukaryota; kingdom Metazoa; phylum Chordata; class Mammalia; order Rodentia; family Cricetidae; genus Myodes; species Myodes glareolus. The sequence goes on from NC_142038.1 coordinate 51,703,465, forward strand.
AGCTGCAGATCTCTCTTGCTCCAGCATGAATCCCTGGCTTCGGCAGAGGCTTCCACCAGGGACCGGAAGACATCCTTGCCCATGGAGCCCAAGTTGGACATGTTGTACAAGATTGAGGATGTGCCACCATGGTACCTATGCATCCTGCTGGGCTTCCAGGTGCGTTTCCCCAGACCTCCCCAGCCCTACACAGCACCCTCCCCAGGTATCCCAAACCCTCCCTGGACAAAAGTTATTTCAGGCCAGAGAAAGAAACAGGTCAGCAAGACTGTCACCAAGCAGCAGTATCAAAGAAGGTTAAGTGGCCTGGGAGGATTGTGGACGGCATATGACAGGCAGGAAGGGCCCATTCACAGAAGCCATAGGAGTGCCTTGGGGGAGGCTGGGGCCCTGAGCTGTGAGCAGCAGCTCTTTGATAATCCCTAAGGGATGACGTCATTTGAGTAAGCACCCTGTTGGTATGGGCCAGGTTCAGGACACTGACCTGGGATGCACGTTTGCATGTGAGTGTTGTGGGGCCACCTCTCAAACTCCTCTCACCTCAGCATTACCTGACGTGCTTCAGTGGCACCATCGCTGTGCCCTTCCTTCTGGCTGAGGCGCTGTGTGTGGGCCGCGACCAGCACATGGTCAGTCAGCTCATCGGCACCATCTTCGCCTGTGTGGGTATCACCACTCTCATCCAGACTACAGTGGGCATCCGGTGAGCTGCCCCTCCCCAGTGCGCGCAGACAAGCACTTGTGCGCTCGCACATGGCAGAACAGGCAGGTGGTCTCTCTGAGCGCATCTGGTTTCTTCCCTATCTGCTGCACTATCTACCTGGCCAGCCTTAGGGCTCCCAGGAGACCGTGTGTAGGGCGTCTCCTTCACTCTCTCTTTACTCCACAGTTTAGGGGCACTGCTTCCTTGCCCCACTGCCAATTCCTGTGAGCAGCCTTTCAGCATCTATGTGGACCTGGGGGATTCCTAGCCCCAGATAATTCTAATCCGGTTGGCTCAATGGTGGTGGATGCGAACAGTCGCAAGCAGCTCTCAGATGCAGAAAAGGAGCTGTCCGTTTTTAGACGTGGCTCTCCCGGATCCTGAGATGGAGGGTTGAAGACAATGCGTGGGATTTGAACTGACGGGAGTCCCCCTGGGGCCCCAATGCCTTCTCTCTCTCTCTCTCTCTCTCTCTCTCTCTCTCTCTGATGCTTCCTCTAAGCCTCCAGTTTCTATCCCTTTCTCTCAACCTACACCCCCACCTACCACCTACTCTGCCACCTTCCAGGCTGCCGCTGTTCCAGGCCAGCGCCCTTGCCTTTCTAGTTCCAGCCAGAGCTATCCTGGCCTTGGACAGGTGGAAGTGTCCCCCAGAAGGTGGGTTCGATTTTGATGTCTGTGCTGGAGGAGACATCAGCTGCCCAGAGACTAGATACCAGGGTGAATTCATGGCACTGTGTTCTCTCTGTCTCTCTCTCCAGAGGAGATCTATGGTAACTGGAGTATGCCCCTGGATACCTCTCATATCTGGCACCCGCGGATTCGAGAGGTGGGTAGAGAGACTGGGCTGGAAGGAGGAGCTAGACGGGCAGTTTGTATACACTTCTGAGTTGTGTTCAAGGAGGTGGTCTAGAAACTTGAACATTCTGTTGGGGTCCCTGTCAAGGTGACTTACAGCCGATTTTGCCTTTTTAGGTCCAGGGTGCAATCATGGTGTCCAGTATGATAGAGGTGCTGATTGGGCTGATGGGGCTTCCTGGGGCCCTGCTCAGCTACATTGGGCCTCTCACGGTCACCCCCACTGTCTCCCTCATTGGTCTCTCTGTTTTCCAAGCTGCTGGTGACCGAGCTGGCTCCCACTGGGGCATTTCAGCTTGGTGAGCGCACTGCGGGACTTTATCTGCCCAATCCTAGACCCTGCCCCCTGCCCTTTCACTCCTGCCGTGTTTCCAGGCGTCAGCCTGGCCTACCAGTTATTTCCTTCCTGTGTCTCTGCCCCCAGTTCCATTCTACTGATCGTCCTGTTCTCCCAGTACTTACGCAACCTCACCTTCCTGCTACCTGTTTACCGATGGGGCAAGGGTTTCACTTTCTTCCGCATCCAGATCTTTAAGATGTTTCCGGTGAGGAGCTAACACATGCTGGGACTAGCAAAAGGGCAAGAGCTGAGGCAGAGCCAAGGCTGGGGCAGGGGCAAGGGCTCCAGCCAGAGGCTGGGGGTTCTGGGGCCGGTGCTGACACAGCAGCCTGCAGCACCCCATCACTCCACCCGCTCCAGATCGTGCTGGCCATCATGACCGTGTGGCTACTCTGCTATGTGCTGACCCTGACTGATGTGCTGCCTGCAGATCCCACAGCCTACGGCTTCCAGGCACGAACTGATGCCCGAGGTGACATCATGGCTAGCTCACCCTGGATCCGCATCCCCTATCCATGTAAGCAAGTCCACTTGGTCCCTTCTGCTTCCAACCACAACTCCTGAGAGACAGACAGACGCCTGCTGACTCCAGTTCAGCTGGCAATGCAGTTAGCATTAGCCCTGTTTGTGAATGCCACGTGCTGCTTATCCCCAAACCTTATGTCAGATCTGTGGTTCAGTGTGAGACCCTCCCTACCAGCCCCTCTCCCTTTCAAATCACCCCGTCTATCCCCACCCCACCATAGTTTTAAGACCCTGTTGTCTCCAACCCAGGTCAGTGGGGCATACCCACAGTGACTGTGGCTGCAGTCCTGGGAATGTTTAGTGCCACACTGGCAGGCATCATTGAGTCCATTGGTGATTACTATGCTTGTGCCCGGCTGGCTGGTGCACCGCCCCCTCCAGTACATGCTATCAACAGGTATGCGATGTCTGATCCTGAGGGGCCGCTATGAAAACAAGTGTGGGGGATAGGACTGGGTCCCATGGTTGGAGGCTTGGGCAAGAGAGCCATTCCCACCTCCTGCCCTCATTTCCTTGAGTATGGAACTGGGAATTGCTCACTCTCTAAATGTTGGGAACTGTGGAGAGATGCAAGAGTCCTGGGGAAACCAGTTACCGACAACCGTGTACCCAGTTCCTCATATGCATTCTAATGCATGGCTAGCCATGCTGGGAGGTGGGGACCCTCATCATCTCCATGGTACAGATGAGGAATTGAAGCTCAGAACTGTCCAAGGGCGTAAGTACTGGCACACAGTGCTGGTATTGGCCCCTGGCTTCCAGAGTGGAATGCAGCAGATAATGCCAGCCTGAACAACCCTGGAGCCAAGGGGGCAGGACAGACTGTTGATAAGGCCGGACCAACACCCCACTCATCATTTCTTTACAGGGGAATTTTCACTGAAGGCATCTGCTGCATTATCGCTGGGCTACTGGGCACAGGCAACGGGTCTACCTCGTCCAGCCCCAATATTGGGGTCCTAGGGATTACCAAGGTGCCACGCCACCAGCCAGAGTGGCACTGTCCCATTGTGTGTTGCAAAGCCCTGTTCTGCGTAGTCTTGGCTCTGGCCCAGCCCCACCTGTAGGAGCACCCCACCTTCACCCTCCCCTCTACCCAGCGCTGGTGTCCATTTATATGCCTGACACCCTGTCCCCTGAACTGGCCCTGCTTCTGGTTCTAGCCAGCCCCTGGCTTCCCGCAGGTGGGGAGCCGTCGAGTTGTGCAGTATGGTGCGTGCATCATGCTAGTCCTGGGTGCCATCGGCAAGTTCACAGCCCTCTTTGCCTCTCTCCCAGACCCCATTCTGGGAGGAATGTTCTGTACCCTTTTTGGTGAGTGCCCGATGCCTGCCCAGTGGGAGTGGCAGGGCCCATCTAGCCAGGCTGCATCTCTGATGGTTCTGCGGTGGCAGGTATGATCACCGCCGTGGGTCTGTCCAATCTGCAGTTTGTGGACATGAACTCCTCCCGCAACCTCTTTGTACTGGGATTCTCCATGTTCTTTGGCCTCATGCTACCCAATTACCTGGAGTCCAACCCAGGTGCTATCAACACAGGTACCTTTTGTTCTCTACTGTCTTGAGATGTGGGGAAAAGTGGGGCGGTCTCTCAAAACTCTTACACACATGTGTTGGAAACCAGCAAAAGTGGTACAGTGCTTCCCTAGCTCCTGTAATGAGGCTGGATTACAAGCATGAGCCTAGCTATTGATCAAGTTTTATACGTGTTCGTTTAATTTTCAAAATGAACAAGAGTTCACAGGGGCTAAGCGTTGTCCTAAGCCAATAACTAGCAGCTGACAGAAGACTGTCCCCAAAGATGGGGCAGACAGAGGTCCAGACAGGCTTGAAAGTCAGGGCTTTGAATAGTCCACGGCCACGATAGCTTCTAAGTTAGTGGGCGACACAGGTGGGAATCCTTTGAGCCTCCTAGAAAAGGCCACTAGCCCACTGGCTCTCGACTTATTCCACAGGCATTCCCGAAGTGGATCAGATCCTCACGGTGCTGCTGACCACGGAGATGTTTGTTGGCGGGTGCCTTGCTTTCATTCTGGACAACACAGTGCCAGGTACTGGGTCAGTGCTGGGAGCAAACACAGAACCAGGACATACTATGTACAACAGAAGGCTTGGTTCCTGAGAGAAGGCCAGGTCTGATGCCACGCAGCAGCAGGAACAGACAGGCTGGCAGAGTGTCCACTGGCTGGGGGAAGAGCCTGTAGCATGACATAGTCCCTAGGTCTTGAGAGTTAGTTCTGGGTTTTAGGAGTCTTCCACCAATTTTTTATGGCCACCAGGCTGGAAACACCTGTTTTTGCAGAGTTGGACAAAATCTACCAAGTAAGTTAGCAGCCTGCTATGCAAACAGAACCCCAAGGTGAACCTTTGCTGCCCCAGCTTTTGCAGGGAATGTGGAAACGTGACAGCCCAGTACGCATATGCCCAGTAAATATATGTTAGAGACTGACGGCCATAAGATCTAAACGGCAGCTGGCATCTGCCATGAGTCAGGAATGGAGTGTCTCACACCACCCTCAAAACCTGACAGGCTGGGCTGGATCAGCAGTGAAGCACTTGCCAAGCATGCGTGAGGCCCTAGATTTAATTTCCAGTATTGAAACCAAACAACGCCCACATCATAAAGTAACTGTGAATCGACAGTCACTGTATATGACCTCTGCGGACAGGTTTTGGAAACTGAGTGGAGAAAGCTCAATGAAGACAGTGGTCATTAACCATGGTTTCTTGAGATGCAGCAGCCCAGACTGGCTTAACCTTGAGATGCAGCAGCCCAGACTGGCTTAACCTTGCCATTCTCGTCTTTATCTGCTATCTGATGCATCACCATACCTGGCTTATTCCTTTGGCAAATGCAGTTCAGAAAAAGCTGGTGGAATTTACCAGCTTGGCCGAGGCAAATTGAGGATGTTTGTTTTGAGGAGTTCCTCCCACAAAATGGGACATAAAACTGGGTTTAAATAAGACGTTGTTGGGACTAAGCTGGAGTCATCTGCAGATAAGGCAGCTCTGTCCTGAGAGGAGCACGAGACTGGGACCACACTGTTAGCAGGAAGGCACTCTGGGCTAGGCAGGCTTTCAGGCTATGGCAGTGGCACAGAGGCAAGTGGGGCACCGGGACCACAGTCATGTGTATGCCAACAGCTCTTCCCTTTCTACTCTGGCCCAGTGCTAACACCTTCAGGGGCAGCCTTTCCGAGGCCTCCAGCCTGAGATTTGTTGGAGACTGCAGTGGCTCTGGGTTATTCTTAGCTCTGGCTGCCCTCACTCCTCCCACCACACTGGAATTATTTCAGTCTTTGTCAGCCCCAGCCCTTCTGAGAACCTGCAATCTCTGGGACTCTTCTCCCATAGGTGCACCCTACTCCATCAAAGAGTCTTGCTCAGCTCAGTTTTCATTCATACTATAGAAATGATTTATTTCCCCAATGTATAATTAGAGTGAATCTTAATATTGATAAAGTGTTTCAAGATCTATGTCCTTGGCCTGGCAGGATGACTCAGCAGGAAAAGGTACTGGCTGATCCAGATGACCTAAGTCCAACTCCTAGGGCCCACAAGATGGAGCAAGAGAACCTACTTCCTGTGCTTATCTTTTGATCTCTGCACTTTCATAGATACAGGATAAACAATAAATGTGACAAATAGCTTAAAAAGAAATACATCCTTATGTATAAAACCTAGACACTATTTGGGTCCCATGAACCCAGCACACACTAGGGCTATATTCAGATCGATTGATCGATCCATTCATCCATCCATCCATTTTTTGGGTTTTCCCAGACAGGTTGCCTTGGCTGTCCTGGAACTTTCTCTTTAGACCAGGCTGGCCTTGAACTCAGAGATCCACCTGCTTCTGCTGGGATTAAAGGTGTGTGCCACCACTGCCCAACTCAGATAGAGTAAAATGACTTAGCCTGTTTCTTCTCAAAATTTTGTGCAATAGTGCCTACACACCTCCCAGGGGTGTTCTGAAATAATGAAATTAGTTAGCACAGAGCCTGATGCTATAGTTACACAGTATTAGTCTTTAAAAATTTTATTTTAACACTGCATTTTATGTGCATTGGTGTTTTGCCTGCATGTGTCTGTGTGAGGGTGTCAGATCTTGGAATTACAGACAGGTGTGAGCTGCCATGTGGGTGCTGGGAATTGAACCCAGGTCCTCTCGAAGACTAGCTAGTGCTCTTAAACATGGAGCCACCTCTCTAGCCCTATGTATTAATCTTTTAGAGTTTCTCAGAGCTATGGCAAGTAAGGCATCCAGGGTGGTAGAGAGTGCTTCACTAGCATATAGAACTGCCTTGGGCTCCATTCTAGCAAAGCAAACTCAACAAGACTTGATTCTAGAAGTATGCCTTACCACTGGTTGTATGAAGGGGAGGCAGCACAGGGCTGTCACCCTCTTAGATGATCCCACTGTCCTGCAGGGAGCCCAGAGGAAAGAGGCCTGGTACAGTGGAAAGCTGGAGCCCATGCCAACAGTGAGACGTCAGCCAGTCTGAAGAGCTATGACTTCCCCTTTGGGATGGGCACGGTAAAAAGGAGTGCCTTCCTCAGATACATTCCTATCTGCCCAGTCTTCAGAGGGTTTGCTAACAAGTCAGAAAATCAGACTCCAGTTCCAGAAGATACTCCAAACAATACAGAAACCGCATCTGTGTGCACCAAGGTCTGAAACTAACTACGAAAAGAAAGGTAGGATGTGTTATGACTCTTGTGGGAGGTTGAATAATCCAACATCTGTTTCAACAACGAAAACTGAATTACTTCCATTTTTGCAATCTGTTTCAAGTTTCTTCAAGGGGAGAGTAGACTGAATAAAAAAATCCTATGTGTATTTTGGGTGGAATTCCTTAGCCATGTTCTAATGAGAGCAGAAATTTCCAACTGCTGTGGGTCACTGATGGTTAACAATAAGTTGGAATATTATTAATCCTATGAGATATAAGTAGCATTTAGGACAAGAAGTCTATAAGAAGTCACTGTACGCCTGTCTCTAATTCTTGTATGCTTGTATTTTTTTCAGTCTTTTAAGTACTGACATTACTGGCATAAGCCACCATGATCAGTTTACCCCCTCAATTCATGATCCTTCTATCATAGCCTCTCTCAAAATGTAAGAACTAAAAAAACAAACAAACAAACAAAAAAAACACAACTTTAAGGTAATTCATGTTATGTGCGTGAGTGTTTTGCCCGCATGTATGTCTGTCACGCACCTGTTCAGTGCCTGCAGGTAAGCAGTAAGCACGGGATCCCATGGAACCAGAGTTATGGAGAGTTGTGAGCCACCATGTGGGTGCTGGAAATCAAGGGTCCTCTTGCCGGAGCAACAAGTGCTCTTATCTACTGAGCCATCTCATAGCTCAAATGCAAGAATTTTGCAGGTGTATATCACTACACCTAAATAATGTTTGGTATGGAAAAGGTTGAAACACTAAGACATTAAACAGGAAAAATCATTCCACATATACCATTTTGTTTCTATCTTAGTGGTCATAAAACTAAAATAATTTTAATTCAGTACCACAAATCTGTTAGTACAAGCCCATGGTGGGGAGGGGAGCGGGTGACCATTTGTCTTTAGGGCTTCAAAATGCGTGGACAGTTCTGAATCCTAACTTTGCCTAAAATGTAGACAACTGGTTCAGTTTAATGAAATACTTTCTCCCTACGAGCAGTGGTCCAGTGAAGTTGAAAGGCACTTGTGTCTGCTATGTGAGCTGTTAAGGAGGCACATGAGATCAAGGCTAGTTTGAGCGGTGCCCCTTGTAGCATTTAGAAAATATAGGTATTATGGACCCCCTCAAAGAGCAAGTTTCAAAGATACTCATACACATTAAAAAAAACAAAAAGAAAATTGGGGCTATAGAGATGGTTCAGTGTTTAAGAGCCTCGCTGCTCTTCCAGAGGTCCTGAATTCAATTCCCAGCACCCATATGGCAGCTCACATCGGTCTATAACTGTAGTCCTACAAGATCAATACTCTTCTGTGTAGTAGTATATTATTTGTATCTTGATAAATCTTGCCTGAAGACCACAGGCAAAGTCAAGCCACTAGAGAAGTCTTACCTCTACCAAGGCTTGGCAACTGCAGACTAAGCCTCTCTCCTCCCATTTTATATTCCCTCTAGTGCCGGGATTAAAGCCATGTGACTCCCTAGGACTGGGATTAAGGGTGTGAGCCACCACCACCTGGATTTGCTCCTGCATTGATCCTGTGTAGCCCAGGCTGAACTTAAGTGATCCATCTGCCTCTGTCTCCCAAATCCTGGTATAAAAGGTGTATGTCACCATTGCCTGACCTCTAGTGGGTCTTCAGCCAAGATTTATCAAAATACAAATAATATATCATCACATTCCCCCCTTTTTTTGTCTAAAATAAAAAAAAAGGCTATATGCAGGCAGACAAAACATCCATCTACATTAAGTAAAATAAAAATAAAGGCAACACCTGTATTCTCAAAATGCTAGCATTAAAGGAAGGAAGGGAGGGAGGGAAGAAGAGAAAAAAGGAAGAGAGAGAGAGAGAGAGAGGCAAGGAAAAATTAAAGCCAGGCAGGCTTGGTGCTGTAGAGGAGATCTCTGTGAGTTGGAGGCCAGCCTGGTCTACAATGTGAGTCCCAGGACACCCATGGCTGCAGAGAAACCCCGTCTTAGAAGAGACAAATGACTGTTAACAGTGGCTGCTTGTCATGCAGAAAATAGTCCTTAAGTCCAACCTCCAGCACCACAAAGATAAAAAGTAATGACTTCTCAGTGCTTTCCACAATGAATGTGAGCCAGAAACACTCACACAGAAGAGCAAGATAACCTCAGCACCCAAAATCGCGAGGCAAGAACTGAGCTGCAAAGCTGGCTTTAGCTATGTAGCAATATAGTGTCTCAAAACATAAAGTTGGGTATGGTGGGCATGCCTTTCAGGAGGATCTCTGTGAGTTGGAGGCCAGGCTGGTCTACAGAGTGAGTTCCAGGACCCAGGGCTGCACAGGGGAAACCCGTCTTGAAAATAAGCGAAAACGATGAAATAAATGACTACATGGCCTGTTTTAGTCTCCAGCCCTATAATATCAAGAGAAATCCATGCTGCTGCTCATGCTAAGCAGGTGTTCTACCACTAACAAACACATATCCCCAGCACACCACAGTTTTACACCACAACTATCTAAGATTTCAGACACTGGTCTTGGACAACAAAAAAGGAAGGACAAGTCAAATACTGGAGAGACACTTGCACAGCTATTGTGTATTCGAGCAAGTCCTCCTCTGAGCACAGTTCACTCACAGGGTGACTGGAGGCTGCGGGCCCACACTAAGTACCGACACTGGAGAGTCTGTACCAATAAACACAAGCACCAGCTCAGTTCTACTATTATTTATTTTTTTAAATATTTTTGAAAAAATATAATTTTTTTACAATATTTTCAACTTAAACACTATTCACACTGAACACGTATGGCAGCTTAACCTACCCAAACATGAAGTTTAAGAAGCCAAAACTGTTCTAGCTTTGTTAAAAGAAAAATTGTGCTGCAGACTATAGTCATGATAGTTAACAAAGCAAGGAAGAGCACCACTCAAAATCATGCTTCCGCCTTTCAGTGCTCCAGTGGATGATGGCTGGTGTTGGTCCTGTGCCAGACGTCACACACGTATGGCTATGATGCAGTGGATCCTCAGAAGACACAGCCTCCCTCAAGTCCTATTTCCTCAAGTTCACCTCTGCTGGGAGAACCCAGTGTTCCTAACATGATAACGCATCAGGCAAAAGCCAGCCCAGCTCTGAACTGACCACCACTGTACCCTCTGCAGACATTCTTGTGTAACGACTCACTGCTAGTTAACACTTTCTTCAGAAAAGGTCATTTTCAATGGACAAATGCAACTGAGAAATCTGCTTAACAATCAGAACTTAATTTAAACTTACTCATTTACTTATTTTACAAAGTGTAGACATTAAAAAAGTGTCAATTAATCCTAAGGGACCATCTACCCTCAAAGACAGACAATTCAGTGAGAGTTGGAGCTTATTTAATTTGGTTCTTTGTCACAATTGACTGGTGCTTCTTCCATTGCTGTCTTTACTTTAAGCCATGGGGCCAATTCTACTTTCAGGAACTGTGTGACAGCTTCTTACTTAGTAACAGTCTCAGCACTTTTATTAAGCATGCAAGACTAACAAAAACTTTGGCAATGCATAAGTGTAACACAGTGACGAGAGAGCTTTTACAATGAAGTCTTCTAATACTGCCTTCACAGTGTGGAAATTGTGCTACATCCACCAAAAGAGGGCCCCGTCTACTCAAATATGTTAGTACTTCACCCCAGGAACAAACTCCTTTGCATTTGGATTCAGATTGCTCTTGACCTGGAAAATAAGTACATAAGAAAGAAAGAAAGAAAAAAAAAGGCAAATTCATTATAGTTGGCTGTGGATTCTCAGAAGCATTCAGCCTAGTTCTTTATGTAAAAAATATCTTAGAATACAAAAGACTGGACTACAGTTATACCTAACCCCAAAAACCTCTGGCAGAGAAAGAATGTGATGGACTGCTATATCCTTCTTTGTTTTATATAGGCCTCTTTGTACAGTCCAAGCTGGCCTTGAACTCAGAGATCCACCAGTCTATCCTCCCAAGGGCTGGGATTCAAGGCGTTTGTCACCACACAAACCTCTATATTCTATTTTACCAACTTCTAAAGTAGGAGCTGACATTAAATATAACAATAAAAAAAAGACCTCACTAACTTCACATAAACTATAGGGAATAACACGGGATAAGGACTTCTGTCAACTGTTACTTGATGCTCTGGGCGACTTTCAAATAAGTTAAATACAAGTTCACAGTCGAATAACTGGGTATTATTGGCTGTTGGTGAATTTTATTTATGACTGTCACTGAAAACTCGAGGGTTATCTTTCTACAGGAGGAACTGGATGTAACAAGAAAAGAAAACCGCACAGGAGACAGAAGACCTGAGTTGGGAATCTCAGCTCAGCCTTTTCCAAATTCCCATGTAAGCTTGGACAAATCACCCTCTGAGACTGTTTCCATTATCAGCTTACAAAACATCAGAAGAGTAAGCCAAAGTCTCTAAGCACTCTAGAGCTCTGCACTAGAATTATTCTGTTTTCCACTTTTACCTTTCTAAGCATACATGTCAATGTAAAGGAAATAGCGGAAAATTCTCTACACTGAGAGTTGGGAGTTGACAAAAAGGAAATTAGGAGATTCCAGGGGTAAACGCAGACATGCAGGTAGGCTTTTTTTTTAAAACTGAATTTAATTCTAATGTCATATATTTTAAGACCAAAACATAATACTAAACAACATATTGGAACAATAACTTAGATAAATAGAGATAAATATTCCCCATTCCCACAGGGAAATAAATCTAAATTTTAATTCATGTTTCAGGCCTGAGCTTGACCTTCAGCATTACACACACAGAAACAAAAACCCTTAAGAGGAAGAAGAGCGAACAGGGTTTAATTGTAAAATCCAGAAGTCTTTTATATATAATCTCTGGCAGCTAGAGAAGTTCAAGAAAGAATTAAAGTACTCTCGAATAGTTTGAGTTAAACTAATCAGTTTCTGTGTTATGGATTTATGCAAAATCCAGCTTATATTTAAGACTAGCAAAGGTTCATCAGAGAATCAGCATCATTTGAGAGCAAGCATCTTGAGATCATATACCTTGTTCAACTGGGTCACTGTCATTTACTGCAACAAAGATTATACCACAATGTAAATGTTTTCTGCATTGTCCTTTAGCTGCAGACTGGTTTCCAAAGTGCGATGGGGAGGATGACTCTAAACTATCTCCTCTGGGATGCTTTTAAACAATTACCATGCTTAAAACCTGACTCTTCAAGTTTAGGTGATTATGACAAACAGCTTAGTAAACGAATGTACACTGAACAGACAACAATGGGGAAATCCCAGAGCCCAGGAGTTCCAGTTAATTCTCTTGGCTAGAAAGATAAACATCGAAAACCAGAAAAAAATTGTAATTTTATGTGGAGCATGGTGGCTCGTGCTTGTAATTCCAGGTCTTAACAGACTGGGACATGAGGATTACTCTAAATCTGAGGCTAGTCATGGCTACGCATTGAGTTTCAGGATGGATTGTGCTAGAGTGAGACCCTGTTTCAAACATTCACCCACTTCACAAAACAGAATCTTTTATTTTAATTTTAGTAAAAGACTCATCAGGGTCTACTTTAGTGACGATGAGAACTTTATTGCAAGGGTATTACCAGTGATGACACTGAGGAAAAGCAAGAACATGAATCTAGCTTTGCATTCTTTTTCTGCCAAGAGCTTGTAAAAGTTATCTCAAAGAAACCTAATCAGGAGATCTAAGAAATTTTATCAGATAAAAATTTCCAGATTTCAACAAATGTTTAGGTGACAATTAAAGAGCGAAACTTTCATCAAGGTACTTTTATATAATCAAGCCATATGGTACTACTCCAAGACATTCAGATACTCCAAGGGCAACGTAAGTTTAATGCAACATCAAAGTTGAACCAACAAGTTATCCTATGTGAGACTGGGGGACCTCTGCTTCCACGCTTAAAAAGAGTGGGAAATTTTTCAAAGGGGAAGAGATGTGGAACTCTTCTTAAATAGAGCGTAGCTGGATTTTCCACTTATGGGAGAGATGAGGTAGGGTCTAAAAAGATGAGAAATGACTTTTTTTTTTTTACCACAAGATCTTCCAGAGATGTGCCATCACTGATAACAAGGTCATTAAACTGGTCTTGGATTTGGTCCATAGTTTGTGGGAGATCTCGAGCTGGAATAAACCATTCATGTTCTTCTTCCTCTTCCAACATTTCTTGGAAACAGCGTTCAATAAATTCTTCTTCCCACAACTCCTCTTCTATCTAGAGTTACCACAAATAAGGGATAATTATAGCATAGCTGTAGGACATCCCTAAGTATGGCTTAAAATATCTTAAAAGAAGCCATTTGCAACCATAATGTGAGAACAGGTTGTGGTAGGTTGTACACGCCTTTAATCCCAGCACTCAGGAGGCAGGCAAGTGGATACCTGAGTTTGAGGTCAGCCAAGAATTTACAGTGAGACCCTGTCTCAACACAACAGAACAGAACCAGGTCAAATAATAATGAGGCTGGCCATGTGGTTTACGCACTTGAAAAACAAAGTAAAATGACTACAGTGAGTTCCAGGCCAGCCTGTAATATAGAATGGGCCCATCTCTCAAAATATCACTATGCACGAGGCCTTGAGTCTGATCTCCCATACCAAAATTCAAAAATCAAAAACTTCCTCTACTGCTTTTGTACTACAGGTAACAAAAGAAAACAAAACCCCCCATAAAGACCGAGGAAGAGCTGTTTAGGGTTAGTCTAGGTCTTTATTTGTCTCCACAGAACGTTTTTCCATTTAAAACAGCAGGGAAAAAGTAAAGGAGTGAGCCAGGTGGTAGTAGCACATGCCTTCAATTCCAGCACTCAGGAGGCATTCATTGGTAGGTGAATCTCTGTGCATTGGAAGCCAGCCTGGTCTACAGAGTGAATTATAGGACTGCCAGGGATATGCAGAAAAACCCCATCTCAAAAAGCAAAATGAAAATAAATAAATTAAAACCCTAAAAATAAAAAAAAATAAAATAAAGGAGTGATCTCTTCGAGAAATATTTATCAGAATTACTCATGAAGCCTTAAAATACTAAGCCCCTAACCCAACCTTCATAAAGACTACAGAAAAAGGTCTAGGAGGTAGAGATTAAAAACAGCAGCAAAAGGGCTGGAGAGATGGCTCATAGGTTAAGAGCTGCCAATTCCCAGCAACCACATGGTGGCTCACAACTATCTATATAATGAATCTGGTGCCCTCTTCTGGCCTGCAGGCACACATGCAGACAGAACATTGCATACAAACAATCAAAAACAAAATTTAAAAGGGCAGGAAGGGCTGGGTAGTGGCACACCCAGTGGGTCTCTATGAGTTTAAGGTCAGCCAGAGCAAATTCCAGGACAGCCAGGGCTACACAGAGAAACCCTGTTTTGACATCCCCCATCCCTCCAATAAAAAGGGAGGCTGGAAGAAAGGATTCAGTGCTAAATAGCACGAGTTGTTCTTTCAGAGGACCTGTTCCCAGCACCCATGCTGGGCAGCTCACAACTGCTTGCAGCTCCAGCACTAGGGGATTCAAGTCCTCTTCTGGCTTTTGCACCTGTACACACACGGCTCAGCCATTAAAGATTAGGCTCATAACCAAAAAAAGTAAAAATAAATCTTAAAGTCAGGCCTGATGGTTCATGCCTTTAATCCCAGCACTTGGGGGTTGTTGGTATCGGCTGGTGTATTTCTGCAGGTTACAGAGTGAGACACCCTGCCTTAAAAACAAACAAGACAACCCTTTTCTCCTTTAATAACAGCCCCCGCACCTCTATTGAGTCTCACTAGATCAGGATTGGGACTAAGAAAGCGAGAATAGTAGAAATGGGGATAAAGATGTCGATTATCAATCTACCAGAGTTCTCTAAAAAGTAGTAGCAGATTTTAAGGTTGATTAAGGTTAAGACTGAGGCTCTTAGGTGAAAAACAGACCAATTTTGCACCAGACATCTATGGTCTGTGTGCTTCAATTTCCTAAATTCTCTTGGATTTACACTGTAATACAGAGATTTGATTGGTTTAAGGTAGTGGTTTTCAAACTGAACTATCTGGGACGTTTTTTGGCTTCCTGGGCTTTATCCTATAATTCTGCACCAATCTCTAGAGTGTGACCCTGAAACAAGCTGCCCAAGTAATTTTAATGAGGAGTTAAGCCCGGCAGCAAATGGCAACCAAATAAATAAGAGTGGTAACACTCAAATCTTTACCTTGCATATAAATGGACATGGACACACACACACACACACACACACACACACACACACACACACACACACACACACATTATGGGGCCAAGTACATCATTGAAAGATATGAAGCTACAAAAGAAACAGGTCTGTACACAAAACTGACTTGTCTGTTGAATTCCTCTTCGTTTTCCATCCACATGTACTCTGCAAATGGATTATCATCTTCATGAGAATGACCGTTAATAATCACATCTTCATTGATGATGCTTGGGCTAGTACTGCTGCGACTTGGATCTTTCATGGTTGGTGTTTGTTGTCGTTTTTAACCTTTAAAATAGAGTACAATCATTCTTTTAGTTTCTAATGAGTGCACCTGGGTTACTCATTGTTATTACCACCCACCAAGGTGTTAGAGAGGCACATGCGACATTAGTTGGAAAGTTTTCTTTCCCAAAATGATTAAGAAATAGCTGAGTAACAGGGCTGGAGCTATAGAAGTAAACAATGCTTTTGTGTTTGTGTGAGGACATGCACTTGTGTGAAGGCTATGTTTTAAAACTTAGATTCATAAATTTTACTTGACTTTTGTTAGTAATTTTTTTCCTATTAATGCTGCTTAGAAATCAGCTAACCTCTTCAATATAGAAGCTTGTTTTCACTAGATCATGCCCTTTACCTTTGTTCCTACTTGAAATGCCTCACATACTGGTTTCCAACAGTATTTTATATCACTATTAAAATTTTAAATATGATTTTACCATCTTTCTCCATTAGTTTCATATCTTAAGAATTAGCATTAAACCGGGAGGGCAGTGATGGAGCATGCCTTTAATCCTAGTGCTGGGAAGTAGAGGCTATGCAAAGAAACCCTGTCTTGAAAAACCAAAAGGAGGGGCTGGAGAGATGGCTCAGTGGTTAAGAACACTGGCTGCTCTTCAGTAGAACCAGGGTTCAATTCCCAGCATCCACAAGGTAGCTCACAACTGTCTGGAACTCCAAGATCTGACACCTTCACACAGACATACCTGCAGGCAAAACACCAATGCACATAAAAAATAATAATTAATTAAAAAAGAAAGAAAACCCAAAATGATCTCATTAAACTTCAAATAGATACATTTCTTGCCCGGACTGCATTCTGAACTGTCATGATTGTACTCTTACTTTATCACAGACAGACAGACAGACATTAGTCTCTTCAGCTGTAAATTCCACCAGGCATGGTAATGCCTATCTGCAATTCTAGCACTCAAGGGGGTGAAGTAGAAAGACTGCCCTGAGGCTGAGCCACCTAGATCACACACTAAGTTTTAAGTCAGACTGAGCTATGTAATAAGGTCTTGTCTCAAAACCAAAACAAAATTCACAAAATAAAAATATTTTCATTAGTCCTTTTCCACAGAGAAGTTTTCAAGAAGCATTAAATTTCTGTCTTAATGTTGGACACTACAAGGTAATGGTTAGAAGAGTACCCTAAGAGCCAAACTCTAACTCTAAAGTGAGGCAGACCTGTAATCTTAGGACTTGGGAGGCTGAGGTGGGAGGATCTAGCTGTACTATGTGCATATTTTCAAAAGGACTTATTCTCAAAGAGAGAGAGAGAGAGAGAGAGAGAGAGAAGCTGCAGGCTAGAGAGTATTGGATGGAGCATGCCTTTGATCCCAGCACTCAATAGACAGATCTCTTGAGGTCCAGGGCAGTCAGGGTTTATATATATATATATAGTGAGTCCCTATCTAAAAAATAAAACCAACAACAAACTATCACATCTCTTTTATTCTTCTCAGCTGTGTAATGTATAAATCAGTTATTTAACCTAAGTCTCATCATCCTCACATGTAAAGTGGGTAATAATGAAGCACCCAGGGCTAGAGAGGTGGTGCAGCAGTTGAGAGCACTTATAGCAGAGGAGTTCCCAGCACCAATATGGTAGTTGCTTCCAACCATCCTTAGCTCTGGTTCCAGGAGATCCTTCCTACTCCACCCTCTGATCTCTGCAGGTGTCAGGCACACAAATGGCACACATAATTACATGCAGGAAAAACACTCATAGGCATAAGATAAATCTAAAATTTTTAAAGATTAAATTTATGTGTGTTTTGCCTGCACATATGCAGATGCACCACATGTATGCAGTGCTCGAGAGGTCAGAAGTTGGCAACAGATACTTTAGAACAGAAGTCACAGATGGTTGTGTGCTTGGAATTGACATCAGGGTCCTCTGTAAGGGGCAACATTTAAACAAGCACTTTTCTTAACTGCTAAGCCACCTATCCAGCTCCATTTTTTGTTGTTTGTTTTTTGATTTTTGTTTATCTGAGACGGGGGTCTTATAAGTGAAGAGTGGCCTTGAACACCTGGACCCGATGTCTCTGCCTTTACCTCCCGAGTGCTGGGATTACAGCCACCCAGCACTGGTGTTTACTTATTTATAGACAGAGTCTCAGTATATGGTCCTGGCTTGCCTGAACTTATAGACCAGTCTGTTCTCAAATTCATAGAATCCATCTGCCTCTGCTTTTAATTTTTTATACATTTATAATACAGGCCAGCTTCAATCTCCTAAATGCTAGAATTATAAGCCAGACCTAACCACAACCAGTTAATCATTTAGAAAAATTAAGCATCAAAAGCAAGGTACAAGGTAAAACAATCACAGGTCTTCTACCTGTAGGAATGAAACAATGTTATAGAAAAATCCTAATCAAGGTGGCACAAGGCAGGAATCCTCGCAACTTGGGAAGCAGAGGGGTACGAAGTCTGGTTGATTTATCAAGACTCTGCTTCAAAGGGCTAGAGATGTTGGTTGTTACACTACAAACAACAAAAAACCAAACTCTAAGCCTGTGATGTAACACTAATCTCTAATGTTCTAAGGCCGATTTAGTAAGAGTAAGGATGGCTCACCATTCTCCATCATTTGAGTAAAAAGCTCAAATATATCGGAAACACTAATTTATGCAACCAGGTGTTAAAATGTAAGACATAACTCTAGGGCTGGAGAGATGGCTCAGTGGTGAAGAGCACTGCCTGCTCTTCCAAAGGTCCTGAGTTCAATTCCCACAACCATCTGTAGTGAGATCTGGTGCCCTCTTCTGGCCTGCAGGCACATTTGCAGACAGAACATTGTATATATATTGAATAAATAAATTTTTTTAAAAAAAAGACATAACTCAAACCCTTTAGGCAGATGATCATCTACAATGGTATCAATTAAAGCCTTTTTAATTAAAATTTCTATTTTTGGTTCTTTTAGTACTTTTTTTGTATCTGTCATATTTCAAGCCTCCCCGCCCATACTGGTTTTTACTATGTAGCTATGGTTGGTCTTGAACTTAAGAGATCTGTCTTCTGAAAGCCCTATACTCCAAGTTTTCAATAGTCACAGGAATGCTGCGTTTCAGAGTCCAGCCACTACATCTAGTTTAAATAACTAATACTTACAAAAGTACTTAGAACAACAATTGGGATAATTAAATGATATGTACTTGCTAAATATCTGCCAAGATCCTGTTTTCTCAACTTCAAGTTATGTAAGAAAAAACCTGCTCTATTTCACATATTGTCATGATGAATATGAAAATACTTTATAAATTATAAAAAGGGGTGAAAGTGCAAAAGGTTGTTAAATACTACCTTCAATCTTCCACAATAAAATTGCTCTAACAGTGGACATTTTATAAGTGTCATTAAAATGAAGGCATCACTATGTAGGGTCATAAAGTGATAAACCTGAATTAAGATTTACTTATTGGAGGAAAACCCCACTATAAACTTACTCTGTCCCAAAGAGGGTAGAAATTACCTACCTCAGTTTGAGTTCGCAAGGACCAATATGCACATCCTTTAACCATTACAGTGAATCGCCATTCCCCCCATCCCCTAAAGGAAGATAAATAGGGTATATTTTTTGAAAGTTACCTGTCTTTTGATACATACTTGTGAGAATGGTTTTTGTTCAAGGTCATTAACACAGAGACTGTGTTCAATATCCTGTCATTTACAGAGTCACAGAACAGCAAGAGCTGGATCTTATTAAAGTTCTTGCATAGTTTCTCTTCCTAGTTGAAACGATCTACAGCTCAAATTTCAGACATTACTTAAATGAACCAACACCTATCAACGACTAAATGAAACGTAAAAAATGTGCCACCGTGAAAAAAGAAATGCACAGCCAGCACGCGCAAAATGAGCATTTCCTGAAATGAGCGTAAAAGGCTGTCAGCAAACTGAAAACCAAATTGCTTCTAGGGCTTTGGGCTGCAAAAGTAGGGAAAGCAAGCCTTTAGCACCTATTAGAAAATAATCGCGGGCTACTGCAAAAACGTTTTTAGAAGTTAACTTCACTAGAAGTGCTAATACTCCCTTCCTATCGTTGAGGTAGTAGTGGTACCGAAAGGTAAGGGGGCCAGTACCCAATAATATGAATTGAACGGGCCTTTTATCTATCAGTACCCCAAACAAAGGCCCTATCGGCAGCACATAATAAAGCTTAGAATAAAGGGGTAAGGGTGGTGAAGAAATGGAAGAGGTTGAAAGATACAGGCCGTTCGACCGTTACAGAGTGCTCCCCTGGGACACCATTAGCCTGCCAGTCCCTTGGCCCCTTTCCTCCCCAAACCCCAGCTCGGCAGAAACGCGCAGGCGCAGTAGAAGAGGCTGCGCGTGGCGACGCGCAGGCGTAAAGTGGGTAGAAACAATGAGCTTTGTTGCTCAAGCGGCGAAGGGAGGGGGGGGGGCACAGGGAAAAGGTACTGGATAGGTTAAAAAAAAGACCGAGGATTGAGGAACGCAACAAAGTGCTATCCCGGCAACACTCACGCGCCACAAAAGACCCGGACAGACGACTGTGCGGTCGAAATCATAAATAATGAAATGAGAAAAATGAACAGAAAAACGAGCTGAGGCCATTTCGGAGAGATAGATGGAGCCTGCCCCGGCTTATCCCTCAGACTCGGCGGAAATGGACCAGAAACAACCGAGGTCAAACTGGTCTCGGAGGCGCACAGTCTGAGCGGCCTTTTTGCCTCCCTCGGCCTTGCCAAGAGTGGCCTCTCGACCGTCGGGGTCGCCGCGCCCTCACAAAGCTCGGTCTGAGGGGACCCCTCACCCAGTGCACGGCAGCGGGGACGGCAGCCAACGAATCCTGTCGGCCTCCGCGGATCTCCACAGGCAGCGCCGCTCCCCCGCTCGACGTGCGCTTCGCCCGCCGCCTCCCTTCTCCAGTCCAAACAAACACCCCAGCCCGGAAGTGACTTCACTTCCGTCACCGCCGGCCCCGCCCACTCGTTCTGTCCTCTCTTCCCAACCAGGCCACCAGAGTGCGCAAGAGAGAATGCGACTGGTCTGAGTTGTGCTCCCATTCAAGAGCAAAGGCCTTCCAAAGGCCTTTCAGGTACTCAGCAGAGACTCACCTTGGGGTTTTCTAGGTCTCTTGGTTTCTCTTTATGCGAGTATGACTTCTCACGCGCCCGCCTCACCAGAATGATGGGATTCTGTGGATATGGGAGCTGGGAACTAAGGTATGCATATGTGAACTTAAGTATATATACTAAAAAGCATCATTCAAATAATCTACTCTGATATACATACTAAAAATAACACACTGTGTCACGCTAAGAAGACGCAATCGTGTCATACTGAGACCCTGACAAAAACAAAAAGCAAAAGCAGAGGTATATAGCTGATCCACAAGCACTCGTTCTCACACACTTTAAAGACAGGCCTTCACACACTCTCAAAATAACAGCAGGTGGTTCCTAGGCAGACTGCAGAGCCTCTTTGAAACCAAGACAGGAAACTGCTCAAACTCAGACAAAACTAAGGCAAGAATTCCCACAACAGTAATTCCATCACGTTTGAGATGTAAGAAGCAGGAATACAGGACCATCATTGCTACTTGAGACTTTGTCCAAAGAAAAGAAAAAAGGTCAGCAAGGTGTTTCAGTGGGTAAAGCGAGCTTTGTGATGGGAGTTCCATTCCCAAGATTCACACATTAAGGTAGAAAGCACCAACTCCACAACTTGTCTCTGACCTCTACACATGCCATAGCAAACAAAACCAACCCCAAACCTTTGAAGCTTAAAACTACCTTCAGTGTACTGGCCTATGTGTTCTTAGCCACATTTCCTTGCTTTCATCATTGGCAAGCTCTTAAGTTCTGTCAATGACACTAAGCAAGAAAAACTATCTGGATGTTGTGGAAAACTGGGTATAATATGAAAGATGACATATAAGCCCCATTAAATGTCTTTACTCTGATATAGGAAAATTGAACCTGGAAATTAAATTTGAATCCTCAAAAAAAATACCACATACTCGTAATATCCACGGAAACAACCACATTCTTTTTTTTTTTTTTTCCAAACAGTTGCAACCAGATCCATGGTTTCATCTCTTTCTATATTACTCAAAGGTCTTGGCATCAGTGACATTCCTTTTGTCTTCACCTCAGGCAGCATTTTTACCCTGGGCCAATTTTGGTGACAAGGGGTTTACTCCTCAGTATTTATTTCTGGATAGTTCAAAACCCCAAAGAAATCAACATGAGTGGTCTAACATGGTTAAACTACTTCACTTACAGTTTACAGAACTGTATACTAAACTTTTTTCATAGTAGTCTCTCATCTGCAAGGAAAGTGCACAAACCACTAAGCTGAAGCCCCACAATTATAGCCAATTGGAAGGAAAGGTTTGACTTTGCTGCTGCTGAAGAGACTGTATGATTTATTCAAAGGATAACCAGTTGGGGTGTTACACAACTATAACCATGGCCCCCAGGAAATTAGCCTTCTCAAAAAACCAGAAAAAAAAACCTAAAACAAACAAACAAATCCAAGTCTGTTGTAAATCTGAGCCTCAAAAACCAAGCAGCATTGGAGAGGAACTTGGGAAATAGTCTGAGGTAGGACAGAAGTCAAGATGTGTTTACATATTCTGTAATTGACCTCAACACTTTTAAAAGATTTTAAAAAAATATTTATTATGTATACAATGTTGTGTGTATGCCTGCAGGTCAGAAGAGGGCACCAGACCTCATTACAGATGGTTGTGAGCCACCATGTGGTTGCTGGGAATTGAACTCAGGACCTTTGGAAAAGCAGGCAATGCTCTTAACTGCTGAGTCATCTCTCCTACCATTGAAAAGATTTTTAATTAATGTACATGTATGTCTAAACGTATGCCATGTGTGTGGGTGCTTTGAGTAGGATTTAAAATGTGGTTGTGAGCCTCCACCTGAATGCTGGGACCTGACTATAGATCCTCTTCCAAGAGCAGTATATACTATTGTGAACCTGAGCTATTTTTCTAGTCCATCCCCCAGCCTCCCAAGACAGGGTTTTACCCTGTAACCATACTCACTTTGAACTCCTAGTAACCCTTCTGTCTCAGTATCCATAGTTTAAGATTCTAGGCAAGAGGTACCATACATTTGGCCAACCCAAACACTCCTAAAAATTAGATAAAAGCCAGATCTAATAGCACATACGTCTGCAATCCCAGCTACTCAGGAACAAAACAATGTGGTGATGGAGTGTATCTTTAATCCCAGCACTTAGGAGGAAGAGATAGGCGGATCTCTGTGAGACTGAGGCCAGCATAGTTTACAGAATAAGTTCCAGGATAGCCAGGGATACGCAGAAAAACCCTTTCTCAAAAAACCAAAACCCAAACCAAACCCAACCCAACAAAAAACTCAAGCCTACTTGGGCTACACTGCAATTGCAGGGCCAACCCTAACAATTTAAAGACCTTGTTCCAAAATAAAAAGCTATGAGTTGTTTGGAATACAGGCACATGAGGCCTGGAGTTCAATATCTAATATTGATCGGGTGGGGAGGATGAGTACTAGGGAAGTTTAGGTAGGATGATTCCAACTTCAAGGTCTTCTTGACAATTCAGAAAGACCCGTCTCAAACCAAAAACCCGGGCTAGGAGTATAGCTTAGTGGTAGAATGTGTCCCTAAGACATGAAAAGGCCTCCTACATTAAATCCCCAGCATTTTACAGAAACTCCTAATCTGAGCATGCTTTGTCTAGAATTCCAGCATTCAGAAGCAGAGGTACATGACAGACTTGGCATTGGGGGAAGAGGGGGAAAGGCTTGAGGATGTAGCTTAGTTGAGCTGTCTACCATGCTCTAAACCCTGAGTTTGATCTCCAGCACTAAATAAAACTGGGCATGGTGCACGCACACCAGCGCTTGGAGGTTAGAAGCAAGAGGAACAGAATTTCAGATTAGTTTATCATACTCAGCTATATACAGATGTGCACATCTATACCCCCTTTTTAAAAAGCCCATCATGGTGTCAACATACCTTCAATCCCAGCACTCAAGAGATAGAAGCAGGCAGGTCTCTGAGTTGAAGCCAGTCCAGACCAACTTAAAAAGTTATTTCTATATAGTTTGAATACGAGATTTGGAAAATAGTGTGCATAGGGGAATAGAGTAATGATATGTGCCATATTGTAAAGACAGAACAATTAACTTCTCCAGCTTGAATTGGCTTTCTACAGCTCAGCAGGAGCTTAAAGATGGGATACACCCAATACAAGCATCAGGCAAACCAGAAAATAAGGAGTTATGTTTAGGCTCATAGGTCATTACATTAATATCTGAAGGCAATCTATTCCACGGGTTTGCACGGCATTATAATTAGGTGGCTGTCAGAGACACAAACAGGTTCCTTAGAGCTGAGGACAGAAGTGCCTTGGGCATGCTACGCAAGGGTTTTAACAGCTCTCTACTTACAGCCCTAAAGATTTATTTTTTAAAAATTTATTACACAGTGTTCTGCCGGCAAGTATGCCTGCAGGCCAGAAAAGAGCATAGATCTTATTGAAGATGGTTGTGAGTAACCATGTGGTTGCTGGAAATTGAACTCAGGACCTCTGGAAGAGCACAAAGTGCTCTTAACCCCCAATCAACTCTCCAACCCCTAAATATTTTTTTTATAGGGCAGGTAACCCCACTTAAGATAGAGGTCAATATAGAAGTTGGCAGGTAGCAGTTGGTAACTCATTTATAGTCAAATCTAATTTAGGGTGCAAAGATATTCCATTTAAATGGTTTCTCACTGTGCTATTGTCATCTGTAACTCGAGGCACTCCTGAGTAGTTTGAACTACAACATGAACACTACAGTACCCCTGCTTCAAATCAAATAACCAATGAGAATGCTCACTTCTGATTTAATTTTGACAAAGTTGAGCAAACAGGAACTGGCCTTACTTTTGATAAGCAGTGGCAACAGCATCTTGTCCCAATAATTGTAACTTGGAGGAATGGACTCAATCCCCAACATCACAAATCATTCCACCACCCTTTTCACAAATGAGTTATCTTTCTGCTCCTGAAAGTTTTGAAGAGTCATGGATATTATCATGTAGTTTGATACCATGCTTTAAAAAAAAGAATCCTTTAATCACTAGAATGCAACATTTGCATTTTTTCCCACCAAATAGTAAGTTTGAACTCTCATATTTTTGGTAATGTGTCATCTTTCATTAAAGAAATACTACAAAACAATCCTCAAAGGGTTAATAGCTCAGTGCTATAACACTTGCCTACCCAGCATGTACAAAGTCCTGGGTTAGCTCTCCTACACTATAGTGATTAAACTCAGCTAGTTATCTCAATACATTTCCAGCTATGGGGGATTCTAAATGAAGGGAGGGCATTATGTTGTTCAAGCCAGTCACCAGTCTAAAACTCCTTACCTTCCTCCTAAGTGCTAGGATTTCAGTTCTGTCCCATTCCCTAAGTTTCTGTTTAGTCCTCGAACACCAGGAACTGGCTCTCTAGACCAGGGTGACTTCAAAGATTCCCCTGCCTCTGCCTCCTAGAGTTAGAATTAGTGTGCCACCACACCCACCTTGGTTGCCCATTTTTTAACTTCCAAAACTGTGGGGTAGGGGTGGAATGGGCAGATGGGACATTGACGACATTCCACAGGTTGAGGATATGGCTCAGGGGTTGAAGACTTATTATACTCAGCATGTACATGTCCTTTAGTTGAATACCTAACATTGCAACAACTACTCAGTAAGAAAAGTGTATGTGAAAGCAGGAGTGGTGGTAGAAAGGAAATCTTCCCCTCCTAGATAATTCAGATACTGGATAATGACCTTAAAAATTCTTAGAGGAAGGCCTGGTAGTGGTGGTTCATGCTTTTCATTGAACATGAACAAAGGAAGACATGAACAAAGGGGACAAAGGAAGGTTATCTCTGAGTTTGTTTCAAAAACAAACAAGTTTGTAGAGAAAGCTAGGTGTAACGGTACACACCTCTAATCCCAGTACTTGGGATTAGAGAGGTGGATCTCTGGGAATTGGAAGCCAGCCTAGTCTACATTGCTGAGTTTTGAAGACAACCTCAGCTACATTGTGAGACCTTGTTTTTTCTTTTTTGTTGGGGGGAGGGTGTCACAGGTATGGTTCAGTGGGTAAATAAATGTGCTTGACATAAGCCTGAAAACAACTTGAGTTTGGTCTGGGGATCTGGCAGTAGGAGACAAATGACCCCAGAAAGTTTTCCTCTGATCTCCACAAAGATACTTGTGTCTGTGTAGTCATACAAGATTTAAAAAGAAAAGAAAAAACTTTCACAGAATCTAACCAATTAAGTGTTGATAGCATACGCTACAGCTAGAAATTCATCTTCCCGTTTCCCCTCACCTAGACCACCTACACTGCTCAGGATGGGCTCAAATTAAAACTAACTTTTGGCACTCCGAGTACCTGAGAGGTACACAATAAAATGAAAATTACTTCTGGGATATGCAAAGTAACACTAGCAGAATTTAAAACTTACTAGCAACGAGGAAAAATGATTGTAAAATAAACTCAGGGTATCTCTAAAACATTTACTCACGTTTCTAGAATAAGATTGAAATAGCAAGGATGCATGTTCAACTTTATAGCAGGTATATTAAAAAACAAAACAACATTTTTCTTACAGGTTTGCCATAAACTAGACCTGAAGGGAGCAAGGATGTGATTTGATACACAGGTTTGGCCGGATCCCAAATTCAAGCCCAATCATAGGGTAAAACAGGGTCGCTATCCCAGACTGAACTCTGAAACTATCCATGTTGCTGGGGATGACCTTGACTTCTGATCCTGTTTATATGTCCTGAGTTCTAGGATTAAAAGTATATGCTTTCACTCCTGGTTTATGGGGCCAGACTTTGTGAATGCTAGGTAAGCACTCTATCAATATGAAATAACTACATCTATAGGCATCTGAAAAGTAAAAAAAGAAAGTCATACCTGGGGGGAAAAAATCTGACTTAATGTCACAAATCAAGCTAAATGGTTTAAAGTATTCTTCAAGTCACCAACTCCACAGCGGGACTTGAAAACTAAGCTATCACTGCTGAGAGATGTGTTTCCATTTATGTTTACAATGTTGTTCTTTTGCTTGTTTCCCTTTTGAGACAACCTTCTGTCATAGCCTTGAATGGCCTGCAACTTTCAGGAAGACCAGGCTTCCAACACAGAGGCAACCTTGCCTGCTGCCTCCAAGTTCTGGGATTAAAGGTATGTGCTACCATGTCTGGCCGGTCCACACTGTTTTTATAACTGCTGTTAGATTTAAGAAACAAAAAACAAAAATGGGAATTAACAAAAGTGAATAGTTAGTAACAGTTAAAATTAAATCGAAAAAATTGACAAGGATTTTTTGTGCATGTTACTGAGGGGGAGACAAAAATTTTTACCCAACAATATACTTGAAATACCCTTTTAATATAACTGAGCTGGAAAGGTTGAAAGATACTCAAAAGTTTTTGTCACTGATTTAAATTAAACTGTTCTTTGGACTTCAGATTATCAAGCACATCAAAAATCCCTTCCTGATTTTAAAGAGTGACAAAACTTAATTTTTCCAGTGCTTATTTTCAATTCTGTTAAGGCACGGACATCTCTGGATATGAACTTTAGCAATTGCTTTATGTCCAGCATTTACAACTGGAGCAAAAAGGGCTCACATGTTTAGTTATGTAACAAGAACAAGAAATCCACCAGAACTAAACTGAGATCTTTAGTTATTATTAGAACACCCAATCTAGACTTAAGAATAATTCATTAAAGCATGCACAAAAACCTATCAGTGAAAAGAAAAAGTCACAATTGACAAATATTTTGGTTAACATTCCAAACATGTTTAACCAACCAACCAACCAACATGGCCTAGTTTTTTTTTTTTATTGTATTTACTTCAGTAACTTGAATCCACAGATATAAGCAGTATATAACCAGAGAGTTACAAGTAAACACAGATTATACATGCAAAGTTCTGCTCACAAAGGTCACATGTGCAGGTACATGAATTAGAAGCGTGCGTCTAGAATTATGGCCAAACTGTTTTTAAAATGCAGAAATGTAAAATCACATTCTGAAAATATAGAGATGGTTTACACACTTCAAAAATCAAATGTTGCTTATACCAGAGATGTATGACAGCTACAGGATTCAAGTGACAAGCAATAGGTTCTCAAGAAATTAATACTGGTCAAAGAGAACGGGAGTATTTTTACATTTCACTGAAATAACATTCGACTACTAGAATACAAAACCTAGCAGGAACTCAGGGAAAAAAAATTACAAATCTAAAGCCAATTACTTAATTTCTTATCATCTAAACAGCATGACATTAAAGAAAACTGCACTTGCATTCGAATTGCCAATTTCACATGAATGAAGCTCTCTAAAAAGGAAACGCAACCAAAACAGCTTCCAAAGTCAAATGAAGTCTGCAAGGCTCAGATTAAAATGTGGAATGTTTCAGATGAAGAGTAATAAAAAATACAATTGGTTTTGTTCTTTATTGAATGGAATCAAAAGTTGACATTTGTTTGAAGCCTTGAACTACTAAATTTCATTTTTCCGAATGGTTCTGTTATCTCTTATTGGTGCAAGTTGTTTTCTGTAAGTTTACAATAGTCAATCTCTACGAAGTACTTTTGTCTGTTGCCATTCTGATGAAACAAATACTTTTCCATTAACTTAACCGTATGTGTACTTTCTGCTATAACACTTAAACACATGAACAGACATCTATTATTTTTCCACTAAAACAAAAGAGTACAATAGTTTTCTAACTATCAGTATTGTGTTTAAAAAAGGTTAACATTAAAATCAAAGAACCATTTTGTTTTCTTGTGAAATAATTAAGCTTCTTGTACATCTTAAGTTTCCTTCTTCTGTCTCCGTTCTTCTGCCAATTTATTCAGAAATTTCTGAGGGGAAAAAAAAGAATTACAAGGACTAAGTAACCGTTGAGACACCTAGTATATATTAGTTAGTTATAAAATATTCAGTTCAAGCTTAGGGACTTATACTAATGTCTTAATATCTTATGAATGAGTTAATCTTAGCATAGAAAACTAAACTGGCTCAGGACACAACAATAAAGCATGAAAAAAATGGCAAATGTGGAAAATGGATATTTTAATGTGCAATTAACCCTAACGTTTATAAATAAGAAAACATAAGAATTCGATTATATAAGAAATAGCTAGATTAGATCTTTGTTGTAACAATTTCACTGACCTAAGAGAGCCATAGACATACTTTGAAAGACCATGGCTATGACCGGCTGTGCTCTAATAAAACATTTATAAACAGCAGGTGGCTGGGCTACAAAGTATAGCTTGGAGACTCCTTCCACCTATGATCTCCAATATATAATTTCTAGATATAGATCTATTAGGATTCTAAGGGAATATGAAAGATATTTAAAAAGCATTTCTGTTTCTTTACTTCTGGTTAAAATATATCAGTACTGGTTATTTCAGACTGATGAGAGGGTTAAAAGCCATTATATCCTTAAAAAGAAAATGAAAACAAACAAACAAAAAAAGGAAAAAAAACATAAAACATCTAGTTAAGAAAACTGTCAATTTATCATTTGAGCAACATAAACTCCCTAAATACTTTTTAAATGCAGCTCATTCATCTTTGCTCTAAGTATTTAGCCATAAAGCACACCCTTCCAGGTAATAAGCATGGTTTTGACCCCACATGGCCTAAAATCCAAACAGTGCATTTTTAGTATGAATGAAGCTATACTCAGCCTCTTCCCAAAATAGCTGTTAGCAATGAAAATGACCACCATTCTTTTCTTATATCCATAATGGTAAGAGACATACAGATTGTAATTTGCAAACAACAGAAATAATATGAGCAAGAACTAAAATTATTTTTTTTATCCACCAGTCAACAATGTGCTGAGATAACTGAATGCTATACAGGTTGAGTTTCTCTTGTTTAAAAAAATTTGGGATTTGAAGTATTAGGGAGTTTAGACTTGGATGAGGTCTCATGAAACAGTCAAAAGATAACAATTCTACCCTTTTTTCATACTGAATCAAAGCTAGGACCTTACACCGCTACCAATCTGCCACTGAGCTGCACCTCTATCCCCAGAGGTAATTTCATTTTTTCTTCCTTGAATGTGTAAATGGGTAAAAACACATGCTGAAGCCCAAGACTGATATCGGGAATCCTCCTTGATTGCCTTTCAATCTTAATCATTGAAGCAGGGTCTCTCAATCAAACCCAGACCTTGCTGATAAAGCTGGTTTCACCAGCCAGCCTGCTCTATATTCACCTTAGATAGCTAGAATTACAGTCTAACCCCTCCCCAGCCTGGCATTTTTCTGGGGAGCAGTCCTCTTGCTTTCACAAAAAGCAGTTTTACCACTGAGCTATCTCCCAAGCCCCCACACAATATTTTTAGGAGTATCAGCATTCTGGTACTACAATTTTTATTGCTAATGGACCAGATGTAACTGTCAGATTAGGAATATTCAACAAGTAGCCACTATTCGTTATAAATGAAGGAATGTAAAAAACCAAATCACTTACAACTGAATTAAGTACTACTTTCAAGTTTCCTTGTACTACTTAATATTGAGACCTTAAAGAGGGTCCTAACTAAAAATAAAAAGCACAGTAGGAATTTGTTCTTGTTTCTCGTTGAGGTTTACTCATTTATGCTATGATGTAGAAATAAACAATCTGTTGGTTATAAAAGCGAGAACATCATTCATAACATTAGAATAACAATTCTTAAAGGTGACTCATAGTTATCCCAATACTTAGGGAGGCTGACATAGAAGGATCCCAAGTCTAAGCAATATGAACTAGGGAGACTCAGTCTCTAAAATAAATCAGGGACTTGGCACTCAACAAACTAAAAACTTTTGACTATTCTATTTTATGTTTGGACCTCTAGTTTCTTTGAAATTTGAGAAATTAGTTTGAAAATACTTGGATAAGTTATATTGTAAAAAAAATAGGGTTAGAAATTATCACCTTTCTTTCTTCCCCATTCAATACACAGCTAAGGATAGCACTGATCCGCCTGATTCTATCTCCTAAGTTTTAGAATTATGGGTCTATACTACTGAATCTGATTTTGAGTGAAAAGAGGTTCAAAAGTTAGGAGAACCCATTAAATTCCTTAAAGCCCAGGCAATTAAGGAAAAACATCTTTGAGATAAAGCATTATGATGGGTCCAAGGACATAAACACATTTTACTTATGTATCTCATTTATTTCCATAAATCACTTGTTTTCATAAATCTCCTCTTATATTCAGCCTTACCTTTAATTTCTGATAATGAGGAAGGCTGCTGCAATGAGTATTCTTTGCAACTTCTTCATTTGTATAAAAGAGTGAACACAGCTTACAGTAAAACCCTGTTTTAGGTATCACATAGTCTATACCTAGAAACACAAACATACATTCTTACAAATTAAGTAAATTTAAATTTTACTTAGTAGTCTCAAATCTTTTACCTGTCAATAAAATTTGAATCAGACAACATATTTGTGAAAAGTCCAGTACAGCCTAAGCTAAAGAACACAAATAACAGCATAATATTCTTTTTACTTAACTGATGTTCAAAGTCTAACCTATCTGTACTCTTAAAATGGAAGACAAAAATATTAACAAACACAAAACAAAAAGCAATGTGTAATTTTAGAAATCATCATGAGAAGAGAGAACATATTGGAACGGTAACATAATACAAAATTAGGAGACACATGGAAGAGGAAAATAGAACAATATGTTGGTGTAAATTTACAAATCAGTATCGGGGAGAGAAGAAAACTTTATATACTAACAAAGCTTACATAAGAACAACTTTAAATCTTATTTTAATAAATTTGTTGGGAGAAAAAAGAAGAAAAAGAAAGTCTTTAAAGCTTACCAACAGGAACATTAGGTTGATACGGTCCAATTCTATACTCATCTGGAATTGCATAGTCTTCCTTGTTCTCATCATTCTGGCCATCTGCATTTTCACTTGCGTCTTTGTTTGGATCATCAGCATTCTCAGCAGATTCAGCACCTGGTTCTGTATTTTCCTCATTTTTAATCCCATTCTCCAATGCAGTTTCATTTTCTTGATCAAGATCCTCCATCTTGTCCACCTAAATTTAACCAAACCATCATCATTTTTGTCACCAGGTTTAAATGTCATGCCCGATTCATGAAATTTTTAAAGTTTTGAATCTTTCCTTATCACCAACCTCATCTAGCATGACAAATACTTCTATATTCCCTGGGAAATAACACTGTTAAGAAAGACAAATTTACTCCGCAAAAATAACCCTGCATTACCCTTCTCACGGATGGTGTACTTTCCTAGCCAGCATAAAGCTCTAGGGTCAGTCCTCAGCACTATTCTTAAAATTAAAGTAGTATTTAAGAAAGGAAACAAATTTTCTGCTAGACTCACTAATGACTTCAAAAAGACTCTCAGCTTTTTTTCTTCTTCCTTTTTTAAAAGAAAGAAAACAGGTTTACTGAGTATACTCTAAGGAAGAGTAGGATGGTCAGTAGCAAGACTAGATTGTGGCCGATTTAGCTTCTTTTAATGTGTTGCCATTAGTTTGACCCCTAACATAAAAAAACAACCTTGTAGAAAAACAAATCTGTCAAGTTTCAGTAACATGAATTCCACTAAAATCCATACTTCATCAAATGGAAAGCCTGCCTCATCTAAGAAAATATCAGAAGACTTTATATTCAGGCTGGAGAGATGGTGCAATGGCTAAGAGCTGTGGTTTTTATTCCAGAGGATCTGGGTTCAATTCCCAGAATCCACACGGCAGCTCACAAATGTCTAACTCCAGTTCCAGGGGATCTGATGCCCTTAGACAGACATATACAGTCAAAACACCAGTGACCATAAAATAATAAAGAAATCATTAAAAAACAAAAAAGATTTACAAAAATGCTATAAAAAAGATTATATTTCACTGAGGGTGCGACTCAGTGATAGAGAGAGCCTGTTTAAGACTTGTCAGGCCCAAGATTCTATACTCAGCACCATTAAAATAAATAAAAGGAAAGAAATTTCACATTTTATACTTTCTCAAATATGCTAAGAAATTTCTTAAGAGAAAAAAAGAAGTTTTTTTTTTGAAACAGGATCTCTTTATGTAGACCTGGTCTGTCTTGGAATATCCAGAGCTATGCCTGCCTCTGTCTCTCTCATAGTTATGCATGTACCAGTAAATCTGGCACTAACAACTTTTAAATAGTTAAAGTAATTGAGTTACTCAATATCAAACTCATAATCTTATCTTTGTAGTTGTTTGGGTCTTACTATGTTGCACAGCTGAATCTCAAACTCTCTTTCCTCTACCTCCATTAAGTTCTAAGATTACAAAGATATGCCACTTGCTACCATCTTCTTGAAAATAAACATACCAGAATAATTACCACTGCAAGACAAAGGCTTATCTACTTTAAAGTCCTTCTTGTACTTTTGTTTCAAGTCTTCTTTAAAAGTTGACTATTTTTTGCAGCTAGAAGGAAATGTTTCTACTGTAGAGTTTCCTCTTTAACTCTCTTTGAATTGTACCTGATTTATCTGACCCTGCTTCAGAAAAAAAATTGATTTGACCCAGTATTCTAATTAAAACAAATATAAAACTTACTTTTTTAAGTTTTTTCTTGGATGCTGCTGAAGCACTTGCATCTTTTTTCACAGCTTTATCTGAAGGCTCCTTTTTTCCATCAGAGGACACATCCCCTAAATTAGCAAGATCAGTCTCATCGCCCACCGAACTACCACTTTCTAGGAGAGCTGCAGCTTCTTCCTCATCCACAAGCAGCTCATCTTCAGACTCAAGAAGCATACTGGGTTCCTGTTCTGCCTGGTCATCCTTGGTGTCTTTCTCACCATCCTCACCCGACTTCTCTTCTTGTTCTTTACCCTCAGTTGGACTCTCAGTCTTCTGTGAACCATCAGTCTTGGACTTCTTATCACTTGGCGATTCTTTTCCATCTGGAGAATAAGATCTTTTCCTGAAATAAGATAAATGTACGTTTTGTTTGCTGAGTTGAAAAATAAAAGTTTAATGTCAGTATTTATGGTTAATATCAACTGCCAATTTTGTAAGATCTAAGATCAGGGCAGCTAAAGCACGAAGATATATCCTGAATGTGGATGGTACCATTCATCCCATGGACTGTCTAGGGTCCCCAACTAAATAAAAAGGAGAAAGTAAATTGAATGGAAGCATTAATTTTTCAATGTGGCCAAACTCTCACTGCCATTATTTCCTGGGTCTTTAAACTTGTAAGCCTAAATAAACTGTTCTTTCCTGAAATTGCTTTGGCCAGATATTTTGTCATAGCAAAAGGACTAGCAATTATTATGTAATATACAGACATATGAATAATGAAATTACCGGGACTTGTCTTTTTTCAGCAAGTCAATGCCTCTGTTAGGAATCTGAAAGATAAAAGTTATGAGAAATTAAATACATTAAAAATTTAGCCATTTGTAGAATTGATCAATTAAGGAACATTGTTCAACCCTCTTTTATATAATCAATTTAGATCACTCAATCTGTACAACCACACCTAAGAAAATCTGCCTGGATTTTAATTAAAAGTTCATTTCAACCCCTAAATCAACAAAGAAGTGGGCAATACATCATTTTGGCAGCATAACTCTAATAAGTTTAAACAGGTTAGAGCAATGGATGATGCTTTCACAAAACACAATCTTTCTACTGCAAAAGAGAAGCCTTTTACTTTTATTTATTTATTTTTTAAATATTTATTTAAATATGTATGTATGTATGTATGTATTATGTACACAATATTCTATCTGTGTGTATGTCTGCAGGCCAGAAGAGGGCACCAGACCTCATTACAGATGGTTGTGAGCCACCATGTGGTTGCCGGGAATTGAACTCAGGACCTTTGGAAGAGCAGGCAATGCTCTTAACCACTGAGCCATCTCTCCAGCCCAAGCCTTTTATTTTAAAGGGGAGGAAAAAAAAGGGGGAGGGGGTCCCCAGGTGGTTGATGGCACACACCTTTAATCATAGA
The DNA here is from genome assembly GCF_982192425.1 of Myodes glareolus. Lineage (NCBI taxonomy): Eukaryota > Metazoa > Chordata > Mammalia > Rodentia > Cricetidae > Myodes > Myodes glareolus. The sequence goes on from NC_142038.1 coordinate 51,738,105, forward strand.
TCTGGTTTATCATAAACCTTGAACTCATAGATCTGTCTGTCTCTGCTTTTGAGTGCTAGAATTAATGAATGGTGTGCCACCATATCCAGACCATTATTTTTTTTATTTTATACAGGCTTGTATTTTATAAGGGTTTTGTCTGCATGTATTTGAGTATATCATATGCATGCCCGATGCTCAGCGATTAGAGGGGAGGTCAGAACCTCGAACAGGAATGATTCTGAGCCATCATATGGATGATGGAAACTGAACCTGAATTCTCTCTGTAAGAGTATCAAGTACTTTTAATCAATAAGCCATCTCTCCAACCGTTAAGATTTATTTTTATTTGTTTTTACCCGTCTGAATGTTGACACTTAAGTCCCGGGACCCTCAAGGGCCAGAAAAGGGAGTTACAGGCAATTGTAGAGCACCTGACTTGGGAGATGGGAACTCTAATCCTTTTGAAGAGTACCAAGTGCTTTTAACTGGTGAGCCCAAAACCCAGCCCCAAATCTTGTACTTAGTATATAATATGATTAAACTAGACCAATGAAATGGCGCGATAAAGGTGCCTGCCCCAAGTCTGATAATCAAATGTGCATGCACAGTGGCACTTGTACACCCATAAAAATAATGGTGGACAGAAAATAACTTTGTGTCTTTTGCCAGGCATATGGACTGATCTTAGCTGTTTAGAAAATCAAAGCAGTAAGTTAAGTTGAACCCAGTAGCTTGGGAGCAGATTAAGATAGTTAGACCTTGTCACCTAAGATGTTAAGACTATTAAGAACTACATACCCTCAGCACCAGTTTTTTATATTTTTCAGACAAGTCAACTTTAACACATCTCCCCTGAAACCAAAGTGCCTTCTTCAGACAATGGTCAACCATTGCCATTGCATCTTCCCTGGTCTCCATCTCAATAAAAGCCTGGAGGGAGATAGAAAGGGAGAGAAACCCACAATGACGTTTCTCACAGAAACTATATTAAAACTGTGCTATTTTGTAACATGAAATCTCCAGCAGAGCAATTGTGTATCTTGCATCAAAAAACTCCCAATACTCTCCTGATTCTGTGGATTACTGGTGACTGAAGCTCAAGCCTTGTACTTCTGAGTTTCATTCTGTCCTCTGAATTCTTTACATAAAAAAATTTGAGTAAAGTGAATTCAGATGCTAAATTTGGATTCTGAAAAGCTGGCTGTCACAGTGGCTCATGCCAAGAGAGAGAGTGAGTGACTTTATCAAGATGGAGGCCAGCCTGGGTTACATATTAAATGTGAGGCTAGCAAGAGCTATCTAGCAAAGCCCTGCATAAAAAAAAAAAAAAAAAAAATCTCACAACCACTAACCAAATCCTCAAAGACGAGTGTCTATATATGTGTAAGAACTTTAAAAGTAAACTAGGCTTTTATCATGACAAGAGAAAACAGTTTACTTTCCACTTTGTATTTTCAAAACTTAGATGCTTGACCATGAGTGTCTAACTAAAATAATAATGATACATAGAACTTACTCTTAAAACCTTCCCATGTGTATTACCTGACTTTTCATTCTCATCAATATGTAATTCTTTATTTTCCCATAAGGCTCAGCAAGCTTGAGGACAGCACTGTCAGAATAGCCAGAATGCGGTAAATTGCTGAGATGTATCACACGTCCAAGTTCTTGCTTTTGATCAAACTTCTGATCTGGTTTTCCTTCAGGTTTCTTTAAAAGAAAAAACAAATAAACAGAAAAAATTCTAAATAATTGAAAGGCAAGTCAAGAGTTGGCAGGTATGCTACAATTATTAACGGTCTTAGCTTTTAAACCAAGTGAACAATTACAAAATGATGCATTAAGCTTATTACATGCAGCCTAAAGACAAGGACAAGTGAAAGGCTACTACTAACCTTTATTCTCTTATACTTCTGGGATAAATGAACTCGGACTGGTTTGCCAAATACTAATGCCGGTGTAGTTGTATAATAATCCACAGCAGCCTGAGCATCTTCTGTGGTTGCCATTTCAATAAATGCCTAAAATTACACAAAAAGAAATTTCTAAAAATATTACCCCCAATATTTATAGATTTTTACATCACTGTATTTAATCATTTAATAGGAAGCACCTTCAATAATCAAAATGAAAAAAGACCAGTGTGGTCAAGGTGATATTAAACTTAGGGCTCACAAACAATACACTCACTAAAAAAATCTATTTAATATTAGAATATACCTCTTCTTCTGATATTTCAATTTACATAAAATTTTCCATTAATCTATAATCATTTAATTTCTTTAATAAATGAGTGCTATGAATAACTGATATTCCTACTCATACCTCATTAATTTTATTTAAAATCAGATGATTTGAAATGACTCCAAATGGTTCTACCAGTTGTAATAGTTGGTATCTCAAGTTTTTTCCTCGCTGAAAATCCATAATGTGAACAACTCTGCTGGTTTCCTATCCATTAGAGGGAAAAGAAAAAATGTCAATAAAAATCCTTTTAAAAGCATTTTGTAGTTGAGTATATATTTCAGTGACAATAGTATATACTCAGCATTTGCACATACATAACTTTTACATAATATTTATTTTATTGTAGTTGGGCAGTGGTGGCACACGCCTTTAATCCCAGCACTTGGAAGGCAGAGGCAGGCGGATCTCTGTTAAGTTTGAGGCCAGCCTGTCTACAAGAGATAGTTCCAAGACAGGCTCCAATGCTACAGAAAAAGCCTGTCTCGAAAAACAAAACTTATTTTACTGTATGTGTGGGTATCCTCATTTGAGATCTTGTGGAGGCCAGAAGATGGTTAGATTCCCTGGAGTTGGAATCAGAAACCATTCAACTACCAAATTTGGGTCACCTCTAAGAACAGTACGTGCTATTTACTGCTGAAGACCTCTGGCCCACACTAATGTATTTTTAAGGAACTCCCCCAATGGTCTTTGAACTGTTTTGATTTGATTTTCATTTGTGTGTGTGTGAAAGAGAACATGAACATAAATTTGGGTAGGTAGAAAGGGAAAAATACAACCAAAATATACTGCTCTGTTTGTTTTTCAGTGAGAGTTTCTTTGTGTAACAGTGCTGGCTGTCCTCAAACTTGCTCTGCAGACCAGGCTGGCCTTGAACTCACTCAGGGTTCTATTACCAGTGCCAGGATCAAGGGCGTGCACCACCAAGTCTGGCTATGACCAAAATATAATGTACTACAAAGTAAAGAAAGAAGCTACTTGGAAGGCTGAGATTCCCCCAGCAAAAAAACTTAAGGGACAGCCTGAGTAATTCTCAAAACATATACAAAAAGAGGGCGGGGGAAGGGGGGAGGCTGTACTAAAGTGGTTAAATACTTGCCTAACACAGCCAAGGTCCTAGGTTTGATTCCCAATAACCCCCCCAAAAGTTGGCAAAACCAATTATGCATTAAAATGTTTATTCTATGACCAACCAGAAAAGATTACTTAATAACTTTTAGCATCTAGAGAATGTAAAGTACACAGCATATTAAATGTTAGCAGAATAAATTCACTCATTCTGTTTTTTAAGACAGTATCTCATTACGTAGCTAAAACTCTACATCAGCCTGCCCCTGCTTCCTGTGATGGGATTAAAGGCGTTAGTCACCATGCCTCGACTAGAATAAACTTTCAAAAAACAAAAAAAATCAAATGGTGGTTTTTATGGTCAAGTTTCAAAATCAGTCTCTCCACATATCCTTGTTACATGTTAATAAATTAAACGTGTACAGTGTATGTGTGGGCATTTGCATGCTATGGTATTAGTGTGGAGGTCAGAAAACAACTTTCCCCCCTTCTACCATGTGGGTCCTGGTAGTCAAATTCGGTGTTGCTGCTGTTGAGTCATCTTTCTAACCCAGATTCTTTTAGTGAGAACTATGCACACAACTGGATTCCAAAGTTACTAAGGTAAGGTCTTTTGACGGTTTGTTACCAGTCATAACAGTGTAAAGAAATATCTTTTTATTTACTTATTTCTTATTTTTTTTAAAGATTGGGTCTCACTATGCTGCTCCTGTCTGGCCTCAAACTCAAAGAGATCTATATCTCTATGCCTGTCTCTTTAATGTAGGAATTAAGCAAATGTCATCACATCCAACAAGCATTATAGTTTTCAAATTAAAATACTCATCCTGTTATAAGGACTGTGATTAAGACTGTATCAATAAGCAGTCAGCATGGTGGTAAATGTCTTTTATCCCAGCACTCGGAGGCAGTTGCAGCTGAATTTTTGAATATGAGGTCAGGCTGGTCTACAAAGCCAAGTGCTACAACAGAGAAACCCTGCCTCAAAACCCTCCCACCCCCAAAAGACTCAATTAATAAGCATTTAAATGGAATCACATTCCCAACAGCAATTATGATAAAAGCAACAGCTGTAATACAGACCACTCTGCCTTTTTGCATGTGTCTTGGTCCTTGCAGGTTCCCATTACCAGCACCTGTGAAGAGGAAAAAAAAAAAAGAATTAAAGATTCACAAAAAATATACTTCCTTATAAAGCAAGATGGGTTTTTTGTTTCCTTTTTTCGAGACAAGGTTTCTTTCTAGCTCTGGAGTCTGTCCTGGAATTTGCTCTGTAGACCAGGCTGGCCTCAAACTCAGAGATCCATTTGTCTAACCCTCCCAAGGCATGTGTCACTACTGTCAGGCAAAGGAAGGTAGTTAATTAAAAATAAACAAATAAATAAAAATAAAATAAAAAGGACATCTTTCAAATACAACTGGGAAGACATTATGACTGCCTTTTTTTTTTTTTAAAATAATTTAACTTTACTTTATGTGCATTGGTGTGAAGGTGTCAGATCCCCTGGAAAACTGGAATTACAGACAGTTGTAAGTTGCCATGTGGGTGCTGGGAATTGAATCCTGAATCTCTGGAAGAGCAGCCAGTGTTCCTAATCACTGAGCCATCTCTCTAATTCTGTGACTGTCTTTTTATGCTGTTACTTTAAAAGAATTTTTTAATAACATCTGACACTGTCATTTACACTAAAAGGCAATATGAATTGCATATAATCACCCAGATTTCCTCTTGGCCCAACTGCTGGTCCTCCAAGATGAAATGAAGGAGGTGGAGGTCCCAGAATTCCTGGTGCTGGGTTTGTAGACTGTTGCAGCATGAATGGATCACCCCTTGTAATAAGAACAAAATACATGAAGCACAAAATAAACATAAAGAATCATCAGATATAAAATTACTAAATTACCTCTTATGTAACTATGACTATTTTAGCTTAAGGAGTATATATATATATATATATGGCAAGTAATGGGAAATGTGTTAACAGTGAAAAAAGTATTACTATATTGTTTTCTAAAAATTCCTTACACTGGTACTTAAAAAAAAAATTATCAAATTCTTATTTGGCGAAGAAACACAGAATATATTTTTATGAAACATAGAAAGTTAAACTTGGATTCCTTACATTGATCTCCAATATAAACAATAGCCTAAAATTTTTTTAACTTACATTGTATGTCCAGTATCATTGTCAGGATTCCATTCTGGGTAGCTTTAAAAAGATCAGAAAATTAATTTTAAAATAAAAAGGTTCTTTTCACAAAGTAGCCTCCTTAAGCCTCTAAAACAGAGATGATTCATTAGTAAAGTTATCTGAGAATCTACATTTCAAAAGCAAGTAACATATTTCAAAAGGAACTTCAGACACTGAATGATCTGTATTAAGACTGCAATACTTGTAAACTTAAGTGACGCATGTTGAAATGTTCCTTTACTTGTTAAATTCAAAGTAGGGAAAGTGCTGCACAAAGAATTAGGAAGGAGGTTTTTACACACAAACACACACACACACACACACACACACACACACACACACACACACACACCAAGTGTCCTTCCCCAAGGAAGGTATCAGATCAGAGTTAAGCTGTGGCACTAGAAAAAACAGCCTCAAAGGCGTTAGGTATGTATGGATAGTATCTGCTATAATAGGCAGTTTATTTCAATTTCATTTCAATTTAGCAGCTTATATTATATTTCAGAGCGAAAGCTATGTATGTCATTTCCATGAGAAAATGAACTTGGTTTCTAGCAATTTTTAATTATTCCTCTATATTTTTGTTTTATAGCATGCATTAACATGTTATTAAAGTGCTATCATATATTTTGATTACAAATTGGTATCTTTTCATTAATTCTACTAAAACTATTTCTTGATTAACAGGCCAATGTGTATTTATCCTATAAATTAAACAAAATCCAAAAACAAAGTATTATATCTATCATTCATTAACATAGTTTGTCTAAAACTAAATATTAACCAGACATTATCAATTATATGACAGTAACAATATATGTATAAGGAAAGGATGAACTTCCCCAAACCAATAATGGCTGTTTCTGATTCACGGTAAGGATGCTTTATACGTATTTCAAATTCCTACATTTCAAGAAGAAGCTGGCATCGACGACTGTGACTTGCTCCATTGATATGCTGACTCCACTCCTGCAGCAAAGTAAATTAGCAGAATTAACAAAATTAGAAGCTAAAATATTTTCATGAACCATTAATGTGTGTATGCAGTATCAGGTTGTACAACACTTATTAAGTCACAGTGGTTTAAGCTAAAACCACTTCTGAGTTCTTGAAGCTCGATCCTGCCCTCAAATACTCTATGCACATTCTTGGAAAAACTGGATTAATTTGGTCAACATAATTGAGACCTGACAGTGGAAAGATAAAGATAGTAGGGATCAAGAAGAACAATGGACCTTGAGGTCAACTGAGCACAGTTAACTGCTGTGGACCATACTTAAGTATCCACTATTGTTGGAACTGTTTATTTTGTAATACTCTGTATAACAAAATAGCCACATACCTAGATTTCTAGAAAATGTGTGTGAATAATTTAAAGTAGAATCTTTTATTTCACCTAGACTTTTAGGCAAATTCCAAACACACTATAGTTTCTACTATAGCCAAAACAAAACAACAAAAAAAGCACTGTCAAAAAAGGCCAACATGATTAAATGGAAATGGCTTATCTAAGAAATTTTCCCCATTTGTCAAAAATTTAAGTTCCCACATTTACCTAAAACAGAATCAAATTTTAGGAGTGCCTTTTTCCAAATTTTAAAGAGGGAAACAATGTAGTCCATCAGTATTTCCTTTTTTTTTTGTGATTTAGTTTAATATAAGCCATTAACTAAATTTATATGATTCAAACTAATTTTCCTTTTGCTAAGAAAAATATTTGGTTATAAGAGTTAGGAAAGGTGGGTTTTGCTGTCAAAATACCCTGGTTTATTTCCTAAAGTACAATATAACTAGATATGACTCCTAAGTCTAAATTATTCAAATTCATTGCAACAAAATTCCCCTATCGTGGTGAAAAACAAATGAAATAATAAAGGCAAACTATCGGAACACTGCCAAGCATATGAAGTTATCTATACTGCACTGCCTCAAAAATTCACATTGTTTTCCAAGTAGTTTTGATTTTTTACAAGTTTCCACAAATCGAGACAATTTCTAAACTAGCACTGGTCTTGAAAGTTCTAAGTAGAATATAAACGTGGTCAGGCAAAGCATTTTTCTCAAACAAGGGGATTAGAGAGCCTCAGCTAAATGAAAATATAACATCAAATTACACAATGAGTTTTACAAAGGCTCAAAATGGCATTTTATAAATTGGACCCTAATTTTGACTTATAATACAGAATTCTATATATAGTTTGTGCTCTAGAAAGTTAATTAAAACAATGTTAAAGAACTGAAATGGAACATATCCAAACAAAATAGTAATTTGAATATGAGGTGCTATCAACTACTAGTCTTAGTATTTCTGAAAACTAGATTGTTTTTCAAAAGTAATAGCTAATAGGAACTTGAGAGATTTCCATAGCTGTTATACAATCAGACAGTTGGGCTAAAGTTTCTACTTGCAACACAATAGACAGTTTCTGGAAGCCATTTTAAAAATGGCTGTAAGCAAGAGGCGCCATAGGTAAGTTCACAAATTCAGAAAAGGGACTAAACGAATCCATCAACCTAAAGAGTTTCAGAACAACTTCAGATACAAGTATCTATCCTTAAGAAGCAGTGTTTTAGGAAAAGAATGAATGTTATCCTATTAAGCATGCTTCTGAATTATAGGAGATGGAAAGGGCACAGAGTTGAAAAGAAATTACATCCAATCCCCCATGTCCTACAAATTTCAAGTTTATGGTAAAAATGTAGCTGGTCTTTCAAGCACTATGAAGAAGGCCAAGATCAGAAAATTAGTCATGTACCTCCCAACCCATCCATTATTAATCAGCTCCACTGTACCTGAAGTCTAGTTTAGAATAAGTACTAAGAACCCAACAATTAAAAAACAACATTAAAAAAAACCTGGATTCTATTCTGACGTAATTCCTACATGAGATAAAGAATAGGGATTCACTTTTTGAATTTACAAGTTTAGTGAGGGGAAACCCTACACTCACACTTAAGTCTTTCAGGTTTTATAATAATCATTATGGAAGTATTTCCAAAGTGACAGAATAGAATTAATTAAAAGACTTAAGTAATACTAAAAGGAAAAAAATAGAAATTCAAGTAATAAGACAAAAAGGTTGCAGTAGGCAATTTTCTTTAAGTCAAAGAACTTGAAGAAAGTTTGAAATTGTATAGATATGCTACTTGATGTTCTAAGGTGACCTAGAAAAAACTCAAAGGAAGACTATTACTTAAAAATCATCTAAAAATATAAAATAAGGGCACTCCATCATGACAAGTTACATCATGCTTTTCACTTGAACTTTGTATAATGTAGGCCATTTAACATTACCATTAAATGAAAACTACAGATTTTCCAAGTTATGCAGTGATACCAGAGAGCAGGATACTTATTTTTTTTCATTGTCTATGTCCACCACAGAAATTTCTTAAAAAGTAACATCTGCATCTGTTAATAGTTCATTGCTGAAGTAAATTGCTTTTTCAATGAAGCAGATACAGAGAAAACATCAGCTAAGTTGAGGCAACTATAAAACAGAGAAAATCCAAGTGTTTAATTTTGTTCAATTGGTCTAACCTACAAACACAAATTTTATAAAATCCAATGGCTAAGCAAAAGTCCTCTAAAATAATTGTTAAATATACCCAAAATTTCGAAGAATATGCAAACTAGAACTCAAGCATTTTTTAAGCTAAAAATACTCCTTAATCCAAAGTGTCATCAAGTATTTCAAACTGCTCTTTTGTTACTTTAGATTCATTGAAATTAGCCTTCTTTGCAAACTACAAAGTAGTAAAATTTGGAGGAAAAAAAACTTATACAAAATAGAAACTTTTTAAATCTGACAAACCCTTTTATGATTCCTTTTTGTGTTCCTTTCTTCCAACAGCAAAGATTTGCAGTTCTTTAAGATATCTGTAACTATTTTCCTTGGAATTTAGAGATCTTTTCTGAGAATATCGGCTATATAATTTCTACTATATTTCTTGGTAAAGAGATTAAGAAGTAACATAGGAAAAGCTGGAGTCAATCAATTTTAATGGACTTTTTTCATTGCTTTAATTTACATCAGACTAAATCTTGAAGTTTAAAAAGAATAAAAACAGAAATAAATTCCATGGCATAGCTAACAAATCTGGGAAAAATAAAAATATCTAACAAACGAGATTTGTCGATTCTTTCTAGCTCCAGGTTTTATTTCTTTGCTGAGACAGAGTCTCACTATGTAGACCTGGCTGGCCTGGAACTTAATATGTCATGCCGGTCCTGAACTCAGAGATCCACCTGCCGCCTCCCAGTGCTGGGATTACAGGCATGAGCCACCATGCCTGGCGGTTCTGTTTCTTAAATGAAAAACCTACAAACCTAACTTTGGCTTTTATTTTAACTTATCTGATATGAAATAAAAGATTAAAAGATAAAAAATGTTGAGATCTAATCATTGAAAAGGGAACAATAATACATAAAAATTCAATAGGGTCTAGTAGATTAAAAAAAACACTAAAAAATGAAGTTAAAGTGATATGAAAAGAAAATATTCCAGATCTTACTGTAAAGAAAAACCCTGTAACAGTGACCATAAAAATCAATCTCATGGTAGCACTCATTCCAGCTAGATAGGTTACTACAAAGCACATCGGGAAAAATGGATGTTGACAGATTACAGATCAAGCTAGTGGGGGTGCTGCACCATTGACTTTACGTCAACTGCAATATATACTGAAAAACAGAATTTCAAAAACTCCAGTGAGAACAAGTAACACTGAAAAAGTTGAAAGAGAAGGACAATATTTAAAAGGGCATTTTGAAAAGGCTTCCATTTTGCCAGATGTGATACTTAAAGGAGAATTAGGCTTTTTTTTTTTCCTCCCACAAATGACTATTCCAGAAGTACAATAAGCCTAAGTTAGAAAAAGAATTTTCTTACAAGGAACACAGAGCAGGATAATGTAGTCAACGATTTACCAAAGTCTCTATAAAGGGACAGATGCAATAAATATGGGATAATAAAAGGTGAGCTTTGATGTTTAAGGAAGTTGTGGAAACAGAGAAAAAAAATGATGCAAAATTTCAGTCACAGTATGAGAGTTTGTGTTAAAGGGAAATTAAAAAAGGAAGAATGAACTAATCTAAAATATGAAACATACTGAAACACACACCAGGGCTCTACATTAACTTTCCCTATAGCCACAGATAAGGAAAAAAGAGAATTGTACAAGAATATATCTTTGACTACATACAAATCAGCAATCAAGACAGATGGAAAGCTGAAATCTAGCATCCTAAATGGCAAAGCACATTGACTTCAGGAAAAAAAATGCTTAAAACATTCAACAAAGCAGACCAGGGGGAAAAAAGCCTGCTTAAATATGATTAAGAAGAACATACTGATGCCAAAAAAACAACAAGATAATCCCAATGGATGACAGCTTTGTGGCCAGAAGCATTCTAGGTAGATTGTTTTATTAATGTAAAGCCCTGGTTTATTCTGCTCAAAAACAATTACCTTCCAAATAAAGTGTTCTCAAAAGCATAACAATTCTTGATCAACTCAATGTCATCAGACTACAGAATTAGAGTAAAAGATATAGGTAAATACAGAATAGGCACTACAATGTAAAAGAAATTAGAAGCATCTGTTGCTTTAACTCACCTTATTAGAATGAACTGGCAAATCACATATAGAGCACAGATGGGGATAACCCTTCGGTAAGAGTCCATGGAAGTCTTCAATATTGCTACTTGGAGGAGCGCCCCTCTTTTTCTCAAAGAGAGATCTCTCTTGTAAGGGGCCAGGACCACGTCCCATTCTCTCATACTCACTGTCAAATTTATGATAGTTATGCGAGGTCTCACCAAAAAAAGAATCATCCCTACACCTTTCTCCATCTCTTAATCTGTCATCTTCATAATCCATTCTGTCATAATAACCAGATTCTTGAGAACGACTTCCATGGTCATAATCAAGCACTGGGTTGAGACTAGGACCACGATCATCAAAACTATCTCTTCTAAAGTGCCTTTTTTCTTCCCAATCATCCCTAGGTACTCTGTATGGTGGCTCCCGTGTAGCAGATCTGCCATCTCTACCATAACTCAATGTAGGGCCTTCTTCAGTTCTCCTCCTTTTAAGCTGTAGAAGGATTTGGGGCAAGTTCTCGGGAGTAATCTTGTCCTCTGGATAACGACTCAGTTCATCTAAGTCTCTAGCAGACAGACCAAAGCTGGCCAAAATATTACTGGCCTGGTCTGCATCTCCACGGTGTTGAGAAGACAAAGGGAGTGGACCTCTACTTCCAATGTTAAATATAGACTGCAAATTATGGGAAGAAGTACTAGCAGAAGACAGTGCGCTATGAGCTCCTTGTTGATTCAATGAAGAACTCATTCCAAGATTCATTAAACTAGCAAGGCGTGCAGTACCCTGGTTCATCCTTCCAAGAGATGCTGGCATACTTAAAGACTGGGTAGCAGCAGCAAGAAGGCCTATTCCTGCTGCAGACAGGTCACGCCCATGACCCTGTGAGTCCCTACCGAGAGATGACTGCTGGAATGACTTGGACATTGTAGAACTATCTCTTGTCTATTTTATAGATCAAAAAAAAAATTTTTTTTAAAGACGGCCAAAAAGAAAACTCAAACTAGAAAGCTAGGTTAACTTTGCTTCAAAAATGGTAACGCCAAGAAAAAGGATCAATAAGGACTGTAGAATCTTCTTCAAGCTGAGAACCAGCAGACAACTCTGTAGAAAAATAAGCAGTTTTAGTCATAAATCCCTTTAAAGTAGATGCCGTTTTTTAAGAAAAAAAAAACTTACGCATCATGTTGATTTAAAAAAAACCACTTAAGATCTCAAACTTACAAGGAATTCATTACATATCTTAAACAGATTCAGATGTATGCAGAGCCTGCATATAGATATTTAAAAAGTAGCTTTTCATGCTGAAATTTAAGGGAATTTCATATTGGGTTTAAAAACATTTAAACTCAAGGCCTAGATGTTTGTGCATCAAAATTTCATTGAAAACAGATGGGTTTCTTCCTTTCAGAAGAATAAAAACATACTCTATACTATGATGCTTAAATTCTAGAAGACTAAAAAATCAAAATAAAAAAAAAAGGTCAGCAAGTCAAAGATGAACCAGTTGTATTCTGCTTTAGAAAATGAGAACTAACATCACTTTCAGAAAGAACCAAGTAAAATCACAAGTAAATGAAGCTTAGGGTGTCAAGTATGTGACGTAAGATCTAAGATCAAGTAACAGTTGAGACCTTCATGCAGCAAAATTAACTCGAGGTGAAGACAGATGTGAAGATAAATAATTTCCTACAATTTTAAGGATTTCTGCCCAAATTTAAGCCACACAACTAACTGCCTTCTTACTGACCATGCCAGGCAGTGCTTATTTGATACCTACTCTTATAAGGTAAGGAGAACAGTTTTGGTCGGTATAGAAACAGACCTACCAAGAAAAAAACCCAGGTTCAGGAAATACAGGTGATTTAAAGAAGGGAAAACACCCCCAAGTTAGCACCTATTACTGTTCATTTAATGTTCAGGGCTATACCATCTCTAGAGTTCAAAGCACATAAATGAAATCAAAGAACTTGTTAACAGATTTCTGCAAACTCTTCACAAGAATAGCCCAATAGCTTGAAAACTTTTAATTCTGATTATAATCCTTTCAAGATGTGTTTCTGGATGAAATTTTTATTCAATCATTAACACTGCACCTCAAAAACTGTTAAGAGCGTGCAAAGTATTAACACGATTCCCATTAAGCATTAGTTAAAAGATGTTAATACAACCAATGTTTTCTGTAAGACAATTTTATAATTACAATCACATACAAGATAAATCTGATCAATTTGCCATAGACTTCTACTATGATGCATTGCTTCTTCAGTTTTGTGTGTTTGATTAGTCATATACCTAAGCATTGTAGTTTACTAAATTTTATTACACCAAACCCCAGAAAATACCCAATAATTAAAAGTCAATTATAGGATCAATTCCATCAATGGTAGATTAAAGCAAGGATATACTGGACGAACACAGTGGTAGAGAAAGAATAAAAAAAAAAGTTACAGGCAAGGAAGATTTGAACTAGATTAAAAAAAATAGATGTAATAAAGTAAGACACAAATGCTATCAGTGGTAGCTGGAATTACAGATGTTTTTGTACACCAAGAAAGATGAATTTGAGAAGACACCAAGGAAACTAGTTCTAGACAAGATCCACTTACGTAATCTACTTTTAAGTTTTAAGGTAAGATTAATGAAGAGAAGAGTTAGTGGGCAGTGGATGAAAGGCTTTTTTCTTAAAAAAAAAAAGTATCTTTAAAATGCCATACACAACAGGCTGAAATACTAAGCACGTTGGTATTAATCTGATATAAATGAGTCATTTAAAAACATTAGAGTTAATATTTATCACAGCTTTGACATTCACCTTACAGTCAAAGCCTTTTATTATTCAAAAGTCTGTCTTTTGAAAAAACCATTCCTATCCCAGAGAATAGTACTTTATTGTTTATAAAGTTTAAATTATCATATTTTAAGGAAACAATCATTAAGTTACAGTGACATAAATTACATTTTTTGTACTTTACATAAAAACAGTGGATCTGGAAAACTAAGTTAAGGTAAAAGATAATTTAAAAGACAAAACAGAAAATGGATGTTAGAAAAATTCAGAAAAGGGAGGACAAACAATATAAATCCTATGACAAGGTGCATTCCACAAGAACCATTTTACTTCTTTTAATATACTTAATTTAATTTCATCTTAAGATGCAGCTACACACAACACTGAAGTCATATTACTGCAAAAAAGAATTAAGTTGGACTTTTAACCAACAACCCCTTCCCCCCAAATTTGTCACACCCCAGGTGCCCACCCTGGGCCAGTAGTAGTGCTCATAAATATAATCTCAGTACTTTGGAAGTCGAAGCACTCACTGCTGTGAGTTTGAGGTTACATAAGCCACACACAAATTCTAAGACATTTTGGAACCCTGCTTCCAAAAAAACTTAGAAGTGTGAACAAAACAAAGAGAAATCAAACATGAAAGCATTGCTTAGAAAATATGAAAATGGTGCCACTAGCATTTTTTAGTCAATTGAAGCTAAGATATAAGTCATTTTTAAATGGCTCATTACCATGGAACCTGTTGCTCATTAGTAAAGTTAGTGAAATACTGAAGTACTTCATTACTAAACATTTATTAAAAATTTAAGGGCTGGGAGCCATACATACAGCTTTACAGTTGGTAAAGGCCCTTGCCCACAACGACCAGTGACAAAAGTTTGATCTCTGAACAGACCAGAAAGGTTTGAAAATGACCACACAGAATTGTTTTCTTGTGGCATGTGGCCTACCAAATAATAAGTAAACAACATTTACATTTTAAAATTAGGGGGCTAAAAGCTCAAGATGTTCCCCAATAAGTAGAGTTCTTAAAGCCCTGGGCTCAACCCCCAGCACATGATTGTGATCCTAGCATAAGGTCTACTGTCCCAGCTTGGCTTCAAACTCAAGATGCTCCTACTTCCACTTCCATAGCACTGGCAGACTGGAGGCAGTAAGATTATGAGAACAAGAGCATTTTCAGCTACAGAGAGTTTGAGGATGCCTGGATTCTCTTCAGAGAACTAATCTGAGAATGCAACATCAAAATACAATTCACCCATAAATTCTAAATGTCCATTCATGAATGCACAATCTTCCACTCTCAAACCACAAAGCATCCCCGACCACAAAAACTAGGAAAACAAAAAAACCTTACATGACCTATAATTAAGGTAGGTGGGAAGGGGAATAGGTCAGTGGAACACTACCATGGCTAAATTCTTGAGAGAGGTCTTGAGTTCAACTGCTAGCACCACACACATAGAAATAAATGCAATTTACTACAATATGATAATCAACTTAAAATGTATTTTATACTTGGGAGACAGACGTAGGAGGAGCCTAGTTTACACAGTGAGTTTTGGGCTACATAGTGAGACCTTGTCTCAAAACAAAACGACAAAAAAAAATCTAATTTATTTTATATGTGTGGGTCAGGATGGTCTGTAGGAGTCAGTATTCTTCTGCTATGTGGACCTCGGGGATTAAGCTCAGGATGTCAAGCTCAGCTGAAAGCATTTTAGCCCAATAATAAAAAAATTAACTAATTCACTAAAATATATCTTTACTCATAAAACATACTTTGATTTAATTGATTTATCAACAGAATTTCCCTCCCTGAGTAGTAAATATCGTCGTCATATTATTTTTGAAACAAGAGTTTCTCTGTGTAACTAACAACTCTGGTTGTCCTGGAACTCGCTCTGTAGACCAGGTTAGCCTCGAGCTCACCTGCGTCTGCCTCCCAAGTGTTGGGATTCAGGACTAGCACCACCACCGCCCAGCTTAAATATTCTTTATTAGATTTTTTAAAAAAGTTAGAAGAATATTAAATCTAGATAGATAGCTCAGTCAGTAAAATACTTGCCTTGTAAATACAACAACCTAATATCGATCCCCAGAGCTACAGTTTAAAAAAGGGTATACTGGTAGGAGTTTATAATCCCTATACCAGGGAGGCAGAGACAAGAAGAGATCTTTGGGGGCTTCCTTGGCCAACTATCGTATTGTAATTGGTGACACTTCAGGCCAAATGAGATCTGGTCTCAAATAAAATGAATGGCATTCCTGACGATACCTGGTGTTGCTCTACACATTTCCTCACACTAAAAAAAGAAGAAAAAAAGACAACTAAAATATGCTAAGAAAAACACTGTTAATAGGGATCTATTACCACCACATCTTGACTTATGCTCTGAATTATATAAAATAATCACTTCTTAAAAACAACATGTTTTAATCTGGGAGACTGTGATGTAGGTCACCGTTGGGGCCCTTAATGTGTAAGATCTTGGGATCAATCCTTAGAATCACAAAAATAATTTTTAAAAATCTGTCAATGCCAAGGGTGGTGGCACATGTCTTTAACCCCAGCACACGGGAGGCAGAAACAGGTGGATCTCAGTAAGTTCGAGGCCAGCCTGGTCTACAAAGCAAGTTCCAGGACAGCCAAGACAGAGAAAACCTGTCTTGAAAAACCAAAATAAGTAAAAAAAAAATAAAAATCTGTCATGTATTAAACCTTACAGAAGGCTTTACTAAAAGTTACCAGCACAGGGCTAGAGATGATTTAATGCATGAAACTTGTGCAAGCCTGAGGACAAGTCAAAGGCACAGCATGAGCACCTGCACTCCAGACTCTCCTCCTACAGACAGAATCCAAGACAGAAGACCTGGAGTACAAAGTGGGAGTTACGATTCTGCCTCAACCATGGTAGAGTGTCCATACATGTAAGCCCGCATTCGTTACGGCATACACCAACATTAAGAAGTTACATAGCAAGACCCTGTTTCCAAAAACAACAAACCAGCCCAGAATCACTGTTACTATCTGACATAATCACACTTAAAACATACACAGTTCAGTACCTTAAGAGGATTTTTTTGGGGAGGTTGGTGGGTAGGAAGAGGGTCATACTATATATTCCACAAGGCCTTAATGACTTCAAAACAAAACAATCCTGTAAACTCCAAGGTCTGAAATCTCCCCCATGCCATTTCAATTTGAAAAGTTATGTATAAAAATTCCTTAAAGACAACACATCTAAAATTTCCTCAATTGTAGTTTCTTTCTGTTTTACTTTTAGTTATCTATAGTTTAAACACAAAGTTTTTTTATTAAAGATTTCAGAACAGCTGGGTGTGGTGTTGCATGCCTTTAATCCCAGTGCTGGGCAGGTGGCAACAGCAGTAGGATCTCTGAGATTGAGGTCAGCCCAATCTACGCAAAGAGACCCAGTTACAAAAATAAAAAACAAAAAGAAATTTTAGAACGAAGAGAACACATTGTGTATAGATATACTAAGAACATCTAACAAATCATTATCTGATATCTGATAACAAAAGTACTAGTTTTTTGTCATTTCTGAGTATTACATGTTCCAGACTTTGTTTAAAGCTGGTGTACTTCTACCTTAATTCTTCTTAAAAATGCACGAGATCCTAAAAAACCACGAGAATCTTATCTGATAAGGACTTCTACCATTTATACCCACACACCCATTTTTCCTCATTACAAAAGCAAATGGAGGCAGCTCTTTGGAGGCAGAGGCAGGAAAATGGAAAACTGGAGGCCAGTTGAGTTATAGAGTCAAAACCATGATCCAACACAAAACAAACAGTAAATGTTAACTTCTTAAAGGAATTTTAGAAAATCACCAAGCAGGAAATATCAATTGACCCAGGATCAACCTTCAGAGAAAATATTTTTTGGGTATATATTTTTCTATATATTTAACAAATCAAAGTTGACATCCGCAATACTGACTTTTCATGTAATAATGTATAGCATAATTATTTAATATTACTCTCCTCTTAAAATATTATTTAAAAGTAGTAGTATAGATTACCATTTCCACAAAAAAATTCCATTTCCCTCTCCCAAAAGTTTTCAACTTTTATTGCCTACCAACAAAACCAGAGCCTCTGTGCATAAAAAATGTTAAAAGTGTCATCACTCAACTCCATCAACTAAAATTCCACACTTAAAAACTGCCATTAATATTTACCATACACAATTTGACTACTAGGATAAATTTAAGTGCAACCTTTCTATCTTAGAACTATTTATCAAGGACCATACTAGTGCATTGTCACTATAAAACTGAAACTTAATACTCAGGCGGGGGCATGGCGGTGAACGCCTTGCCTTTAACCATAGTATTCAGGAGGTAAAAGCAGGTGGATCTCTTCTGAGTTCGAAGCATAATGAGTTTCAAAAATAACAAAACTGTCTCCAAAAAAAGACAAAAAACAAAACCAACCCAAAAAGATTTAATACTCTCTTCTACCACAGCACATAAGTAAACCATGATATTTCTAAAATGTAAGATATTATTGCTGCATTTCCGCTTTTAAAATTTTATTTATCACTTTATTGTATTATTTGTATTTCTTGGTCTAAAAGCATCAGGTTAAAAGTTAAATACTTCCAAATCAATTCATGATGAGGAAGCAAGTGAAAGCTACTTCTATGGGTAGGGATTATAAACTAAGTACTTGTGAACTGGTAAAAAAGTAAACTTAAAAAGCCTCAGTGCAAAACACGCTGGGTAAATGTATCTTTTTCGAGGATTATATAACCAAGCAGAAGAATCTTTTAGTAATACTTCGGTGACATTTAACTTTTAGTTTGTAAAAACATTTAAGTGCAAAGGCAACCTTAGGGGCTTCTGCAATAAAATACTTCCCCCTCTTTCGAGATTCCTAAAATACTAATGTTCATAAATTATGAGGCTAACTGGGCGTGGTGGCACAGGCCTGTAGGTAATCCAGCTCTAGGGATGCTGAGACAGGAGGATATGGATGGAGTTCCTTCAGCGACCTCAAAAGGAAATCTATACAATGCGTAGGGTAATTTAACTGTTAGTAAAACAATGCTGTTTTGAGACAATCCTGATGTTACCACGACTGGCCTCGAAGTCATGGCAATTCTTAGTCCGCCTTAGTCTCGAGTGCCGCTATTACAAGTATGCGTCATTACGCCCAACAATTAGCTTTTAAAAAGCTTTTCAACACCCATGGAAAACCGCCCGCGATGCAATTTTTTGCCGGCATAGTCAAGACTAAATTTACCTGGGCGAAGCGTGTTGTACCGACTGACAACTTAGCCCATTTAAATACGCAACACGCAGCATCAACACAAAAATCTCACGATTACTTCCTATGAAATCAGCGACACAAAATTTCAGAGCTCCAGAATGACTAGAAATTTCAGAATCACCACCGTTCTCGAAACGTCTCGTAACTGTAACCTATCCAACAGAGAAATAGTCCACAGAAGGGGCTAAACCTTTAGACAGAGTCACCCAACAGGCAAAGCGCCGAAGGGGCAAACACCTACGGTAAGAGGAAAACACAAAAGCATGGCACAGCACTAGCAGAAGAGACTGAAGGCTACACCAAGGCCCTCCGAACCCTTTGTCTGAAAACCGGAAGGTCTCCCAACACGCGAGCCTGTCCAGAGGAACCCGGACTGTTTTGATAGAGAAAGGAAATGTGAGGTGACGACTGATGAAACGAACATTCTACCGAGCAGCATGCAGAAAGCTCTACCCAGGAGGCAATACAAAAGCCAAGCGTTAACGTTTCATTTTCGGCCATTTTTACGCAACTGGGGGGGGATGGGGAGGAATTGTTCCAGATGTCGGTCTAAAATCGCGCGCGGGTGAGGAACGCGGGAGTCTTGGGAAGGGAACAAAACGGAGCGAGGGGTGAGGGACGGCAAGGCCACTGACGCCAGGGAAAATAACGTCGGTCAAAACACGCAAGCTTTTCACGGCCTACGGAATCCTCCATTTTGGGTCCATTTTCAGGGAAAAACGACAAACGCACCGTGTGGTACTCGCGCGCCCACGGACTTCCTTGGGTTGGCTACCCTCCCTCCCCGGACAGCGGGCCCCAGCGGACGGCCTCCGCTCCCTCGGGCTCCGAACGCTCCTCCCTCCTCCCATAGCCGACGGCCCGCGTGTAACGGGCTCGTCCCGCCCCCGCCCCCGCCCCCGCCCCCGCCCCCGCCCCCGCCCCCGCCCCCGCCCCCGCCGCAGGACGCTCGGCAGAGAGGCGAATCGAACCTCCGGACTCCGACTCTCCCGCCGCACCCCCGGCCGTCGGCTGACTGCGCGTCCTCCCGCAGAACGGCTCACCTCTGCCGCCCGGAGAGGCAGGCTGCGCCGCCACCGCACTCCTAACATGGCGGCCGCCGCTCAGGCGGCTCACATACGCAGCGCCAGCGGAGACGGCACGGGGAGCGGGAGCGAGAGGGAACGGCGCGCCGCCAAATCCCAACAGCCGTGGCCGCGGCGGCAGCCCCGCTCAGCGGACGCGGACAGCCCCGGCCACCCACCCGGACTCTTACCCGCTTCACGCCTACCTTAGGGGAAGGGAGAGGGAAAAGGAGAGATACCTCTCTCAGCGAGCGGGACGCGGAGGCTCCCACAATCCCCCGCAGCAACGGCGCTGGCAGGAGGTGGCGACAGAACGAGAGCTCACTCTCGCGAGAAAGCCCGCTCCCACCCCCTCCCCCTGCGCGGGGCGGGTCCCCGACACACGCGGCCGGCGTTGTTCTTTGTAGGTCACGCCTCCTTGCTAGCGAGAAGGCGGGAAAAGCGGCACGAGTGCGTCCACAGGTTCGCACACCTCCCTAA
Organism: Myodes glareolus; assembly: GCF_982192425.1. NCBI lineage: Eukaryota > Metazoa > Chordata > Mammalia > Rodentia > Cricetidae > Myodes > Myodes glareolus. Next base: position 51,758,839 of record NC_142038.1, read on the forward strand.
AAATGCTAGGCGCCTGAACACCTCAGTGACGTTGCAGAACACCCCAAAAACAGGAGCAGTAGGCGGGCTTAGAAAGCTTTCCCCTGGAAACTTTATTCGATACTTTTAAGGCCAAACAGTTTATAGGACATTTTGGTCAACCCGCTCCTAGTCTGCGTAAAAAAATAAATATAACACACAGTCAACTGGTCGACCCGACAGATAAAGGTACATTATATATAATAATAAAAAGAGTCCAGCGGGACTTCTGGCCTCCGATTTGTCCGGTGAGGATTCGTGCCAGAGAGAACTATATTTTAGTTGTTGAGACAGAAACTCCTGTGCTATACAATTAATTAGCGGTGGATAGCGTAAGAGGCTAACACACCATTTAAAAAAAAAAGGCTGAATTTTTCCGCTGTGAAGAGAGGTCTCTGCAGAGGTCATAAGCAGTTTGAGACTCCCTGGAACAGGCAATAGATCCCCCTCTGAGAGTTCTCTGCTGCAAAAAGCCCTAGGACCTGAGATGCTTCTGCTTTGAGATAAGGGTACCCTTCAGGCTGCGGCCACCCTCATAGGACTCAAAATTTGGAAGGCAGAGAATCTTCCTATAAAGATTTAATTATTGGTGAGTTTGAAGTCAGCGTTGTCTACAGAGTGAGTTCCAGGACAGGTTCCAAAGTAGAAAAACCCCGTCTCGAAAAACAAAGTTCTGGATGCTTTCTGAATAATGCTATTCACACATAGCCAGTTCGTTTTGATAGGTAAAAAAGTCAACTCTCAGCACTTTAGCTCAATTTATTGTTTTATTTCATCAGTGCTTCTATCAATTAGGCCTCAGAGAAACTGTGATAAAACAATCTTTGTCCTCATGGAGCTTACAGTATATGCAGATAGAAACCAAAATGTGCATCAATTTAGTTAGCTAATAGTAATAATAATAATAATCTGAAGAATAAGAATGATCTGATGTTAAAGTGTTAAGGCAAGTGAAGAGAAGCAGGGGTAAAAACACAGTGCTTTTGTAGGTAAAATTGCAGAGAAGACCAAGGAGGTAGTAAATAGCTATTCTCCTGGGGTTACATAATAAGATATGTATTCAAGGCTATAGAAGAATTAGCAGATACAAACCCTGGTTATTAACACCCCACCACAAAACAGAGCATGCAGAACTATATTCACATCCTTGAAAAAGCATTTCTGATTCCACTGTGAAGAAAATAAATCAAAGAGAAAGAGAACAGACAAAATTTAAAGATAACTTAAAAGTCAGAATCCACAATGGATGCCTCACAGCATGGCATTCCACAAAAATAGTGAAATGTGGAGGAATACTTGGAAAATAAGTTAATCACAATGATCAACTGGAAGACAAAAATTAAGACCAATAGATGATGAATGTATGGAAGGGACACAGGACCCAGTCTATGAAGAATGTATAGCAAGAGAAATCAGCTAAAGTAACTTAGTTGCTATTTCAAATAGCTTATATTAAATACAATCATCAGGAGAATGTGTTAGTAAGGAGGTTGGAAAGAGGAAACCTACACTATAAGTTACTAATAGAAATGTCTCTAAAAACATTAGGGAGTCACTTCTGTGCATCAATGACAGCAAGACCCAAAGTCATAGAAATAAGATCTTCCTGCACAATCTCAAATCACAACACACCTAACCAATGTTTACACACTTTATTGGCAAACACTTTTTAATTGAGTAGTTGTTTATTGATGTTCTGCAGTGAAATGGAAGATAAACTACAGGTGTGAAGAGACATCACAAAGACTTGTGAGCCTGTATTCATCAAGTATGTCATAGTTTGGGGGTATAAAGATGGGAAACTGGAGGACTGTTCTCTGGAACCTGGCTTTGGCGGCGGGCGGGGGCAGGCTCAGGATCTGAGCTAGCAATAATGACCTTCTTACTAGGAAAAGGCGGTTTTATGAAGAATAAAATATATTAAAACATTAGGTTAGCTAATGCCTGCAACCCCAGTTGAGCCAAGTTTGAGAGCAGACTGCCTCTGCCTCCTTAGTGCTAGGAGTAAAGGCAATGCGCCACTGCTTTTTTAATGTTTGAGGGTAAACATTTATGACAGAAGTTCTTGGTCTGAGGATGTAACACAGCTGGCAGGCCCTGGGTTCCATCCTCAACACAATTTGAGAAGTCCTCGCATACCTGTAAGGCAGGAGGACCAGGAGGCTCAGTCACTAGATACCAAGGTAGAGGAGAGTTTTGGCTGGAAACCATGTCACAAAACAAGTCCCAATAACTTTACACCCAACTGCTAATCTTTACAATCTACCATGAATTTATTCACAAATAGTAAGGGTCTTCCCTCCCATGGAGTTTTCATTTAGTAATTTTGTCCACTGTGATCCTGGGTTCAATCCAACAATGGAAAAAAATGGATTTTACATTAAGCAGCTTAAACTAGACAACACTTGGCTGCATGGCAAGAGCTGATCTCATTTAGTAACAGAAAAAAGCAGCTTAGGTGGCTAAGATGGCCTGGCAGTTAAAAATATATGGTGTTCTTATAAGAGAACCAACGCCAAGTTTCCAGACACCAAGAGGTTCAGAAAAGCTCTGGGGGAAAACACCCATGAGAAATTTAAGTTTACAATATCTAATATCCTTGCCCAGAAACCTACCCCTGAGAAAGAACCAGGCGTGTGTAGATGGTACTTCTGCACAATGAATCGCTAAAGCTTATTTGCTTGCTTTCCCTTTCAGGATAACTCGACGTAGGGTGGCACATCGAGAAACATGATGCAGTAAATTGATTCACTGTAGGCGTGAATCATCCAAGCCCGGAGGCCAAGGATGATCACCAGCTCAGAGAGATGGCTCCCCTAAGAGCTCACCACAGCTCCACTAACATGAGCTGCTCACAATTCTCAAGAGTCATTTCCACCCTTTTCAAGTCTCTAATTAGTTGCTCTTACCCTGTTCTTTTCCTTTGGGTAAATTCCTAGGCACCGGAGAAGTCTTTTTTGTGTCCCTTTGGGACCTGCAGAATTTATCCCACTGGGTTTTGTTTTTCTAACTATAACTTAAGGCCTGACCCAAAATTTCAAGAAAAAACCCTAATGTCATCTGTTTAAAACCCAGTAAGTGACAAATGAACGGCCACCATCAATAGCAGCATTGATCGCCTACCCTTTTCTTTGGATTTTTGAAGACAAGGTTTCTCTGTGTAGCTGTCCTGCAACTCACTCTGCAGACCAGGCAGGCCTCAAACCCCGAGGTCTGTTTGCTTCTCCCTCCAGAGCACTAGGATTCAAGCTGTGCACCATCACCCAGCTTTGCCTAGTTATTTTAAACACGCTCCTTTAATTTATGGACCCAGGACCTAAAACCTGATCAGAACAATTTGCAACACAACACCACTGTTGCCCTTACTTCAGACCCGGGCTCACTTCCCAGCACCCGGTGGCTCACAACCATTTTAACTCCAGTTCTAGGGGACCTGCTAGCCTGACTTCCCGCCATCAGGCACAGAGGACATAGAAATATGCACACGTGAAATTTCAATGTCTATCTCTACATGAATGTTTTGCCTGCTTATATGCCTGTATACCACATGCATGGTGTCCAGAGAGGTCATCAGATTCCCTGGGACTGGAGTTAAAGATGGTTGTGAACCATTGTGTGGATGCTGGGTATTAAGCCTGGGTCCTCTGGAAGACTGAGTTGTCCTTCCAACCCCTAAAAAAAATTTTAAAGCTTTTTTGAATGCTTAAGTGATTTATTTTGAATTTACCAGGACTCAAAAGACAATTGGGAGAAGTAGTGACTAACTCCACTTACCAATTAGGAAATCTCATTAAATTATTTTAATTGTATTATTTATATTATCAGTACCTTTTAGAACAGTGAATACATGCATTAATAGATTATTATTTTCTTTCACAGGAATCTCTGTGCTCATGGGTATCCCTGCACAGTCTAAGAATTAAGACCCTAGATTAAAAACCCTGTACAGAGGACAGGAAGAGATGGCTTAATGGGCAAAGCTGCCTGCTGCCAAGCCTGACAACTTGAGTTGGATTCCAGAACCCACCTGCGCGTTTTCATCCTCTTACCTCCACTAGTGAGTAACACAATTATGTCTGCACATGCTCACAAAACTGTAGACACAAAATTAAAAGCCCTGCAGGAGAGGAATGGCAGTACATGCCAGTAATCAGACTGTTTGCAAGGTACAGGAAGTTACTGTTACATAGTTACATAGTTAAGGCTTGGTCACACAAGACTGTCTCTTTTAAAGAATACACTAAACCAGATGTAGCACCAGCAACCCCATAACTAGCGAGATAGGCAGTAGGATGGGTGCGGGAGTACTCACCTACCATTCTAGCACTTGGAGATACTATGGAGATAGTATTAGGCCAAACACAAGGAAGTCTCAAAAAAGTCTTGGGCCTGACAGATTCAGTGGTTAATCTTGCTGGCCCCCTAGAATACCTGGTTCTGAGTCAATCATCCCAGGGTATCCACACACATGTCATATACCTTTGCTTAAAATATCTTTAAGTCATTACAAATGGCGAAAACCACTAGAATAGAAGCCATATAAACCCAAGGATAAGGAGGATCATTTTTTTCTTTTAGATAATTTAGTCACTTTATTCTTTTCAGATAAGGAATACAGACAATAGTTCGGCGTGATTCACGACTCCAGCACTTAGGAGGCTGATCCAGGAGGATCACCTAGTGATCCTAAAATCTTATCTAAAATGTGTGAAGATATATTTTGATACTGTAACTAATGCTGTTCCATCCCAAGGTCTGAATGTCACTCAAAGGTCAGAAATGTTACTAAATCTATTTTGCTACCTCTTTGTCAGTAGCCCCTGAGAATTTTTTTAAAAAAAGCTTTTTAAACATTTGGGAATGTTTACCCTCAAAGTTTCAATGAAATTCCAATCTCAGTGTTCATCAGTAAACTTTATTGGAATATAGCCGCATTCATTTGCCGATACATCGTCTGCTTTTCACAGTTGCAAAAAACACAGTATTAACAATATTTCCTATCTGGAGTGTACCAAGGTCCCCAAAGTGTTTGAAATGTTCTGAGCTCTCATAAGATGGCTACTATCCAAATAGATCGAGAACAAGTAGTGACCCATCTCTCCAGTAGTACAGGGCCATCATTTAGTACCTCAAGAAATTACAGCTGGAGATGTGGCTCAGTTGCCCTGGGTGTGAATCCCATCAAGGCCCATGCCCCAAACTGTAGCTGGACTTTGCAAGCACTCCCTGGAATTACCACAGCTCCTTAATCCTCTGAGGAAAATTTAACTTCCCCTCCCAGTGAGTACTTTAAGACCTCGACATTACAGGGACCACATACATTACTCAAAACACGGTGTTGTCAGACTGAAGTCCTGATGGAGGCAGTTTTCTCATTCTCCTAGAATTAACAGAGAAGGTAACACGCTGTCAGTAAGGTGCCAGGTTTAGTGCAACGGAGGCAAAGCGTCCTCCCCACACTACTGCATTCCATTCAGTTCTATTCCTTTTAGCATGAAAAAAAAATTGTTTGCACCTAGACTAGGACCAACTCCACAAGGAGCCATTCCACTCTCAGGGATGCAAAACACTGCCTGAAGGTATTTGGCACCGACACCAAAACAGTGCGGAGCCACCCCCAATAGAACAGCGCTTATTCTCCCAACAGTGTAACACAGTCACAGGCACCACAGCCTGGACAGCTGACAACTGTTGGATCACTCCAGAAAATCTCCTTTCCCTCTCATGTACACTCGGACTGACTGCAGGGAGCAGACATGAACAGACACTTCTCCACCAGCTAGATGTTGGACCTACACTCCCAGTTTTATCCAACAGCAGTCTCTGCCACTTGGCAGGGACTAAACTTCGACTCTTAGCGGTGAACAAGACACACTGCACTTTGTCTTCTAGGACTCACAATATCCCTATAAATCATTCCTCAGTTGGAATGGCAGACACAAAGATCCTTCACACTGTCAAACAAAAACACCAATACAGTGAACTCCAAGAGTGAATCTGCTTCCCTTTGTTTCCTGATGCGTATCTATAGTGATGAGGCAGAGAAGGCAGTCAATGCTAGAATAGACACTTACCTGATAACCACACCTGCACTACTTCTCTCAGGGGGGCGAAGACCACCCTACTTCCAAGTCATCCTAAAGAGACCAAGCAAATAGGCTTAGAAATTCATAATAGTTAGGCATTAACAATGCACTATATATACAATTATAAGTAACTAGTCAGTCCTCCCGAGACTGAATATTTGAAGCGAGTTATCCTTTGTCCTTCCACTCAAATAAATGTAATTTGTTTTGTCTTCCTGCTAACTCCTCTGAAGCCCTCTGCCCCTCGCTAGCCCTAAGACCATTCCCAGTGAACACTTGAGTCCTTTTAAGAGGTGAATTTAAAGAGCGCTCTGGCGGCCTGCCACCCAAGTCCCCGAAAGCTGGATCAAGAAGATCAAAGGAAGGGACAGTTGGAATTATCTGAGAACAGTAATTATGGGCATGAACCCAAGGGCAGGTGGAGATAGATGGGGCGGTAGAAGAGGGTTTGAAATGGGTAGCGCAGGGCAGTAACTTTCCTGTCAATACTGTCATTAGTACTAGTTTCTGATTGGTTTGGTAGCCTATGGCATTAAAGAGCAAAGGGGTGGCTTGATAGACCAGATTAAACCCCTTATTTGGGTCTCCTAAAACACCTCTCAGGGTAAGTAACTTCTGGAAATTGATTAAGGGGGCCTGTTTACAGAGCTCACTCCTGGCTATCCCTGAGTGTCTATTCAAATTCAAGTGAGTTGCTGAGTCATGGAACTTCAGGCTGCTAAGGACCCCTGTCCAAAAAGAGAGGAAAGAAAAGGGAAGGGCCTAGGCAGGATGCCAACCACTTAGGATGTGGGTGAGACACACTGAGGGTAAGTTTGTCTGTGGAAACCAGGATATTAGCTCTCACAGAAGCAATAACTAGGTAGGCTCCATTGGACAATCACGATTCATTCTAAGTGATGGGTTTGCCTAAAATTGGGGCATTCTTAGAGAATCAGCATCCTAATAATAAAAAGATCAAACAAAAGATATCTAACTGTTCACTTGCCACTGTTTGACCTAAGCTTGGTTCCCAGAACCCCATGATTAATCGATACATTTATTGAAGAACTAGAGCAGAGCACTAACTTTTGTTGAGACTGGGCTTCTAGAAAACCTAAAGATGATCCGGCATGCCACAGTGCCAGATTCAGCATTCCCCAGTGAGCTCATTCCATGGCGTACTTCTGAAGTCTCTTTTTAGAAAGGGATATTGGCCGGCATTGGTGGCTCACCCTTTAATCCCAGCACAGAGGCCTGTGAATCTGTGAGTTGAGGCCAACCTGATACACAAATGAGTTCTACGATGCTGGCCAGAGCTGTTGACACAGAGAAACCCACCTAGAAAAATGAAAGGGGTGTCATAGTCCAGCTCTTATTACTGTGGGGAGGGGGAGCAATGCACTTTTAGTGAGAGCACATTCTAGTAATTTCCTCCACTGTCTCAGGGCCAGCTCAGACTAGTCACAGGCACTAAATCTGGATTTTTCTGTTTACACCCTCACTGGCTTGATTTCTTTTGTTCTGCTTCCAAGTTGTGATTTGAGTAACCCATATCAAACTTGCCAGACCAGAACCACTGAAGACCTGGCTTTTAGGCTTCTTCCTGCACAGCTTGCTCTTACCTTAGCGGGTAAGCAACTATGCTGACATCCTGGAATAGTTAACAACAGAGTTGGCATGAACTAGGCCCAGAACGCCAACCAGCTATTGGCTGCTGTTCTCCCAGCCGTGTAACACTTGCCTAGGTACAAGAAAACCTAGGTAGCTGCCTACAGCTGGGGCAAAGGAGAACCAGCGGAATCTTACTCACCAGGGCAGGCATCTCCTGAAACTGGCAGCCGGGCACTATGAAATCAAAACATCCCAGATTAAAATCAGCCAGCAGTTAACGCCCGTGCAGTTTAAAAAAAAAGGAAGAAAAAAGAAAATAAAAAAAAGGAAAAAAAGAAAACAAAACTCTCTGCCCTCAAACCCCCTTCACCTTGTGAAGGTTGAGCCACAGACAGACACAACAGTAGACAAACAGCTTACCTTTGGGAGCTCTATCCCTCAAGAGCTTATCCATTAACCAAAATAACTGCCTCAGAGTTCTATAGTAGGATTACAGTAACTATCTAATAACTGAATGTAGTTGCCGTGTGAGGCAACTACAAAGTGAGCTAACACTTTGCACACCATTATAACATATAAAAGGCAAGTTACCCAAACTCATGCCATTCCCAAACCTCACGTCTAACCCACTCTAAGCAATTTAAAGGAATAGGAAAAATAATATAGGCCTCATTGTTCAGTTCTAAATACCCTTTCAGGGCGTGGGCTGAGGCAGCTCTGGTTCCCCATGGACACGTGTTCCTCACAAACCGTTCGCAGTCCCTGCCCGGAGCTCCAGAAATGCTAAACTCTGAACATATTCCAGGTGACTCCCCAGCTACAGAGGGACCGCACCTCACTGGTGGCAACTCTTCGAGTTACGATTTCCCCTAATCCCTTCAAGATGACCTCCAAGACCGGAGGCACAAGGAAACAAGCCCCCGTCTCTTCCCGTGCCCAGGCAGAAGCCTCCTCACCCTCCGTCTCGCCTAGGTAGGTAAAATCTCTAGGACCTCTCCTCGTCGGGCCCTCACTCACCTGCACGTGCTCGGAGCTCTGCAGGACACAGCAGCCTTGGCAAAGGCCACGGAGGAAAGGGCTGCCCGGAACCGGCGGGAGCCCCACCCCGGGGCGGTTGCAGGGCGGGGCGATGAGTCCCGCCCAAGAAAGGCGGGGCTAGAAACACACCAGGCTGACGAAGTAGGAGAGTGAAGTCCTATTAACACTGACCTGTCTTAGAGAATTGCTTTGTCTCTGAACAAAGGCTACGTTTGCCCTGGTCCTTATGCATAGGAGCCCTAGGTTTGCAACTGCTAAAGACAGAGCCCCTCGTGTTCTACTGGGGTCAGGCTGACTGCCTACGTACACCTACTGCTTGCGATAGCGGTTTCTCTTCCACATGTGGCGCCCTTTGGTTGCTGCTGATCTAGCCCATGCCTTTTGTGCCTCCAGTGCAGATCTTTCAGCATCTGCTTTGATGGTCGGTTAACGGTGCCCCTACCCATACAGATCATCTCGCTTGGTCCTGTTTTAAAACCTGCAGACCACACCCCTGATGTCCTTCAGTAAAATCTTCGAGTGGACAGATTTGGGCTGCTCCAATACAGTAAGCTAAAGCTCATATCCTTCATCTGAATAGACACCTCTCTGTTACCAGGATTTCTTTTGAATACTAACGTTTCTTTTCCGTTGTAGTTAAGGATTATGATTCTATACCGCTAAACAAATGGTGATTCTGGGGTCTGAACCCGATTTGTAACTTCTTCAAATCTTGCTTTCCAACTCCCCATCTCCCTTTCCTAGCCTCTCCGTTGATTATTACACCTGTCAGTAAAGGTCAGGCAAGCCTCTGGGGATCAGCTACTCTTTGGCATCTGCCAACACGTTTTATTACCTATTTCCTCAGTTCCTTCATGAAAGGGGGTGGGCGGTCCTGTACATTCCAGCCTTAGCAAACCTCCTTTGAAAACACCGTGGCACCCCAAATTGATTCCGACAAGAGACCCTAGGCTACAGAGCCAAAGAACCTACTGGAGAAGTAGCAATCACCAGTCTTCCTCCCCAGGTCTGATGGAGTTGGACACTGCCCCTAGCTAGGGAAAGGCTTACAGAAATGCAGTAATTTAAAGGTCACATGGCCAATGCTGGGCTGGAAAGCAGGGCTCTGCTTTGCAGTTAAAAAGGAATGTGGCTGAAGACTGCTGTCATAATCAAGGCAGCGTCCGGCTGTCACAGTGTATTCATGAAAGAGGGTTCATGAGCCCTATCAAGCCTAGCAGGTTGGCTGGGTAATTGTCCTGCAGAACTCTGCTAAAGGAGGAATTGCATTGGCACCTCATGGATTTTGCTATCTTCCCTTCCAAACCCACAAAGCAGAGAAGGCAGAACTACCTGAAGAATTCATGAAAGGAGAGATGACAGTAGAGTGTGTGTGCACTTGTTCATGAGGGACTTCAGAGAGGAGGCAGGAAACAATTGAACACAGGGAGATGAGGGTCTCTGAGGAGAAAGCGATCAAGAACCTGGAGTTGACTATTCACAATGTAGTCTAGTTAGATGTAGAAGGCAAGAATTGTGTAAAAGAAAGGCCAGTCACTGTGAATATGGCTATGTGGTGAGCCCTGTTCTCATGTCACAGTGAAAAGGTAGCAACATTTTTTTTTAGGGATGGGCCATTTAGTGTCCTGTGGAGAAAAACATGGATTATAATTCCTTCTTTTCATAATGAAAAAAATTCTTCACAGTCAGCCTTTAAAAAAATACATCCTTGCTGGATGGTAGTGGTACATGCCTTTAATCCCAGTCCTCGGAGGCAGAGGTAGGTGGATCTCTGAGTTCGAGGCCAGCCTGGTCTACAGAATTGAGTTCCAGGACAGCCAAAGCTACACGGAAAAACCCTATCTAAAAAAAAAGAAAGAAAAAAATATAACCTTTTAAGTCATGGTACTGGTTGATTTATGTGTATGTAGGTTTATTTTATTGTTATCCATTCAACAATTATTTTTCTATATTTTTGTCTCCTATACTGGCAGCGACAAGACTGTAGGGAAATAATAAAAACACAGAAGGAACGCTTCTCTTGTTTACAATGTTAAGAATTAAATACCAGATCTTGATTTTTTGAAATCAAATCTTGCCTACCATCGCCGGATCCTGAATTCATTACATAACCCAAGAAAGAACATTTCCAGAACAATAATGTGGATTGGTGGGAAGCAAAGGATGAAAGCATAGAACAAAAGTCCAGCCAGAAGTGACCAGCTCCCCACGCTTCTTGCTATCTCTTCATTTCCCTTTTCTTGTCTTTCTATCCCCCCTTGGTGTGTGTGCATGTGTGTGTAGACAGGGTTTCTCTTCATAGCCCTGGAACTCGCTCTGTAGACCAGGCTGGCCTCAAACTGATAGAGATCTGCCGGCCTCTGCCTCTCGAGTGTTGGGATTAAAGGCAGACTGCCTCCCCACTGCCTGGCTCCACCCACTCTTTCTTGTTTCTTCCTTGGTCCCTTTTTCCATTAGACTGCTCTTTTCCTCTTCTACCTCGACAGGGACCGCTAGTAGAGAAATACTAATAATTTGTTCAGTTAGCCATTCAACAGATGCAGATAAAGTCAGAGATAGAGATTTCTGTTTGCCCAAAGCTTAGAGTCTAGTAGGAAGTCACATATACTACACATATGGCTTGTGGCAGCTAGCATGGCCTGGGAGAGTTCTAGAGATGGCTAAATTCTCTCTCACTGACCCTAAGTGTTTAGAGGAGATTCTTTTTTTCTTTTTTTTTAAACTATGTACTACACTAGCTGGTAAATAAATAATAGCTACCCAAGTTAGATAGGGGTTCTGTGTTGCTACTATTATTTCTCAAAAGCATAGTTAGATTGCCAAGGATGTGGAAAAATTAAAATCCTCGTGTGCTCTAGTAGCAATGTAAATGGTAAGAAGGTGCGCCTGCTTTGGAGAACAGTCTAGCAGCCAGGTTCAGTGGCACGACACATGTTTACAACATCCACCTCAAAGGAAGATTGTCACATGCTTGAAGCCAGCCTGGGCTACATAGTCAGTGTCACTTCCAGACTGTCAAGGTGATATTAAAAAAAAATCTTTTCTCAAATGTTTTAAAAAATATTGATTTATTTAACCTGTATGCCTGCACACACACACCAGAAGAGGGCACCAGATCTCATTATAGATGGTTATGAGCTACCATGTGGTTGCTAGGAATTGAACTCAGGACCTCTGTAAGAGCAGCTAGTATTCCTAACCTCTGAGCCATCTTCTCCAGCCTTTTTTATTTTATTTTACTTTATTTTTGAGACAGGGTTTCTCTGTAGCTTTGGAGCCTGTCCTATACTAGCTCTTGTAGATCAGGCTGCCCTCAAACTCACAGAGATCTGCTTGCCTCTGCCTCCCAAGTGCTGGGATTAAAGGTGTGCACCACCACCACCTGGCTCAATTTTTTTTTTAATTTTAAAAAAAGAAGAAAAAGAAAAGAAAGAAAGATGAGCTTGGAGGGATGGCTTAACAGTTAAGGGCACTGGCTGTTCTTCCAGAGGTCCTGAGTTCAATTCCCAGCAACCACATTGTAGTGAAAGACCTCCGGAGTGGGGAGACTCTCACTCAAGTCTCGGGATATCATGATACCACCCCCTCACCAGGAACTCATGAGAGACTGTCCTTGCTGCAATCACACTAGGTTTATTGACAGGACAGGAACCAGTGCACTGGGCCAAAACTCATTTCCCACGCGGGGTAGAGAGTTCGACCCCGAGTAACTGGGAGAAGGGGTATTTAAAGGAAGAAACCACAACCCAGTAATCCAAAGGGGGTAGGGAGGGTGTCATTGGAAAATTCCGAAAATACCAGTGATCATTGAAAAAATTCCGAAAATACCAGTGATAATCACAAGGGGGTAACTTCCTGTTTCTCAAGATTATTCAAGACTATAATCTAACTTCAACTAATTCCTGAAACAGACTCACTGAACTGGCTAACCTAGATTTTTGGCTCTTCTCTTCCAGCTAGATGGGTCTGGATTTATCTGGGCCTTTCAGTGGCTCCTAACCATCTATAATGAGATCTGATGTCCTCTTCTGACCTGCAGGCACACATGCAGACAGAATATTGTATACATAGGGAGGAGAGTGGAGAAAAAAGTATAGCTCAATAAAAACAATAAAAAAAAATAAAACACCTTTTTTTTTTAAAAAAAAAAAAAGAGCACTGGCTGCTCTGGAAGAGAATCGGGGTTCAGTTCCCAGCACCCACATGGTGTCTCACAACTGTCCATAAATGCAGTTATGGATCTGACTCCCTCTTCTGGCCTCCAAGGGCATTAGGTGTGCACATGGGTACATATAAAATTTAAAAAGAAAGAAAAGACTAAGAATTTCTCAAATAGTTTATCTGGGCTACTTTATGATCGTGACTTTGTGCCTACATATCCATACAAAGGACTGGAAACAGGATTATGAAAAATCTGTGCAGTGCCCTGACAACCTGAGTTCAACCTGATTCACATAGGAGAGGTCCAGCCCCTGTATGTTGTCCTCTGACTTCCACAGGCTTATTCTGGTATGCATATGTGTATGTGCACGTGTGCTCTCCCCCCACCCTCCATAAAAGTAATTAAAACAATTTTGAGACGGTCTATGTAGCATTGGCTGACCTGGAACTCACTATGTAGACCAAGCTGGCCTGGAAACTCATAGAGATTGACCTGTCTCGTCCTCCTGAGTGCTGGGTATGGACTTCAGGTCCTCTGCAAGGACAGGAAATGTTTCCTAACTTCAGCATATCCCATGCCTCTTTCCATTTCTTCTTTCTTTCTTTCTTTCATTTTTTTTCCTTTCTTCTTTTTTTTTTTCTTTCTTTGGTTTTGAGACACAGTTTCTTTGTGTATGCCTAGCTGCCCTGGAACTCACTCTGTAGACCAGGCTGCCCTCTAACTCAGAGCTCCACCTGCCTCTGTCTCCTGAGTGCTGGGATTAAAGGTGTGTGCCACCACCTCTGGCCTTTCTTTCTTGGCACAGGGTCTTAGTATATCATTTAGGCTGATCTCACATTTACCACGTAACTCAAACTGGCCTTGAACTCTGTGATCATCCAACCGCAGCCTCTGGAATTATGGGTATGTAGCACTGTGACTGACCGGACTGTACACTTTAAATGGGTGAATTTTATGGTATATGAGTTATATCGCAATAAAGATGTAAAAATCACAATGAAAAGAATAGTGAGGGGCCTGGAGAGATGGCACAGAAGGTAAGAGCACTGGCTGTTCTTCCAGAAGTCCCAGGTTCCATTCGCAGCATCCACACGGCAGCTCACAAACCTCTGTAACCACAGTCTGCGGTGATCCAATGCTCTCTTCTGGCCTCTGAGGTAACCAGGCACTTGAATGGTGCACAGACATGCAGTCAGACAACCCATACATATAAAAATAAATTTGAAAAAAAAAAGAATATTTGGGAAAAATTGCACCCCTGCTTTTAATTCTAGGCTGCCAATCTGTTTTGTTTTGTGGCCATTTTTAAGGTCTAGAAAGGACTTTTTCTTGTGTTCAATGACTTCTCAACATTTTTTCCTCAGTCTCTGGGAAAACATAAGGCATGTGGGCCAGCAGCACAGCCGATTGGAAGAATTTCATTCATTCCCATCCTTCCACTTCCTACCCCAGCTACCTTATGATGTCTCAGTTCAACATGTATGAAGTCCCTACTACGCATAAATGCATAGGACTGGAAAGAGCCAATGTCTCTTTACTTTCTCCAATATTTGAAATTATCTTATGATAATGAACTCTATGTAAACAAAAATAGCACTTTAGATAAAATGCCAATAATAGCCCTAAGGCAGCTTGGGACATTGGGCTCCTTCTATTGCGTGTAGGGCAACATAGAGACAACAGCAAGACCGCTCCCCAGTCCTTGGAGCTGAGCAAACTCCAGGACTTGGCTCCCCCTCACATGCCTCCAATCAACCCTTCCTTTGGTTGCTAGACTCAATTTGTTAGTCTATTTTCATACCCCTCATTTTCTCACCATCCCCACCCCCACAAGGTCCAAATTGGCCCTCCAACACTGAAACCATTTGCCGGAAATTCATTAAACTGAACACATGGGAAATTACAGAGGAGATTTCACTTGTCACTTAGGCTCAAATATAGAAAGTAATTTTATGAGGCCAGTGCCGGGAGGCTATTTTTACCTTGTGTGTTTGTGCTGAGCTCCCTTATCCTGCAGTCTCTCATTCTTCTCTTCCTGGCTATCTCCCCTTTTCTTTGTTTTTTTTTTTTTCCCACAAACTAAATGTTGCCCTTTAAATCTTTATCCCAGCGTCACACTCGAGTTGTCACAGATTCCCTTATCTCACATTCTGGCGTCTATTTCTGACGTCATGATCCGTTCACCATGCAGCAGGCCCTGTGCTAGGCACCGGGATGGGCGGTGGAGAGACAGAGTCCCTGCTATTATGGAGTACAGCCTGATGAAGGGCCCCAGAGACAGAGAATTCAGATTTGGTCACCAGAAAGCTGGGAGGAATAGATTTGTACCTTTCTGATTCTGACATGAATTTTCCTACCCAGTAAAGGGGGATGCAAAAATAGCCAGAGGCCCGGCGTGTTTATGAGGAAATAAGCCCATTATAAAAGGAGGTAAGAACACCATAGGCCCGACTTACATGTGCTGTGTAGTTCCCTAGGCAGAGAGAACGTGGGTTTGGGAGTCAGATTTAGGTTTGATTCTGACTACTCCACTCACAAATTCCTAGCTTGACTTTGAAATAAGTGACCTCCGGGCCTCAGTTTCCTCCCCTGTAAATTAGGAGCAGTATCTGGGCATGGTAGCATGTACCTAGACTCAGTTACTGCAGATGCTGTGCCAGCAGGATTTCTAGAGCCCAGAATTTGGAGATAGCCTGGGCAATGCACCAAAGTGCAATCTCTTAAGAGAAAAAAAAAGGAAAAGAAAAACGAGAAGAAGACTACTGTTAGCCTCTTTCTTAGTGGCTGCTGCCTTTTAAGCTGCGGCTATGCTAACCAGTAACTGCGACTCGGCCACTCCGCAGCCTAAGGAAATTCAGTTCCCGCATGCACCGACTCTTTCAAAGCCGCTAAAAGAGCTTACCTAGATCTCTGTTCTGGTAAAGAACTCAAGATTCAAAGGTTGAGGTAGAATCCTGCTTCCCAGAGAGGCTGAAGAGCAAGCAACTCACCTCCAAGCCTCCAGTGTTTTTTCCTGGCCCCTCCCTACAACTTCCTGTCAACTAGTTGCTGACTCAGACTCCAGACCACAGGTGAATTTTATCTAATCAAATACATCCCTGCATCCTTATACAAATGTTCCAGAGCATAAACAAAAGTAACCCACTTAGGTGGTGCACACCTTTAATTCCAGCACTCGGGAGGCAGGGGCAGGCGGATC
This sequence comes from Myodes glareolus, assembly GCF_982192425.1. NCBI lineage: Eukaryota > Metazoa > Chordata > Mammalia > Rodentia > Cricetidae > Myodes > Myodes glareolus. The sequence goes on from NC_142038.1 coordinate 51,774,935, forward strand.
TCTGAGTTCAAGGCCAGCCTGGTCTACAGGAGCTAGTTCCAGGACAGGCTCTAAAACTACAGTGAAACCCTGTCTCGAAAAAACAGAAAAAAAAAGTAACACACGTAAAATAATATTCTTCAACAGACTACATTTTTTTTCATAGTTTAACCTCTTTCCATTTAAATTTTTTTTTTTAAGTGGGGGCAGTAGGGTCGCTCTGAAGCCCAGGGTGTTCAGGAACTCACTGTGTAGCTCAGGCTGGACTCACACTCACGGCAATCTTTCTGTCTCATCATGCCAAGTACTAGTGACCTTTTGTGCCCAACAATTTTTTTAATTTAAAAATATGGATCTGAGCCAGGCCTGGTAGTACAAGCATTTAACCCCAGCACTCCAGTGGCAGAGGCAGGCAGACCTCTGAGACTGTGGCCAGCCTGGTCTACAGAGTGACTTCCAGGACAGCTAGGGCTGCAAAGAGAAACTTGTCTTGAAAAGCAATAAATAAAATAAGGACCTGGGTGGATGGGTGCTTAGGCAGTAGAGTCGCTTCTGTATAAGCATGGAGATATCCGAAGCCAGATGTGGTGGCTCTTGGAACCACAGCAGAGACAGGCAAATCCCTGGGGTTTTAAGGCCATTCAGCTTAGACTAATTATCTAGTTTCAGGCCAGTGAGAGGCCCTGTCTCAAACAAACGAAAAGGTGGACAGCACCTGATGAGAATCAATACCCAAAATTGTCTTTTGATTTCTTCACATATATCTGCACCTGCACACCTGAACACACACACATATTAACATGCATGTGCACACACAGTAAAAGTAACCTCATTTTAGAGTTACTATATAGACCAAATGAAATATTATATATAATGGACCACACAAATGTCAATGTATGTTACGTTTTTTTTCTCTTCTCTAAACTACCCTTAAATTCCACAATTAAAAATATATGGGTTGTTGGGCCAGTGAGGCTGCACAGTGGGTAAAAGTATTTACTGCCAAGCCTGGTGACTGCAATTTGATTGATCCTTGGGACCACATGATAGAAATGAACTTTCACATGTACTATATGGTACATGCTTGCCCATGCATGCATACACACAAGCATATTCTCTCTCTCATATACAAACAAAATTAATAAATGAAGTTTGTAAAAGTGAATATATATGGGCTGGGGATATTAGTGCAGTTAATAGGGTGTGGCAGTGACTGAGCCCAGCAATGCATTAGACCAGGCTTCACATGCACTCCTTTAATTTTAGTATCTGGGAGGTGGAAGCAGGAGGATCAAGGTCAAGGTCATCCTTAGGTATATAGTTTGAAGCCAACCTGAACAAAATGAGACCCTATCTTAAAGCAAACAAATAAAAGCAGTTAAACACATTAACAGGCCTGGCAGCACTGATCTGTAATACCAGTTACTCTGAGGCTCAGGCAGGAGAAGTAGGACTCCAAAACCTGCCAGACCTATACAGTGAACTCAAGACTAGACTAGGCAACTTAGTGAGACCCTATCTCAAAATTCGAAAAAAAAAAGTGAAGTGTGTGTATATGTGTATGTGTCTGTGTGTGTCTGTGTGTGCATGTGTATGTGTGTATGTATATGTGTATGTTTGTATGTCTGTGTTTGTGTGTGTTTGCACGTGTGTGTGTGTGTATGTGTGTGTGTTTGTACGTGTGTGTGTGTGTGAATGTGTGTGTGTTTGCACGTGTGTGTGTGTGTATGTGTGTGTGTTTGCACGTGTGTGTGTGTGTGAATGTGTGTGTATGTGTGTGTGTAGTGGGGGGCTGCAATTATTTTTGCATCAGTCAAATAGATCCCTGCTTAAAAATCAGTTCCATGTGGATCAATGACTTTAACGCAAGGCCTGGTGCTTGGGAGCTGCCTGAGGAAAGCAGGGAAAATGATTCAAGATACAGATACAGGGAATCTTCTGAACAGGGTCGCAGCGATATGGGAGAGAAATCTCAAGGACTGACAATAGGATAAAATTAGAAAGTTTCTGCACAGCAAAGGAAACAACCGGCAGTGAAGGGACAGTGCAGAAGGGAAGGAAATCTTTGATAACTCTATATCTAATTCATATTTAGAGGGTTAATACCTAGATTCTATAAACGATAATAAGAGTCGCCAGGCGGTGGTGGCGCACGCCTTTAATCCCAACACTTGGGAGGCAGAGACAGGTGGATCTCTGTGAGTTCAAGGCCAGCTTGGTCTTCAAGAGCTAGTTCCAGGACAGGCTCCAAACCCACAGAAAAGCCCTGTCTCGAAAAAAAAAATCACAAAAAACTCAAATTATACAATCAACAAAAGGGCTAATGAATCAAAATAACAGTTTTTGTTTTGTTTTGTTTTGTTTTGGTTTGGTTTGGTTTTCCAGGACAAGGTTTCTCTGTCTTGGCCCTGGCTGTCCTGTAACTCACTCTGTAGACCAGGCTAGCCTTGAATTCAAAGAGATCTGCCTGGCTCTGCCTCCCAAGTGCTGGGATTAAAGGCATGCACCATCGCCCAGCAAAATGACAGTTCTTAAAGGAAGAAATGAAAATGTTCAACATCTTTAGTCATCAGGAAAATGAAAATTAAGATGATTTTGAGATTCTGTTTCACCCCAGTCAGAATAGCTATCAAAAAAAGAAAAAAAGAAAAAGAAAAAGAAAAAGAAAAAAGAAAGAAAGAAAGAAAGAAAGAAAGAAAGAAAGAATAAAGAAAAGTGTAAGAGAGGTCAGTGAGGATGTGGAGAAAGAACCTCGTTCACTGCTGGGTGGAGTGTGATCCAGTCACTCTGGAAACCAGTATGGAGGGTCCTCAAAAACATAAAATCAGCTCGCGTCACTCTCAGGGCACACTCCTGAAGTCTCTGAGTCAACATATTACAGAGATAGTCGCACATCCATGCTTATTGATGTACTGTTCACAATAGCCAGTGTGTGGGACAGAGTGTAGCACATTTGCCCAGTGAGAGTTTATTGCACTATAAAGAATACTGTAAAGAATAATGACAGTCACAAGAAAAGAGAACTGGAAATCATAAGTGAAATAAGCCAGAATCAGAAACACAAATATTATACGTTTTCTCTCATATGTGAAAGCTAAATGTAATTTTTTTCCCAGATAAAGTCTCACTATGTAGCCCTGACTGGCCTGAAACTCACTTTGTAGATCAGGCTGGCCTAGAACTGACAGAGATCTGCTTGCCTCTGCATCCCGAGTGCTGCGATTTGTGCTGGGATTAAGCATATGTGCCACCGGGTCCCAGCTGTTCTTTTGATTTTGTTTTGGTAGCTGCTACTGATGTGATTCACCTGATTCCTCCCTCCTCTGCCATAAAGAAGAACTGGGTGGACTGGCAGCAGCGAGTGGATTCCAGGCTCCCCTATTATGTGCCCCATCCTGGGGAAAGTTCAGTTCTCCTTGTTCTATAAGTTACAAGGGCCTTAAATGTTAGACTTCTCTCCTCTTAGCATCACTTCTTCCTCCTTCCTCCTCCTCATTTCCTTTTTCCTTCGCTCCTTTCTCGTGCCTCCTCCATTCCTTCTTCTTGTTCTTCTTTCCTCCTCATTTCCATAACAGCTGCTGGATCTCATCAGTCGCTCTACCAAGACTTCTGTTCCAAGAACACTGGCATTCCTTCTGGAAAAGTATTAATTCTATTCTGGAGGCAACACTCCATTTGTGCAAGCTTCCCCAATGTGTAGGCAGGTGTCTGGCGAAAGACTTTTGGGTACGGAAGTTTTAAAACTTTTTGTTTTGACTTGTTTGAGATAGGGTCTCTGTGTAGCCCTGGCTGTCCTGTAACTAGCTATCCAGAGCGGGCTGGCCTGACTCACAGAGATCCTCCTGTCCCTGCCTCCTGAGTGCTGGGATCAGAAGTGTGCGCACCACACCGAGTTGACCCTGGCTGCTTTTGGAGACCTTTAATGTGCTGATGTGAACAATCAGGAAGGCCAGAAACCTGGACTGCCCATTTCCCAGACTTCTTAGACTTTCTCCTTTTCTTTATAGACCTCAGCCTGGATATTGGTTTTGGGAACAAATTTCAGAAATGTGTTCATCATGTGTACTGGTTACTTTTCTTGTTCATATGGTGAGGAAGGTTTTACTTTAGCTCACAGTTTAGGGGTTCAGTCCATCATGGTATGGAAACTATGGCGGCAGGAGGCGGAGGCAGCTGGTCACACTACATCTACACGGGAAACTGGGAGTGATTGATATTTGTGCTCAACTCCGCCTTCTCTTTATTCAGTCCGAGACCCTGGGCCCTGGAGTGGCCAGAGCCCACATTTAGAGTGGAGCTTCCCTCTTTAGTCAAACCTTTTGGAAACATTTTCATTTAGGTGTGTTTCCATGGAGATTCTAAATACTCTCAAGTTGACAATCAAGATGAACTATCACATCATGTAGTAGATTTTTGTTTTGTTTTTCTTTTGTGAGTGTCTGTTTGTATGTGCAGGTGCATATGTGTGAGAATGCAAACACTAATCCCCTGAGAGGCATCATGCACCTTTAAACTTTGTTTATCTATCTATCTATCTATCTATCTATCTATCTATCTATCTATCTATCTATCTAGTGTGTATGTGTGTGTGTACATAAATGCATGTGTGAACCATAGCGTTCATGTGGTCAAAAGACAATTTGCAGGAATCAGTTCTCTCCTTCCACCGTGTGGATCCCAGGACTTGAACTCAGGTTCTTGGGCTTGGTGGCAAGTGTCTTAATCCACTGGTCTATTTCGCCTGCTCCATCTGCTTTTCTTTTTCTATTTTTCTCCCAGTGATCTGGAACTTGGTAAGTAGGTTAGGCTAGCTAACCCCATTCATCTGCCTGTGTCTTTTTTTGTGCATTTTGCAGACCAAGCACAGGTCCTTGTCCTTGCAAGGCAAGCGTGTCAGTGACTGAAATACCTCCCTAGCCCCTCCTTTGTCTCTCTCTCTTTTAAAAAAACAAACCCAACCTCTCCCAGAATTTATCATATAAATTTATTTACTATATAAATTTATCATATAAATATATCAATAAACTTGTGTTTCTCACACTTGTGACTTATACTGGGATTACAGGTTTGTTTCATCATACCTGGCTAGATTTTTCTTTTTTTCTTTTTTTAAAGATTTATTTATTTATTTATACAGTATCTTGCCTGTAGGCCAGAAGAGGGCACCAGATCTCATTATAGGTGGTTGTGAGCCACCACGTGGTTGCTGGGAATTGAACTCAGGACCTCTGGAAGAGCAGTCAGTGCTCTTAACCGCTGAGCCATTTCTCCAGCCCCTAGATTTTTCTTTATATATATTTTTATTTTATGAGTATGGGTGTTTGCCTGCATGTATGTCTGTACATACATGTACATGTATGCAGTGCCCCCAGGAGGCCAGAAGGGAAGAGCAGATCCTCTGGAACTGGAGTTACAGGTGACTGTGAGCATTCATGTGGGTGATGGGAACCAAACCAAGGTCCCCTAGAGTAGTGCTCAGTTTTCAGCCATAGCACCATCTCTCTAGGCTCTCCTCCTTTCTTTCCTATCTATCTATCTATCTATCTATCTATCTATCTATCTATCTATCTATCTATCTGTTTATTTATGGGACACAAAGTCTCTAACCCAGGCTGACTATGAACTCACGACAGGGTAGATAATGACCTTGAACATCTGATCCTCCTGTCTCCGTCCCCTGAGTGCTGGGATTCCGGCTGTGCACCACAGTGCTTAGTTATGTGTGTTACTGAGGGCCAAAACCAGTGCGCCCTTCATGCTAGGTAAATACTCTATGTTTTTGGCCCCTAGATTTTTCAAAAATGCTGTATGTTCATTTTCTTATTTGATCACTACAACTACGATATAATAGGAGAGGCCATTTGTATTAGTCCCATTTTATAGATGGGTAATACTGAGGCTCTACGAGTTTACATATCTGAGTGATTGATAGTCACATAGTTCATAATCAAACAACAGAGGCAGGTCTTCATTTGTTGTTTGCTTTGAGATAGGAGTCTTACTTTATAGCCTAGCCTCAGCTACTGCCTGCACCACCACAATGCCCAGCAGTTATTTATAGCTTTAGTCTCCCTGAATTGCCTTGAACTGAATTTAAAGATAAGGTAACCATTGTCTATCATAACATAGACTATTATGTATTCTATGAGAACTGGAAAACATACTATAAACTGGTAAATTATGATGTTCAATTTTTTTTCTAGTTAACTAAACACATATTGTATCTTCACTATGTTTTGACACTGTTCGATATACTGAAAACAGCGCAGTGATAACATCAATGGAAACACAAATTCTTGCTTCTGTGAAGTTTATATTCTAGAGGGGAGGGACAGAAATAACATACACATTAATATATTTATTATCTGTTTATTTTATGCATTATATAATTATAAGAGCTAAGACTAAAAATAAACTAGAAATAGGATAGGAAGACATGGAGGCTGCAGTTTAAGAGGGGGAAATGCCAGCGAGATGACGTAGTGGGTAAGGGGGCTTGCCAGCTGAGCTTGACAGCCTGAGTTCAAGTTCAGGGCTGCACATGGTGTTGTCCTTTGACCTCTGTCGGTGCCCTTTGCCATTCCTGTACATACACTCACACATACAAACAAATAAAATGTCATTTTGAAAAAGAGGGGGGTGGGCCAGACAGTGGTGGCACACGCCTTTAACCTGGCACCCAGGAGGCAGAGGCAATCAGATCTCTGTGAGTTGGAGGCTATTCTGGTCTACAGAGTGAGTTTCAGGACAGTCAAGGCTACACAGATAAATCCCGCAGTAAAAAATCAAAAATAAAATTACATAAATATATAAAGTGTGTGTGTGGGGGTGGGATCTACTCTAGGGGTTGGAGAGATGGCTTGGTGGTTAAGATTATTTGCTGCTCTTTCAGAAGACTCCATTTCAGTTCCAACACCACACAGTTACCTCACAATGCGTTCCAGGATGTCCAATATTGTCTTTGATCTCTGAGGTCAACAGCATGCAAGTGATGGACAGACAGACATACATCCAACCAAAAGACCGATGCACATAAAATAAAAAAATCTAAAAATAAGATGAACAAAAGCTGTTCTGGGGAAGTAGCATTTGAGTAGAGACTTAAAAGGGCTGGGGCTGGGGCTCAGCTGGCAGAGTGCTTGCCTAGCACGCGTGAAGCCCATACCTGTAATCCCAGAATGTGGGAGGGAGAGGCAGGAGAATCAGAACTTCAAGGGGGAGTTCAAAGCCAGCTTGGCCCACCCCACCTCCAAAAAGAGAGACAAACTAATTCGAGGGCCTGGGTTAGAGCCGAGAGGCAGCAGCAGACTAGACGAGACTGGAGAAACTGTGGGGAGAGGATGCAGCCAGGTTGGTAAGGTAGTGAGGTGAACGCAGCGCAGAGGATAGAGTAAAAGTGCCATACGGCAGTCGCTGTTGCTACAAAACAAACTACCCCAAAACTTTAAAGGTTTAAAATAAGAAATGTTTGCCTCAGAAGTTTCTGAGAGGTGGTGGGGGCAGGAGGATGGGCTGTTTCAAGGTCACTCCCGAGGCTGCGGTCTGGGTGTCCGTTAGGCCTGTGATCAGTCTTCTGACAGTTTTTGGAGCTGAGGACCAAACCTAGGACTCTGTGCTTGTTTGCAAATGCTAAACCACTGAGCTAAATTCCCAACCCCAGATCTGATGGTCATCTTGTCCAGCACGGGAGGACGTGTTTCTAAGGCCATACACATGACTGCTGACGTGAGCCTCTCCATGGGACTGGTTACTACATAGGAACTGTCATCCCCAGTACAAGTGATCAATGAGACCAAGGGAAGCGGCCAAGAGGAAAACAAATGTCTTTTATAACCTAATTCTGGAAATTAAACAGGATTCCTCCTGCCATGTGCCATTGGCCTTACAGACAATTTCCTACACCAGGTGGAAGGGTACCGCAAATGCCTAAAAACCAGACAAAGGTCTCACTGGGGATCCTTGCAGAGGCAGGTCTATAGAAGCGTCTTCAAGGGTAGGCATCAGGGCATAAAGCTTCTTCAGGGGATAGCTCAGTGGGTAAAAGCGATTCCTGGAACCTAGGCCCTGTGATGGAAGGAGAGAACTGACTCCCAAAAGTTGCCCTTTGACCTCCAAATATACAACATAGCACATGTATGTACACACACACACACACACACACACACACACAGACACACAAACAATAATAGTGATACTAATATAATACACTTTCAAACTAACGCTCTCTTGGCCCGTGTGGCCCTCAGAGCACTGGCGCTCACAGCGCTCTCTGGGAAGAGGCCACAGGAATAACACAGATAGGGAGCTTCAGAAAGCTGCTGAGAACCTTGGTCAATTCAGCACAAGCAAGTTTGTTTTTTCAGAGCTCAGATTCTTCTAGGCCTGCACTCATTATCTTACCCGTTCAATTAGCTCAACTTGCAATCATTTAAAATCTGCACAGAAACAAAAATCACTGAAGAAATCTATAGACATCAAAGACATGCTGGAACTCCTCTGGGTAACTTAACCTTGAGAGGACACAGGACAGAGCATACCCAGCCATCCTTTCCGAATCCCCAGGTTCATTTTTGTAGGAGATAGGCATCCTGCCTTGTCTAAGATGAATGACTGGCGACATCGATCAAAACATTTGCCTCGTCCCTGAGGGCCAGTCCTGGATTTGTCCAGAACAAAGACATGGCTCCCTTGAGGTCCAAGAGCCAGCCTCCTAGCCAGCCTGCCCCTCCTCCGAGGCTTAGCCGGGCCTTTGCAGACTTAGCGGGACAGTTCCCTCAGCTGAGCAGCAGATGGCGCTGTAGCCTCAGCAGCGAGCAGCTGAAGCCGCAGTCAAGGGCAAGGCCCAGTAAGGAATGATGCTTCTGGTTTGGCATCTGGAGGTTCCTGAGATAGAAGTTTCAGCTCTGTGATTGCAAATGAGGGTACTGTCAGGCTAGAATCTCAGAAATCAGGGCCTGGGCCCTCCGCCAAGATGCAGATGGGGAACACAGGGCCTTTGGAAAAAAATGACCTTTTCTGATAAAGATCAAAACCAGTGGCTGCAGGGACTGTTTTTCCTTTACTGGTTTTGAGGGTTTGCAGGGAGTATGTTCAGGGGAGGGCCAGCCTTGGTAGAACCCTGGGTTGGCCAGATGCAGCTAGAGTGACTTGAGGTGCCAAAGATGCTAGAAAACATCTGGGGGATGAATCCCCCATCTCCCCCACCGCCACCTTTCTTCGTTTCTTCTCAGTGATCTGAATGAGAAGCTACCCTAGAGCAGTCTGCCTGTGATCGGACTGGAATCCAGCCCGTAGGCCTTCCCTCTGGGCCTGCCTCTCCCCTCCCTGCTGTTCCTTTCATGTTTCTCATCTTTCCCTTTTCTCTGTCATCTCCATCCCTTTATGCCTTTCCCTCTAGAGATCAATTTCTTTGCTCTTCTCAAGTGCAAGGGAGAAAACTTGTTACCAAAGGAGTGAAATGGCCATGGCACTGGACTGCCAAATCCGTCGCCTGTCTTCAGGGGTTCAGTCTCTTTCCCCTGGGCTCTTCCCCTCCCTGGCTAGTCCCTGCTCAGCCTAGATGGAGGGAGGGCCAGAGGTCACCAAAGACATTTATTTTCTCTCTCTAGCCCCTGTGCTCTCTGTTTCCTGTCTCCAGAGATGAAAGGTATTACTCAGTAGGACGGGGGTTCACTGAGCACTCACTGTGTGCCACTGGCCTGCCTGTCTTGTTCCCTACTGTGTCCTCAGCATCCACATAAGAGAGGCTCAATAAATAGTTATTAAAGACAGAGAGTGAGTGGAGCTGTCAAGATGGTTCTGGGGTTAAGAGCATTTGCTGCTCCTGCAGGAGACCTAGGTTTAGCTTCCAGCCCTCTCATGGGGAGGCTCACAGCTACCTGTAACTCCAGTTCTGTGGAATCAAACGCCCTCTTCTGATCCATGAGAAAACCTGTATTCATGTGGTACACATACATACAGACACACACACACACACACACACACGCACGCACGCATGCACGCACGCACGTGCGCGCACACACACACACACAAGGCTGAGAGAAAGGAATAAAAATAAGAAAATTTTAAAAATAATGAGTGAGTAATGGTTCAGTTGGTAAAATGCCTGTCAAGTAACCATGAGAACTTGGGTTTGGAGTCCCTAACTCCCTTGTACAACAAAGCTGGGGCAGCTGACAGTACACATGTCTGTAACCCCAACACGAGGAGGGCTGAAGTTGACAGAGCCTTGAAAGTCCTCAGTCAGCCTGGCCAGATTTAGGGAAGGTCCTGTCTCAAAAATCTAATGCTGCGACCCTTTAATACAATTTCTCGTCTTGGGGGCACGCCCAACCCCAAAATTATTTCATTACTACTTCCTAACTACAATTTCGCTATTGTTGTGAACTGTAACACAGATATCTGATATGCAATGTTGAGACCCATGGGTTGAGAACCGCTGCCCTAGTTGACTGTGGGAGACAGAGGAGTAATAAACAGGCAGGAACAAGCAGGATCAGGGCTGTACCGGGACTAAGCATGCTTACAGCAGAAAGCAGGGTAGTTTGCCAGTCTAAGAGTTCTGGGAGGCGTTTTTTTGGTGGAGGGAGTTTGTCTCAGTTAGGGTTGCTATTACTGTGTTGAAACACCATGACCAAAAGCAACTTGGGGAGGAAAGGGTTTATTTGGCTTATACTTCATCGTCAAAGGAAGTCAGGACAGGAACTCAAGCAAGGCAGGAACCTGGAGGCAGGAGCTGATGCAGAGGTCATGGAGGGGTGCTGCTTACTGGCTTGTTCCTCATGGCTCTGTTAGCCCTGCTTTTTTTTTTTTTTTTTTTTTTAATAGTACCTAGAGGGACAGTGGTGGGTGCTGGAAACCGAACTCTTATTTTTGGTTGTGAGCCTAGCCTTTAATGGCTGAGCCATCCCTCCAGGCCTCAGCCTGCTTTTTTATAGGACCCAGGACCACCAGCCCAGGAATGGCCTCACCCACAACGGGTGAGTCTATCACTATGTAAGAATATGCCTCACAGGCTTGTTTACAACCCCATCTTTTAGAAGCAGTTTCTTAATTGGTTCCTTCCTCCCAGATGACTTAGCCTGTGTCAAGTTGACATAAAACTATCCAGCCCCGAGTTTAAGCTAAGAACCACCTAAAGATTTAGTAGAATTTAGCTGGAGAGAGGGGAGGAAAAGGTTCCACATCAAATGAGTAACATCTAGCATCAAGAGAGAACAGGCAAGTTTCATAGAATTGATGAAAGCTGTTGGGAACTGTGGCTGGAGTAACACAGGTTAGCAAGTGTGCTTGGCAGGGAAGGAGCCCGAGCAGTGGGGAGCAGAGGGTGGGCAGGACATCCCCAAACTGTACAGGAGTGGGAAAGCTTTGAAGAATTTTAAGAAGGGAAGTGATAAGACTAAGTTTGCATTTTAGATTGTTCTGGATTCTCTCTCTCTTCTTCCCCTCCCTGTCTCTCTTGACAGGTTCTCCCTGTGTAGCCCTGGTAGGCTTGGAGCTCACTGTGCAGACCAGACAATTGTTGAACTTATAGAGATCAGCTTGCCTCAGCTTCCTGAGCGCTGCAATTAAAGGTGAGTGCCACCATGCCTTTCAATCTCTATAAAACAGAGAAGTAAGAGCAGAGGGCAAGTTATCCTGGGGACCAGTTAGGGAGTAGTCCAGTTCGGATGTGATGGCCTGAGGGATGATGTCAGTGCGAGGAAAGGCCACCGCTGAGTGAACGATAGTTAGAGATGTTGCTGGTTTCAAACGGTGAGCATCTTCTAGGATGCTCCTGTGCTTATAGGTCTTTAGACTGTGAGGGGGCCCAGAAATGAGGTCAAAGGAGCTAATCTTTGAGAGTTTTGCTAGTTAAGGATGAGACCAGACTCCTTTTGTGAGAGCTGAGGAAGGAGAGAGGAGGAATGACCACCCTCTTCAAGGAGGGAACCAACATGTCACACAAAGCCCAAAAGATAAGTACAAACAGTGTCCACAGAAGGAAAGGAGGGTATGGGAACTAAAGCAAGCAGGTGGACCAAGCAAAGAGTAGGGAGGATAGAAGGATACTGTCTGCTTCGCAGATAAACAAGCAAGATTGGACTAATAGGTTCTATCAGAATCAGAAAATCCTCCTAGGGGTTTAATTCCTTGATAGAATGCTTGCCTACCGTGTGTAAGACTCTAGATTTAATCCCCAGCACTGTAAAAATAAACAAACAAATCAGAATGTCCTGATTCTAAAATGAATCACCTGGGACAGCAAGATGACTCAATGGTTAAAAAGCATTTGCCAACAAACCTGAAGGCCTGAGTTCAATCCCAGTAACCCACACGGTAGAGAGAGCTGACTCCCTTGCAGGTTGTCCTCTGAGCTCCACCCCAGTGCAAGTACAAGTATGCACACATGCACGCACACACACACACACACACACACACACACACACACACATACACACACACACACACACGAGTGTGAGCCAACACCCCCTGCATACACACAGAATAATGTAATTTTAAAAATAAGACAAGTTCCCAACTTATTCTCTTTTCTGCCTCCAGTCCTAAAGGCATCCTACAGATATTTCTAAATTTTTTCCCCAAAGAAAAGACTTAGAGAAAGGTAGAGAGCATGAGTCATTTAACATAATGGTTAAGAGACGAGGCTCTGCTTCTTCCTTGTTTTGTAACTCAGAGCAAATAATTTAATGGAGCCACTCTCCTCACCTGTTGGTGCTGAAAGCTTGAAATGAGCTTAATGTGAACAGAAAAATTCCCTAATGAAGCTTCCCTGTAAATTGTTGGTGCTGTTGGGAGTTTGGTGTCAGCCAAACGGAGCAGAGCATGCAGGGTAGAAAGAAAGAGCCGTAACTGAAGAGGACTGAGTGGGAGGGGAGTGGGTTCCAACAAGCTCAGAAATCTTCAATGGTTTTCATAACCCACACAGCAAAATCCTCCACTGCTGTGGTTCTAGAGTCTTCCCCAAATTCATACATTGCAAACAATCCCCAGGCTAACGCCACTGTAAGGTGGAACCTGATAAGAGGTGACTAGATTGTTGCCTTCATGAATGGTTTGCTGTGTTTCTGGAGTGGACTGCCTAAAAAAAGTGAATTCAGCTTCTTCTTGCTTTCTTCCTTTCCTATGTTTCTTTTTTCTTTTTTTGTGCAATTGCATGTATTTGTGTGTATGCAGACACATGTACGTGTTTGCCTCTGTGTATGGAGACCAGAGGTCAACTTTGGTGGTCATTCCTCAGGAGCTGTCCAGCCTGTTTCTTGAGACAGACCCTCGGAGCTTATTGATTAGGTTAGGCTGGCTGGTCAGTAACGGCCAGGGATCTACCTGTCTCTGTGTCTCTGCTTCCCCGGTGCTTTTTAGCTGAAGACTGAACTCAGATCCTCATTTCATGCTTGAATGGCACTGGCTGAGTTACCTTTCTAGCACACACACACACACACACACACACACACACACACACACACACATCCTTGTTTTTGAGACAGAGTTCACTCACTATGTAGGCCAGGCAGGTCTGGAATTTGCTGTGTAGCCCAGGCTGACCTCGAACTCCTAGAGTTCCATCTGCCTCTGCCTCTGCCTTCTGAGTGATGGGTTTAGGGGTGTTCCAGTACCATACTCGGCCCACCACCCCAAATGGTGCCTCACAATCATCTGAAACTCTAGTTTCAGGGGATCTGATGCCTCTTCTGGCCTCTGCAGGCACTGCGTGCATGGCCCAGGTCCATAGACACAGACAAAACACTCGTACACAAAAGAAAAATAATTAAATATAAAAAAGTAAATAAGTAAAAAAAAAAAAAAGCAGCTCAGATCATCCCTGAACTCATTATGTACCCAAGGATGACCTTCAGTTTTAGACTTTCTTTCCTCTACCCTCCAAGGGCAATGATTAAAAATTAATGTTATTGGTACGTGCTACTGTACTTGGTTTATTCAGTGCTTGGGATTAAGTTCACAGCTTTGTACGTGCTAAGACAAATTCTGTACCGACTGAGCTACATCTCCAGCCCTCCTATGCTTTCTCCTTTTTTAGAGACAGGGTTTCTCTGTAGCTTTGGAGCCTGTCCTGGAGCTCGCTCTTGTAGACCAGGCTGGCCTCAAACTCACAGAGATCCAACTGCCTCTGCCTCCCGAGTACTGGGATTAGAGGTGTGCACCACCACTGCCCGGCTCCCCCAATGCTTTCTTACCCTCTGAATTCTGTTATGGTTTTCCCCAGCATAAAGACTTACATCAGATATTAGCCTTTAATCCTGCCTCTAAAATTGTAAGAAATAATTTCCTGTCCTTTGTAAGTTACCCACGCTCAGGTATTGTATTAGAGTAGTGCAACACAGACTAACATATCAATAAAAGGCGGTCTCACCCGGCTGTCCTGTTTCCTCTCCCACCACTCACAACATAATTTTCTATATTAAACACGACACCGCCACTTAGAAAAACGTGTCAGGCTCTTGGGGTTCTTGTACAAGCTGCTCTTTTGGAAACAACGTGGTCCCTCACAGCTGTCTTCCTATCAAACATGGGGAAGCCAAGCTGTCAGAGACCTGGAGCAGGTGCTGGGAAGAGGCTCAGCACACACGTGCTCCAAGAGAGGCACAGTGCCCGCAGGAGAAAGAGGAGCAGGAGGAAGTTAGCATGGCTCAATTTATGACATGTGACAGAGTGCTTAGGTAAGACAAAGGGACAGCCACATTGATGGACATGCTTCTTTTGGCTGTGAGTCTAAGACTGCAGGAGAAGAAGCAATGGAAAAGGCTTAACAACCTCGACATTGTCCTGAACCTTCATGTTTTCTTCCTCCTACCTTCCACCAGGGCCCACATTCTCTGGGAAGAATTGTAAACCTGTGCACTGACCAAAGGGTTCATTTGTTTCTGAACTCAACCGAGATCCCCAGATGCAGAATTATGTGGAGACGCAGAAAGATATGCACTCGGGCATGAAGATGTGGCTTGGTACTTAAGAGCACTGGCTGCTCTTGCAGAGGAATTGGGTTTTCTTCCCAGCCCATACATGATGGCTCACAACCATGTGTATGCACCGTGTGGATGTCTGGTCCCTGCAGAGGCCATAAGAGGGTGCCAGATCCCTGGAACTGAGTCACAGACAGCTGTGAGTCACCATGTGGATGCTGGACATTGAACTTAAGTCCTCTGGAGGAGCAGCCAGTGCTTTTACTGGCTGAGCTAGCTCTCCAGTTTATTTCCTGAAATAGGGTTAAATCTGGAGCTCATTGATTTGGTTAGGTTGACTGGTCAGCAAGTCCCAGGATCCTCCTGTCTCTGCCTCCCCGGTGCAGGTTTTATGCCCTTTGGTATTTCTCCCCTCTTTCTTTCACTATTCAGTTTTTGTCTTGGTGTGTTGGAGGTACTCACCTACCTGCCTTTGCCTCCAGAGTACTGGGATTAAAGGTTTGTAACACCATGCTTGACCTTATTTTTTTGCGAATGGGTTCCCAGTCAACTTGGGAGCTCATCATTTTCTCCAGGGTGGCTGGGATCCACCCGTCTCTGCTCCCTAAACACGAGTTTGCAGAAAATTGTTGCTATGCCCAGTTGTACATGGGGTCTGAACTCAGATCCTCATGCTTGCATGGTGTTGTGGTTTGCATCTGAAACATCCCCTGTAGGCTCTCCCGCTGGGAGTTAGTCTCCACTTGGTGGCACTGTGTTGGGAAGTCGGGAACTTTTAGGAGGTGGAACCTCACTGGAAGAAGTAGGTCAGTAAAGGTGGGCCTTGAGGTCTAATAGCCTGTCCCACTTCCTGTTAATATCAGGCGTGTGGATACAAGGCAAACAGCCTGTCTGCTACTATTCCTTCTCCTCCATGATGAACGGTGTCCTGGCGCTATAAATCAGAATAAACTCTTTCTCCATTGGCTGCCTTTGGAAACTCAGACTGAGCACCCTTTGAAGGAAAGGACTTTTCTTTTTTTCTTTTTCTTTGCCTTTCTTTATGTCTTTCTTTTTCTCTCTCTTTCTTTTTATTTTTTATTTTATTTTATTTTGGTTTTTCAAGACAGGGTTTCTCTGTGTAACAGTCCTGGCTATCCTGGAACTCTAGATAAAGGTTTGTGGGGAGAGGGGGGTTAATGGGGTATGATGGGGTATGATCCTTAAAAAGACTTGGATGCCTCATTAAAAGTGACCTCAAAAGGAGCCTTGTAGCTCTACTTAATTTCTTGCCCTCTCCTAACTAAGGACAAAAATGAGAGCCTAGCACAGCTTCTAAAGACTTAGGAATTTAGCTGGGCATGTGGCATATGCCTGTAATCCTGACACGTCGGCCATGGAGGCAAGAGGATCAGGAGTTTGAGTTCATCTTGGCAATATAAGGAACTCCAGTCTGGCCTGGCATCTGTGAGGCTTCGTCTAAAAAACAAACAACAGTAACCCAGAAATGACCTGGAAATCTTTCTCATACTCCCCAGCAGCTAGCCTGGCTTCTGCACACCCATCCCATTTCTCCACTGTTGAACCCTGGCTGAAGAGACAGTGGGCTTCCTTCTGTCTATCCCTTTGCCCCTCAGTATCTCCTTTATTCATTCTTCTAGGTCTGGCTCTGTTATCATTGTCCCCTCCTCTTCTCCTCCTTCTTCCTGCCCTCCCTTCATAAAGCAATAGCTTTGCTCTTTCCTCCCTAAATTGAAGGACAGTAGTGTAGGAAAACAAATTGCTGTCAACAAAAGAACATTTTCACTATATTTATCCCCAAGCAGGGAAGATTTATCAGGGTCGGACCCGGCACTGTTATGTAAATGTGATAATCCAGTGGAAATATGACATCTAAGGAGTCTGTGGATAGAGTCACCATAAAAACTCTCAATTACCCACTGAGGCTTCAGTTTGCTTAACTCACTTATTACCTTACCTGCTCTTAGGAGTACATTTTGACAGGTTGTGGCAGCTTATAAAAGATGCTTTCTGCTTTTTGGGGTCCTAGGAGGCCATCTAGAGAACCAAATGTTTGTAAAGTGCCTGAAAATGATCAAGTGCTACAGAGTTCAAGGGTGTTATTATTTCTGCTGTCACGTGGGCCGTCTCTGTGTTTCTGGTTTGACAGATGTTAGCTCTGTCTGCAATTCAGAAATAACCCTAGGCATGTGTGTTTGTAGGTTCCTTTTGCTGTCTATGTCTATATGTAGTGCTCCCCTCCGTCCTGTTTTTGGGTCGGTAGTCCCTAGGAACCCCAGAGTCACACAGATGTTTGCTTGTCCTGTAGGAATATTAGGAATATTAAGGGAGGTGAAAATTCTCTGAGCAGCTTTGAATATTCCCACTGGAGTGGAGGGTGGGAGAGGTCTCCAGAAATGATTCAGAATTACGAGAGAGGTTAGAGCTCGAGCCCTGCCCCCACGAACCCCAGTCTGAGGATGGCATGCTACCATAGCAACTGTGGAGTTGCTCAAAGGTTGAACGTACTCAAAGGGGCCCAAGATAGGCAGGAGGAGAGCCTTGTGACTTCGGCATAGGATGCAAGATGTGGGTTTGAGCCCCAAATTTGCTTCCCTCCAATTAGGTCTTGCTCGCTTTTCTCATTTGCAACATGCCAGTGATAACAGTGGCTGTTCCACAGAGCTGGTGTGAGGATAAATGAGGCGGAGCTCGGGATGAGCTTAGCATGTAGTAAAACAATTTTGTTGTTATTTTAAGTGTCAATTAGAGTGCTGTCTAGACCACGAGCCCTCCCGTTCAAAGACCTCGTCACCTTCCCCAGAAAAGGGCCGTAGGTTTGAGTTGTGCCTGCTTCTCCTGGGATGAGGCAGCTTCAAGCCAGCAGCCCCTGGGGGATGCTGTTGAGTACTGGAGGAGGCAACAGAAAGGCAAGATGAGCTTTGGGGGAAGTGGGTGTCTCTTACTTAGAAATGTCAAGAGTCAGAGCTGGAAGTGAGAGAGGTGGCGGGGGTGGAGGGAGGAGGGAAGGGTAAAGGATGCCTCGGAGCTGCCAGCCGGATGGGGCTGCAGTTCTCGGGTCCTGGAACTTCCTGCCACCCCCAGTCTTGGGAATGAGTCACTAGAGGGAGGAGTGATGGAGGCGGCATACTCTGCCCACAGAGCTTCGGGTTCTGTTCCCCAAAAGAGGACTGGTAGGAGGGAGGTCTAGATCTGGGGGGGTGGGGGAGAGACTGGGCCTAAGGGTAGCAAGGAGGAGCTTCCAAGGTCCTGCTTAGTACTGTGCACTGGGAACAGGCCCGCCTTCCTCCTTGAATGCCAGCTCAGTGTCCACAGAGGCCAGGTGGAACCGGTCTACAATTGTTCTTCAAACTTCTGCCTCTGTCTGTCCAGTTTTCTCCAGAGGAGGGTGCTCCACATCCTTTTGGTAATCCACGGCAGAAGAGGAAATAAGAGTCCACTCTTCCCTGTTCTACTTGGCCAACTCAAAGTCTCCTTCCTTCTAAATATTAAAATCTAAAATCTTTCCCTGTGGCTCTAAACATCCTATTCATGATTCTGCTGTGTCTCTTGGCTCATTTAGGAGGATTTTTGTTTTCAGGAGTGGTTGTTCCTTCTCTCTTCCAGTGGCTCAAAGTCTAGGTCTTTGCTCTGTCCCTATAACTGTCACCCCCATGTTAACTCCTTGACTCCGGACACTTTCACCTGAGACACCAAAGTGCCCAAGTGCTAAGGTGACAGGTATGTGCCATTGCCTG